>NC_133658.1:648002829-648337710 GCF_037893015.1 Macrotis lagotis
ATGCTAATTTCTGGGGCAAGGACTCAAAAGTTTCTGAGAAAACTGCAAAGCATTCAGAGAGAAATTAGGATTAGACCAACATCTCATACCAATACCAAGATTAGTTTCAAATGGATACATGAATTAGATAATTAAAGGTCTACTCAGTGCAATTTAGGAAGGCAAAGAAGAGACAAATCTCAAGGGGAAAGCTGATTATTTTGATTTGTCTAAATTATAAATACAAGCAAAATTTAATGTAGTTAAAATCATCAGGATAAAAACACTTAACTGGGAAAAATCTTAGTAGCAAGTTTCTTTCCTGATTATGTATCTTTTTATATCTCACTATATATGTATATTATATACATATATAATATATGATTACATATATTCCTAATAATATATGAAGGGACTTAAATAAAGAATAAGTCATTCCCAAATAGCATATAATGGTCAAAATATACTAAAATACAGTTCCTAAAGATAGGCTACTAATAGACATAAAAAATGTTTAAACTCTCTAAGATTTAAAGACATTCAAATAAAAATTCACACCTATTAGATTGGCAAAGAAGACAAAAATGGAAAATGACACATCTTGGAGAAGCTAAAGGGGAAGAGCACACATTGTTGGTGGTATTATGAGTTGGTTCAACCATTCTGAAGAGCAATTTGAAACTACTCAAAAGTTACAAAACTATCATTGAACCAGCAAGATTATTACCATTACAGTTCTCTCTAGCTATGGAAAGCATTTTTTATCATGAATTTCTAAGAACTAAAGAACTAAAGAACCAAAGAGTGTATATTTCACCATCCTTTATGTTAGGAAAAAAATTACAGAATTTACATCTAGAAAGATAATCACAGGGGCGGCTAGGTGGCGCAGTGGATAAAGCACCGGCCCTGGAGTCAGGAGTACCTGGGTTCAAATCCATTCTCAGACAATTAATAATTACCTAGCTGTGTGGCCCTGGGCAAGCCACTTAACCCCATTCGCCTTTCAAAAACCTAAATAACAAAAACAAAAACAAAAAGGTAATCACCTTCTCTATAACATTCCTTTGGGCAAAAATAAAATAAAATACATAAAAAGGAACAGAAGGAAGGTTAATAGAAAATGTAATTAAATAAGATGTCTTTGAAAATAACATGATGTAACAATGTACTTCTGTGGGGGGGTAAGAGGAGGGGAAGTGAGATCAGAGGGAAAATTTTAAAATTCAAAATAAATTTAAAAATTTTAAAAAATAAAATAACATGATGAATTTGTTGTATAGCTGCAGATAGGAGCAAACTTGATGTTGTACAGATAAGTGACCGCGTGATCAAACTTCTCTGTGATGCCTGGCATATAGATTTGATGCCTTGAGTTCAGATTCTAAAAGAAGAAACTTAAGAGTAAAACATTTCCACCTCAGTAAAGTATGTCTACTTTATTCCTTCTTCTATTGGAAACACAGCTTAGAAAGAGCATATTGTTTAAAGTTAGAAGCAAAATTGAAAATAAATAGGATGAAGGCAACAGAAAAGTGGATATATGTGAATTATGCATTGCTTAGTATATCATGCATAAGCTATGGCAGAACAAATACTACTGAGCAGAGAAATATCTTGTAGAGAAAAAATTAAATATTTCATTACTGTTACAGTGTTTTGTTTTGTTTTTTTACTGTTAATTATCCACTGAGGCCTGCAGTTATAAATTTAAACATGGAGGTCTGGTATTGGAAACCAGAATCTCATCACAAATTTCTGTCTCTGAACAGATTAAAAAATTAAAGCAACAGAAGCAATATGCAAAACAAGTTAAGGAGTACAACATGAAAGTTCTGTCCTCTGGGTCAAAACCACAAACAGCAAAACCTGAGAGTAAACCTTCCATTTCTCGTCAGAAGGTAAGATGAGTTCTCATACTAGGATCTGAGTTCCAACAATCATTTAATCATAAACCAAATTTTGACCCCTTTCTCCCTTTTGAGGCCTAAAATATCTGAGTTAGATTTTTCCTTTTCAAAGAAACAATCTAAAGTAATTATGTAATATTTAACATTCAATAGACATATGGTAGACATTATACTTAATTCTCTATATGCATTTTTTCTATGTAACATTTTCCTCCAACCTACAATATGTAAAAAGTAAAAAAGAAAGTGTCTTTAAGAAAGGTTTATCACTTTAGGGGCGGCTAGGTGGTGCAGTGGATAGAACACCAGCCCTGGAGTCAGGAGGACCTGAGCTCAAATTCGGCCTCAGACACTTAATAATTACCTAGCTGTGTGGCCTTGGGCAGGCCCCTTAGCCCCATTGCCTTACAAAAAAAGAAGAAAGGCTATCACTTTAGTTTCCTCATCAATAAAATGATGACTTGGATTGTGTGATCATTAAGGGCTCTTGTACCTCTAGATTAATTGATTAACACTTTAATTCTGATTCTACTATATATATAACCCAAGAAATTAATCCTTTCTTATTATTTCTTGATCATATGTTAGAAAGAATTCCATTTTTGTTTCTCCTTAGGAAAATCCCTAGGTTAGGATAATCTTAGGGACATAATTATAGGTACCTGTCCAAGGGAAAAAAACTTCATAAAAATACAAAATGCTACTGTTCTCAGAATTCATCCAATCACAAGAGTAAAGTTAGTGAAACATGCATTCAAAAGTCACAAGACTTTGGAGCACACCCCTCTATTAAACTCGTCTAGTTTTGTCAGACCTTTTAAATGAGGAACAAATAATACTCTGGTGATTTTAGAAATTTGTACTTCATGTTTCTTTTCAGGACTGTCATATTTTAAAATTTTAAATTGAACCTTTGATCCTAAGTCCCTTAAATTCTCAATCCATTTGATTGTTTCCAGGGTACAACTTTTATTTTTTTTCTCAATCAATTATCTTTGACTTCTCTGCAGCCTTTGACACTGTTGATTTCTCTCTCCTCTTTGATATTCTGTTTTCTTCTAGGTTTTTAAGACATGCTTTTCCTGGTTTTCCTTCAGTCTATCTGACCACCCTTCTCTCTTTTTTGCTGGAAACTCCTCCAAATCTTACCCTCTAACCATAGAATGTCTCTCAGAGTTCTGTCCCAAGTCCTCTTCCCTTCTCTATTTGCACCTCTTACCTTAGTGACCTCATCATCTCCGGTGGTTTTAATCTCTGTGCTGATTCTCAGATCTACCTTTCCTGCCCCACTCTCTCCTCTGACCTCCTCAAACTAAATGTCCACTAGACATCTGAAACTCAAGTCCAAAACAGAACTTAAAATCTTTCCAACTAACTACTGCCCAAACTTCACCTTCCCTATTACTGTAGATCACAACACCATCCTCTCAGTCCCTCAAACTCTCAACCTAGGAGTCATCCTGGATTCCTCCTTAACTTTCAACACCCAACCTCCATTTCAAAGCTGTTGTCAAGGCCTGTCAACTTCGCCGTGGCAGATCTTCTCTGACCCTGGTGAAGGTCTTCATTACCTATTGCAATAACCTGCTAGTGGGTCTGCCTGTCTCAAGCCTCGTCACACCAATTCATCCTCCATTCAGTCACCATAGTGATTTTCCTAAAGCACAAATCTGCTCATGTCAACCTCTACTCAGTAATTTCCAATCTCTTCCTGTTTTATCCAGGAAAGTATGGCATTCAAAGGCCTCCCTAACCTGGTCCCTTCATGACTTTCATCTGCATAGTCCATCTCTTGGCTCCATGCATCATCACTGACTATCCCCTTTGCTTGGAATACTCCCCTCCTTCTCACCTCCACTCCTGATCTTCCTGGTTTTTCTTTCTACAGGAAACCTTCCCAAAGCAATGCCTCTTAGTTCTAGTGCCTGCCTTCCATTCACTATTTCTTATCTATCCTCATAGAGCTTGCTTTGTATGTATTTATGCATATGCTGACATCTTTATTCTGGTATAAGCTCATTGAGCTCAGGTGCTGTCTTTTGCCTCTCTTTGTGTTATAGTGTTTTAGCACAGTCCCTGACACATGAAAAATACATAATGAATGTTGATTGGTTGGTTGACTTAAGAGGAGGGGCACAATGAAAACACTGCAGGTAGAGCCAGCAGACCTGGCTCCAAACTAAACTTTACCATGTAACTAGTTTTGTGATCTCTCTGAATATTAGTTTCCTCAATTCCAGAATTTAAATCATGCCATCTATTGTACATAAATTATAAGGTTGTTATAGAATCAAACAAGATGACATATGGTGCAGGGTACTGGGCCTAGAATCAAGAGGGCTGAGTTCAAAGCTGACCTGAGACACTATCAAGGTGACCCTGGTCAAGTCAGTTAACCTTGTTTGCCTCACTTTCCTCATCTGTAAAATGAGCTGGAGAAAGAAATGGCATATCACTTCAGTATCTTTACCAAGAAAATCCCAGATGGGATCATGAATACTGGAATATGACTGAACAAGATTTTTTTTTAATGTGCTATATTATATAGTACATTATAGTTATTATATAACAATATTATATAATAGCACATAAGATGTCTGCTATTAAAAAATTTTTTTGATCCAAACATAGAGAACTCTTCTCTTAAGAAATTTTCTTTACCACTTTGGATGGGTGACTGCTCTACAACTGTTTTATTGTTCTACAGTTCTTAAATTAATGGCTGGTATCCTGAAAAGTTAAGTCACTTGCCCAGGATTACACAGCTAATATATGTCAGAAGTAGGATTTGATCCAAGTCATCCTGAGCCTAAAGTTCATCTTCTGTCTCTCTTTCCTGATACCTCTTGATATTTCCAACTAAAAATTGTTTTATGTTTATGATAGACATATACTGCAAGATCCAGAATTTTGTTAGGTAATTTTTTCCCTATTACTGATGCTGCTCATTTCAGGTATTGAAGGTATTTTAAGTTTTCATTAAGTATTTGGTATTATTAAATATTAAAACTGTATATTATAATTTTCAACATTTCATTCAATGATAAATATTGAAATATCTTTTTTCTATATTGACCTCAAAAATAAAAATTATAGATAGTAGACTAAATGTTTCTCAGAAGCACTAAAGTTTTCTAAAGATATACCAAATAGAAAAGGAATGTGATATCCTCTGTCTAAAAACTTCTGGAATTCTGGAACTCTAGGCATAGTAATATTTCTTTAACTATGGTTATATTTTACATGGCCTACAATTATGCATTCGGTTTCCAGCAGAAATCAGTCCTTTTTGGATGAAAGGGTCTTGCTATTTCTGTAAAAGAAACATGGTTTGAATGAGAATGTCAAACTAAATTAGACATATACATCTCTAACATTTTGAGGAAACTGGATTTTATTCTGAGGTCATTCCAAGAATAAAAGAAAACGTGATTCAATCTTGGTCTGTGCATTTTTCCTTCACAGCATTGTAGTGCGCTTAGTTTATTTTGTTTAAATTGTGTTGCATTATGTTGAATTATGTGCATTTTCAATCTGATCTCTATTTTTCACATGATTTTGAGTGTGATAGAAAAAAGAACAGGTTACTACTAAAAAGTTCCTTTATAATACAAATAGCTGTTTTCTAAAATTGACTTTATAGATGGCAATCTGGTCTCACTTTCCCTTTCAAATGAATTTTAATCTTCATATTTTCAGGCTTTGGAATATGCTAGGAAAATTCCAAAACCTAAACCACCAAATCTAAATGATCAAGAATCGAAGCAAGACAGAAATCAGCCCTGTTCTGGAAAAGAAATGAATTTACCTGAAATCTCATTGCTAGAAGTGCTACAGAACAGACACGAAAGAGAAAAACAGGCTGTGGCTGCTTTCAAAGTCCTTCACATCGTATAGAAAATGTGTCCTTACGAAGACCTATTAGGAGCAAGGTATATGAAAAAAGTGAACTTCGATCCAATCCCTGCAAGCAATGACTGACTGCCTTTCATTCTAATCAGGATATGGTCTATGTGTGTTTCCATAGGATTAAAAATATAGGTACATGTTACATGATTCCATAATCTACTTTCCTTTAGGTGAGAAATCATATAGAAATCATTTATTTTTCAAATCAGTAAGAATTTGGTCTACTAATGACCAGACAATAAAGCATTTTAGTTTAATGATATTGGATGTTTTTATTTTTTAAATATGCATATTTTTATTTTACAAAATGCTACCAATGATGTTACATGAAATCAGTTTGGTCATACTTTGTCTCTTTCTTGTTAAGGAAAATATTTTTTAAAAGAATTACATTTTCTCCCATAATAGTATTTATATGGAATAATTGAACACAAGTAAATTTTGAATCAATTATTTCACAAAACTGAGGTCATAGATGGAATTTCTTATAATACATGTACACATATTTGTCTATTGGAGAAAAATCCAGAAATGAGAGCGCATTTAGTTATGCCCATTCAAGATAAGCAGATTTCAGTGTTCTCTTCTAAGCCAACAAGAAGGTAAAGCATACTATTATATTTAATTGAGTGGATCCAGAAGTACCCAACTGAATTCAGGCAGTTCTAAAGAAATATGCTTGAAAATTCATTTCCAAACACCAAGTATTTATTAAGCACCTACTAGATACCAGGCTAAATACTAGGAATACAGAAATAAAAAATAACAATCCATATTTCAAGGAGCAAAGAAGACAGCCTGAGATGACATTATAAGAAAATTGGAGGAGAAAATCCGAGTTCAAGTAGATCACACCTGAACTTAAGAAAGAGAATTTCAGAAGGTGAAGCAAGGGTGGTTGTTCAGACTCTCTGTATAAAGGCCAGTGGTTAGCGAGCACAGGTAAGACTGGGGAAACTTTGGCCAGGCTGAGACAAAAGAGACATGAAGAGGGAGGAGTGTGAGATGGAGTTAGTTAGATGAGAGGGTTCCTTAAATGCTAGTTTAAGGAGTTTTTCCCTTTGACCCCCTACACAATAGAACCACCAATGCCAGGCTGCGATTTGATTATCCAAGATGCCTCAAAAGTGTGCTTTTGAACTTTGGAGCTTAAAACTATTATTTTGGAGGATGGATTGGACAGGAGACTGTGACTGGAGGAAGAAATGAGTACAAGATAAGAAATGATATGGCCCTCAAATCAGTGGTAGAAGTATTCATGGGCAAATGCAAGAAATGTGATAGAGGCTGAGATGTGGATTTGGGGTTGGAGGATGGTTGAAGGAGAGTGGAAGGGAAAGGAAGAGAAATGGTTAAAGGTGGATTCAAGGTGGATTACTGGTAGAACATCAACAGAAATAAAAAAATTAGAGGAGGGGCAGGTTTCAGGAAGACTCATGTTTATCTGGTTAACATAAATTTCTTATCTATACATCTATACATCTCAAATAATTCAAAACAGTGCCAGCTGTTTTCTTCTTTTATGCTACCACCATCACTTCCAAGGTGATTCTAGGTAAATTTGAAAAATTGTGCAAGTTTCTAATTAAAGTTTTTAATTTCCTTAATTTACCCAATCCTATTGTGAAAAGTTTTATTTAGTTATGCTTAATATTCTGTGTAAAGACAAAGTTGTGTTTTCCTGTATAGGTATATATATGTTCAGTTTCTGGATTTTCCCTCAAGTCATTGAAACCTTTTATTTAACTTGATATGGAATAAAATTGCACAGAAATTTATATGCCTCCCTCCCCAATTGACCATGCTGTTAGAGACAAACAGGCAATCGCATCAAGAGGAATGGGATATGGAGAACTAGAAAGTTATTCCTAGGACTTTTTTTAAAAGTCAAAATTTTAATTGGAATCTTAAGAGTCAGAAGAGATCTTAGAAAACATTTATTCCAACTTACTTGTTTTGTATTTAAAGTATTTATGCATTTATATTTACATACATGTTTATGTATGTATATACATATGTATATATGAAATTGAGGACTACAGATAAGTGCAGTACCATACAGCAGTTACTTGGAAGATGGCAGATCTAGCTGCTGTAACAGCTACTCAAGTATCCTTGAAGTATTTGATTCTAGAAAAAGGGAAGACCCTCCAGGGTAAGAATGAAGGCATTTGGGAGTAGAAGATTGGCCTAAGAGGCAGCTAGGTGGTGCAGTGGATAAAGCACCGGCCCTGGAGTCAGGAGTACCTGGGTTCAAATCTGGTCTCAAACACTTAATAATTACCTAGCTGTGTGGCCTTGGGCAAGCCACTTAACCCCATTTACCTTGCAAAAACCTAAAAAACAAACAAACAAAGAAGATTGGCCTAGTTCACATTTATGTAATGCTTTAAAGTTTATAAAGCACTGTCTTTCTATAACTTATTCCCCCTGTTCTGCTAGCTCTGAGTTCAATCTTGTAATATTATTCTTCCCCCACTAAGTAATAAGCTGGTTTAGCAGCTTATTACTCATGTATATTTCATATCTAGATTTCTCCCAGTGTAAGAAAAAAAAGTCTCCAGACCTAACACTCAAGAAAATACTGTAGAAACAAGCTTTCAAGGGAACAATGGCAAATAACAGTTATAGAACAGCCTTTATTCCACCCCACAGGAGATATATCTTATGAAAACACAAAGAACTCACCAACACTCATAAACAAATGCAGAACATCTATAAAGGATTTTCAATGACCCATAAACAACTAATACAATTCTCTTCCCTCTTTGGTGAATCCCACTTTTCCAGGATCCTTAAGTTCTTCTGGACTCAGAGTGCCACCCAATGGTAAAGTCCCTCAAAAAAAGGGTTTCTAGACAGATAACATCATGACATTACAATGAATTCTACTTTTACTCCACAAAGACTTATATAAATTTTGAACTATATGGTAATTTTCCAAGGACTTAAGAGTCCCCTCAGAAAGGAAATATACTTAGAATGCCTAGCATCCCAATATTTTCAAGAGTTTCACTATCAGCCCAGGAGACCCATACAGACATACAGTTTAAATGGTACTACTTTGAGGACTTGGATTCCCCTCCAAAGAAAAACAAAATTGAGGTTACTAGACATTAAGCCTAGTAATAGAGTTCAAAGACTTGGTTATTTGTTCTTCCTCATCATACCTTTTTCCCTTGCTATTCCTCCAGCATAGAGGGTTGAGTATGCATCTCTCTTCCCAAGAGATTGACACAATTCAAGAACTCTGAAAAGCTCCCTCTTCTGTGATAGAAGACTAAATTCTGGAACTCTCAAACTTGGGATTGCTGCAGAGACAGACCCTGAAGAAAAACTCTAAACATTCCTCCAAAGCTAGGGTGCAGAAACTTTTCTCTCAGACTATATGATCCCCCTCTCCATGGCTGTTATGTGATTGAAAGGTCTTCATGTTTTTCTTCAAGTTTAGGATTTCACTGTATTTTCAAATTTAATCCCCGGAAGTAAAAGTGAGGCTGGAGACTTTGTATAACCCTGCTTCACTTAAATTCAATTCATTTGCAAGTCAGGATATCACCATCTCAATGTTATGGTTCTCTTCAAGAACAAAAGACAAACATCAAGTTTAGGACCAAGATTCCCCTCTCTAGACACAAATTAGAGCATAAATGGCTCCCATGTGTCTTAGATAAAAACAGCCATGACCATGAGTAGCTTTGCTGTGCTCCCAGATCTCTCCCCTAAAAGGATAAAGATCCAGGCATTTCCACCCTCTTTCCTCCCTTAACATCCAGCATCAGTAAAATCAGTTCTGCAGGAGATGCCAGGGTTATGTCAGCCATTTACAGCAGAAGATGAATGAATAAATGAGGTATTAAGTACTCTCTGTGTGCAAAGTACTGTGGAGATAAACTATAACACATCCCCTGCTCTCAGGGGATGGCAGTGAAGAAGACAGTACCTATGGAAGAGTTCAGCTACAAGTCAGATGGAAAAGTCCCATAGACCTTAGTATTAGATTAACAAAACATATATTAATACCTCTAATTTTGTGTAATTTTCATTGATAAAATCATATCAGTTTCTGATACTACATCATGTAACAACAGCACCAAGGATTCTGGTGGCAATAACTTTTTTAATGGTTCTTCAGCAGCTGGAATGTCTAGCACCTGTGAAGCTGTGACTGGGCTGCATGTCCACAGGAATTGCTTCTCAGGATGATGTCTGAAGGCACTGTGTGCCAAGGTTCTTCGGTTCAGGATCCTGGGCTATCTCCTTTAGGGGTCTGAGGGGACATGGTCATCAAAATGATGGTGGTAGTGGTAATAGTGTGATTTTTCTGGCACGTGATGCCTCCTGTTTCTCCTTAAAGATGTCAAAGTAGGCTTGCCTGCCATATATGTGGCAATAGGCTGACATTTGGTGAGGATGGTCTCTCCAGATGACAGCTGTAAGGTTTGAGCTTCCAGCTGCAGTGCTGGATTAGGTAAGTAGGGAGAAGGGGAACAGGGCTTGTGAACCTATCTGCCTTCTGATGGCAGTTGGCCAGAATTTGCTTCTGGGAGTTGATAAAAAAAGGTGAACCCCTTTTTTTCACTATAATTTCTCCTTTCAATAATGGTTATGGGGATTGGCCTGGAAGCAGGTACCATTAAATCAGCTCTGTTAGGTGAGATATATCAGTATTATTGTTCCCATTTTCTAGACAAGGAAACTAAAGATGAAATGATTTTCCCGGCCACACAGTAACTATGTCCCCCATAAGACACAAACTTAGGTCTTATGGCTCAGAAACCTCTTTCCATTCAACTATACTCTCTCTTAGCAGCCTATTAAGAGTGAGATAATGAGTATGGATCATAATTTAGTGCTCAGATAGTACATACAATAAAATGAGAACTTAGATGAATATGAATATCAAGTTCATCTGAAACAGCCTAATTACTGGAGTCAGCATGGAATCAGTGTCATTCTGTGGAAATAGCAAGAGTTTTAGAATTGGAATCAAAGGTCCGATCTAGCCATGTCTTTAAAACAAGTCACCTTTTCTGTGTCTTAGTATCTTAGTTTCATCTGGAAAAATATGAGATTTCACTATAGTAGTGTTCTAAGGTCCCTTCCAGCTCAAAGTGTGTGATCCTCCCTGATCCTATATATTAGTGGAATTCAAACCCAAGAGACTTTTGACTTGAAGTCTAGCAATCTCTACAGTAGGCCATACTGCCTCTCTCAATTTATTGAAATTTAGATAGAGCCTAGTCATAAACCAGTCAAGAGAGATCATACCAAGGAAGAAGAAAAAAGCTTAGCAAAGTTGAGATCCTAATATCTAAAAGTCTCCATTTCAACCTTATTATTGGTTAATGAATCATCCATTGTCACAATATAACAAACTATGATAGGACTGAGTCTATAGAGAGAAAATAATACTTCTTCCCCCATAATCTTTTATAAACCAAAAGTTATTTGAAAACATGTTTAATAATTAGAATAACATTGATACCGATTGAGAACTTTGGGATTCTTGAAACAAAAACAAAACAGGTTGAAAAACTAAAGCAAAAAGAAAAATTGAACTGAATTTGCTAATATTGTATTAAAAAATTATAGAACCAGATGCAGCAAGTTTAGTTTACTATCTCTTCAGCTATTATTCAAAATACATTAGCTTCTATATGGAATCAACAGTACTCTTAACAAAAGGCCTCTATCCAATTTGTATCAAGGGTGAATATCTCAGTGATGCTCCTTTGGTCACTGTTTTTTTGCATAGAGAAAAAGATAATAGGGACCTCAATTTAGTAGTTACCTCAATTTAGTGTTATTCAGAGTGTGATTATCTAGACTAGGAATTATATAGTAGTTTGGGTCTACTTCTGTTTAACATCTTTTAATAATTTGACAGCTATGAATGGTCAAGAACCAATAAATGAAAGGAAACTTGCATCAGTCCATTTAGTTCTGCATCATCTATGCTCTGATGACAAAAGAAGCATCAACAATAGGTCAAAAAGAAACTTGAGTTCCTGTACATTTTGTTTCCCCATGACATCTTCTGTTCCATTTTGATTACCATGGATAATGTAGAATTATCCATGAAAGAAAGAAAGAAAAAAAGGAAGAGAGAGAGAGAGAGAGAGAGAGAGAGGAAGAAAGGAAGAGGAGCACTGTTTCTGATTTTAAGAAAACAATTATATTTAGTGATGCAAATGGAAAAGTCTTCAATTTTTTAAAAATATTGAATGAAGATATTGTTCATTTTTAGAATGAACTAACACCTGTGGTAAATTCTTCCTCTAGCTCCATTAGAGTCCAGTTCTCATCAATGAGCAACATAACCATTCAATGGGAAACAAAAGATTCTTCCATTTATTATGCAAACACTTTAAAATACGTATTGAAATATTCCCATTCTCTTGTGAATATGTATCAGTTGCATAACTAAAAATATTTAGCCTTAAGGAATGAAATTTCAGCAATAGCTCCACCCATGTGAATTGATTCACATCCTGAGGAAGGACAAGGTAGTACCTGACAGAGATTGTTTCCTTTAGTGAATCCAGCTTCTCCACCATTGCCTTTTGCCCATGGAATGAATCCATGACTCATTAATTCTCATCAGGTAATTCTTACAAGTCTAGGTTAGTATTCTCTAAAGCAGGCATATCCCAGAGTATGTACATAACAGTCTATTTGGGGTATAAAAAGAAAATGGTCAGATTTCTGTTTATTTCTAATCTAAAAACTAGACTGACCCTCACAAAATTACTTAAATGGTTTTAAAAATTAATAATGGAGGTGGCTAGGTAGTGCAGTGGATTGAGCACCAGCCCTGGAATCAGGAGTACCTGGGTTCAAATCCGGTCTCAGACACTTAATAATTACCTAGCTGTGTGGCCTTGGACAAGCCACTTAACCCCATTTGCCTTGCAAAAACCTAAAAAAAAAAAGATATTAACTAATGATAATCTGAAATTATCATTATTGAGATATTTTTATAAAGTAAAAATTTGTCATCAGAGACATAAATATGTTACCTCTAAAAGATCATGTCTATATATGTTTAACATCTGGAAACAGAACTTTCAAATCTGGTTTTTTTCTTCCAAATTAAAGAAAGAAAGCAAGTCATTTCCATATCACAGTGGAATAGAAAAACAAAGAATTACAACTGAGACTGCAGATCCATTATGTATAACTTGCTATTCCTTTCAAATATACAAGAAAGTTATCATGTAACTTTTCCCCTCCCCCATATTTTTAAACTTTTCCCCAAATTTGCTTAAAATAAAATGTTTGAACCCATTTGTTAAAAATGTAAAAAGGCAACATACTTCACTTAATTTTGCATTGACATAGGGAAAAGGGAAATGTACTAACTGAATTTTAATTGCATAATTATTGGATAGGATTGAAAAACATGTATCATGAGTTAATAAGAACAGAAAACAGCAAATTTCTTTCATTTCTTTCATCTATTTTCAGCTATGGAGCCACTAAAACAAAAAATAAACCAAATTTAAAACCAGACCTTTGAAATACCATGTTTAAACTATGCTTTTTAAAAAAATGAACAAATTCGGATCACAATCATATTTTATTGAGAGTAAAATATGATTTTTAAACCTTTAAAAATATTTCTATTTCTTTTTTTACTTTTTTGTGTATACTTGGAGTGCATGTTCAAACTTTTTTTTAACTGATGGGCTGTTAGGAAAGTTTGGAGATCACTGGTTTAGAAGGTTAAACTTAAATCTTTTTACCTAAAGCCTTAAAAATATTTGCTAATGCCCAGGAAACATCCTTTATTGAAAAAGCAATACAGTTTGAATAAAGCTCCTCTGATGCTCAAAAAGTGAAATCAAAGACAAAAAAAAAGTAATTGGATCAGTTTTTAAGAATCTGTATAATTTCCATAGTTAACTGGAAGTAGAATACTGAATCCTGTGTGACAGGCAATCTAGGGGAGTGGTTTGAATCATTCAAGAGTTTAACCCACTTTTGCTCAGTTTGATCTGGGGACTAAAATATTTCCTCCTTTAATTTTACATAGAATTCTCAGATGCATCAAGAAGTTGAGCTCCTTCTTTCAACTATCTCCTACCTTGTCTCCCAGATAGTGATTTTTTTCTGCCTTATTTCCCCCCCTCTCATAAAATGGTGACATTTTTAAGTAGTTCTGATGAAGTCACTAAATTTGTTGTCCCTACTTAAAAATGATAATCCCCAATAATGCAAACCTCAAGCACCCATTTTTAATGAAACTGTTTGATGAATATCAAAGAGCTATTTACCTGGGTGTCTAATATTTTAATTAGATTATATTCTCAATTTAACCCATTAAACCCCCTTTGATGATCCCCAGGTTTAGTGTTTAGCCTCAGATGCAAGAGGTAATGAATACTGGACCTTTTGATTTAATGAGAATTTCGGCCTTCCAGCCTGAGGCCTCTTTGTATGCCTTTTGTTTTGCCAGCTATAGAATTCATTTAATTGAAGGAGTCTCTTACCAACACACATTAAGGAGTACAAATTAGCATCCCTTTTCCGATTGGAAAATGCAAGCAGACATTTTTGCTTTGATCTGAGGATTGTGCTGAAGGAGGCAGCAGCCCTCTGAAAATGAGCTGATGGCCTTGTTATTAGGACAAAATGCAGATGCGTCCATGTGTCACAAAATACTTAATGTCCTAATTGGTCACCTTCCACATGGTTTATTCTCCTTGTCTTATTTGTATCTTTCACATTCTCTGGCTTCTCTGCAGTATATTGGGGGTTCAGGTTTTAAACAAAATAGTAACCTTAAAAAATAAAATTTTATGCTTTGTGGTATTTTTCTATATGCTGTATTTTTTTCAGTATTCCTTATTATGCCTCCTTCCTCCACCCTACCTACATTCTTTAGCCTAAAAGATTCCTCAGGCAGCAGCATGGATATTGCAAAAGATGTTGGCTTTAAAGAGACTTGTGTTTGAATCCCAGCCCTGATAAGAGCCATGTGAACATAGATTGACCTCTGAGCCTCATTTTTCTCATCTGTAAAAAGGGATCCTAGTTACACATCTCCCAAGATTATTGTGGGAAAAATCACTTTGTAGTAAAGGAGTGCATAGTAAAACATGACCTAACATCAATATCGCTATATCTCAGCTTGTTACTTTATTCTTTGGCAAAGTTCTTTTAAAATGGTCTAATAGTGATACACATTATGCTAGAACTCAGCAAATATGAGTATTCAAAAGGAGAATAGGGACAAGCATGTATTGAGTGCCTACTGTGTGCCGGCACCGTATTAATCACTTTACAAATATTCTCGGTTTGGTCTGATCTCAGATCTTCCTGACTGCAAGTTCAGAGCTCTGTCCACAACACAACCTATATAAATGGACAGCAGTACATTGGCAAATAAGTTAAACTTAGACCACATTATTTGTTGGGAGGCATAAAGAGACTGAAAATCATACATATACCCCCAGGCCAGAATTTCCAACTCTTCCTCTATCCTAGTAGAACTCCCAATAAATAAAATTTTTTCATCTCTAGATCATTTCCTTGTGCTTTCTGTTCCGTCCTCTTAAGAAGAGTTTATGAGTAGGGAAAAGATAAGCATATGAAGGGAATTTCAAAAGAATTCTAAATCTGAGATTACCCTAAAGGACCCATATCAATCATAACAGAAGTCAGTTCTTTAGGGAACCATAGCCCTATATTTTTAAAATCCTTCAATAATAGACTTGTGTTTGGTACCAAAAGGGATGAAACAAATCCTGTCATTGTGAAAGGAACACTACAACCTGGTCACTCTACTGGTTCCCAATGTGATATCTGGCTTAGACAGACTACCTCAGGTTGTGGATGTCAATGCAACTGTTGTAGTCTTGGTATACAAGAAAGAAATGTAATAAGAATCAAAATACAAAAATAAAGCTGCTTAGAGTGAGAGATTGCTTTTTAATGCCAATATGAGCAGACATATTTAACCCTGGGGGCTAACCATGTCATAATGGTTTTGACTGAATGGAAATGTTTCAGGGATGTTATCAACCTCTAGATCTGATCTATCTAATATGCAATTCACTTTAACAGTAGGCATTGAATAATAACAGTATACTATAAGCTGACCTTTCTCTAGCAACATTTCGTCAAAGATTTAAAGTACCTCCATAGCTTTTATCTCACTTCTTAATATTCTTGAACTTGAAATGGAAGTGTTAGATATTATTTCATAGACAAGCCAGCACAGAAAGCTAAGTGACTTGGCCAAGGACAAAAGTAGATTTTTTTTAATCTTATTTTTGAATCCAGCTGTCTGTATTCCAATCAAATTTTTTTTAGGGTTTTTTTAAACAAGGTAATGGGGTTAAAGTGGCTCACCCAAGGCCACACAGCTAGATAATTATTAAGTATCTGAGGCTGGATTTCAACTCAGGTACTCCTGACTCCAGAGCCAGTACTCTATCCACTGCACCACCTAGCCACCCCCCAATCAAATTCATTTAATGCAAATCAGAACTACAAATTGTTGAAAATCTCTGAAATAAATGAACTGGTTTTGTTTGTGTTGTTCAATCATTTCAGTTGTGATCTATTCTTTGTGACACCCTTTGGGGTTTTCTTCTTGGCAAAGAGACTGGAATGGTTTGCCTTCTTCAGCTCATTTTACAGATGAGGAAACTGAGGCAAACATGGTAAATGACTTGATCAGGGCCACACAGCTAGTGAGTCTGAGGCAGAATTGAATTCAAGTCTTCCTGACTCCAGGCCCCAATCCTCTATTCATTGTGCCATCTAGCTCCCCAAATGAACTAGATTAAAGATGAAAACTTTTAGGGCAGATAGCACTGGCCCTGGAGTCAGGAGAGCCTGAGTTCAAATCCAGCCTCAGGTGCTTAATAGTTGCCTAGCTGTGTGACCTTGGGCAAGTCATGTAACCCTGTTGCCTAGCCAAAAAGAAAATTTAAAGGAGAGAATTTTTAGAGGAATGAGCTACATAAAATCTCAAAAAGAAGTATGAAGACATAAATTTGAATAAAGTCCGTATGTGACCAATGAGGTTCTGAGTCATTTGGTAACTCACTCAGCTAGCTTTTTGATTCCAAATAAGTCAGTTGACTTCCCTCAGACTCAGTTTTCTCATCTCAAAAATGAAGCTGAATTATATCGAATATCTAGGACAATTTTTTGAATCAGAAATTCTACAATTCTGTTTCCCAGAATCCTAAGTAAAAACTCTCCTTGGGTCTTCTAGGGAGAGCTTACAGGTGGGCAATAGGAGATTAGAAGGGTCATTTTAGAGTTTAACAATTAAGACATCCCAGTGCTTGACTTTGTGTGTGTCTGTGTGTGTGTTCATTCACAGAATACCTAGAATAAAGATTTTTGAGATTTCTTTGCTGAATTTACCTCCTCCCTCTTCCTGCCTTCTATCACTTTTCTCAGTTGTTGATGGCCATGTTTATTAAAACCCATAACCTTAAATCTTTTGCTTTGTGAGGTGACAAATAATACTAATTCCTTAAATTTATATGACCCCATTCTTTCTAGGAACTCATAGGACATTAGGAGTTAGCTTATAGTCCCAGTGCAGGAAGCCCTCCAAAAGCTTTCCTGATGAGTGACTATTCAGCTTCAGCTAGAACAATTCAAATGATATAACATCTCTGAGGTACCTCAAGGCAGTCTGGAATATTTTTGACCACTCTTAATTGTTAAAACCTCCTTCCATATACTGTGCTGAAGTCTACCTACCTGTAGCTTCCTCAGTTCTAATTCTGTCCCCTGAGGCTATTCAAAAAGAAATTTCATTTTTCTTTTACATGGTACTCTTCAGATATTTCAGGACAAAGTCAAGGGTGTGTGCAGCACATTTCATTAGGATGTATATCTAAGGAATCTTTTGAAGGTGAATACTTACTGAATAAGCAGTCATAAAGGATATCATTTAATCCAAACTAATGAACTAAATTTTTTTGAAGATTTTTTAAATTTACAACTAAACTTTAAAAATATAAATTTTGCAATGAATTCCTTTTAATAAAATACTTTCCCTTTTCCTAAAATATAAAACAATCTTTTCAGCCTGATCTTGTTAAAAAAAAATTTTAAAAAGCATTTCCAACTGAACTTTGCCCCTCCTAGCCCTGCATTTTGCCTTAAAAAAAAAACAGTGATGGAGTTTAAGGATTGGTTGTCTAGAGGTACATCCTCTTAAAACTTAAAATTTTCATTGTTTTGTCTTCCTTGCCTGTAACAATTATATGCCATGGGCCACATACTATTGGATGAATCACAGAAAACTGAATCACAGAATAATGGGGGGAAGGGGCAGGGAGTCCTCAGAGACTGACCCAAACTCTGCAGGCTTCAGAGCCTAGACAGCCATATGAGAGGGCTGCTGGCCCAATAGTGAATTTCTATATCTATATCTATATCTATATCCATATTTATTTCTATATCTATAATGACAAGTCACATGGGAACCTTAAGTCTTCACTTCCCTATACTAAACCCATACAGTTCTTTTGTTGTGTTGTTGTTGTAGTCCTTCATTCAGGAAGAAGACTAATGTCTCCATTTGCTGGGAATTAGATTAAGTGAGGCAAAGTTGTGCAAAGTCAGCTTCACTCTCCTCCAGAGTCATTGAGGTCCAATGGCAGGACAAAAGTCACAACAACTGGGGATGGCCTGGGATTCAGTGGATGACCCTGGCCTTTTTAAATTAAGTTCTTTCCCAGTACTTTTATTCTCTATTCCTCCTATTAGATGGTTTTCAGTCCCCTTTCAGTGCCAGCCCAGTCACTATTAGTATTCTCTGAATATCCAAAGTGTTTTTAGCACTTAGCATAGTGCTGGAACATCGTCATTGCTTGATAAATACTTGTAGACTGGCATGTGTGATCCAATTCCCAAAGCCTGACTTGGCATATGCTAAACTATCCTATTGCATAGTCCTAAAAAACCCACAACTTGACTGACTAGATCCTATTCCCAGCTTGAACACTGATGCTTTCTGATTTTTGGACAAGATGTTTTGATTTTTTCTACATCATCCTATCACATCACATCAACAGCAGCAATAACTGAGATTTGTGTTTTAAGGTTCACACATCATTTTCTTCACAAAAACCCTTTGGAAGCTACTGTCAATATTATTACCCTCATAAGTGAGGTGAAGAAAGGTAAGTAACCTATTCATAGTTACACAATCAGTAAAGGACAGAGTCAGGATTTGAATTAGCCTATTTTCCATGTCCTATTTTGATGTCATAAAATATAGTTATGCTCTTCTTAGAAAAGACAGTGAGCTGAGGAATTATCTGACCCAATATGACACATTGAAGGATTTAGAACTGGCAGGACCTTTGTTGTAATCTAATTCAACTCCCTCATTTTACCATTGAGGAAATTGATGCCTGTAGAGTTAAAGTGATTTGCCCAAGATCATACAGTGGGTCAGTGGCAGAATTGGTATTCAAACCAGATCTTTTCTTTACAGATCCAGCTTGCTTTCTATGTAGTTCATTAATGCGGGTTCCCAATTTCCTATCATGAGTTCTCTGCCCCAGCCAGATGGATCTACTTATTCACTGTTTCAGAAAATACTTTGTTCATACATATGTCTGTGTCTTTTATCTGTGGGTCCCCTTGCTTAAAATACCTCCTCCTGTTATTTCATAACACCATTTAAAAATCCACTTAGAACTTAAGCATTGCAGTCAGCCAGGTGGCACAGGGGATAAAGCACCAACCCTGGAATCCAGAGGACCTGAATTCAAATCCAGCCTTAGACACTTGATAATTACCTAGCTGTGTGATCTTGGGCAAGTCACAAAAAAATTTTTAAAGAACTAAAGCATATGTTAACTTGTGGCATCAAAGTCATTCTAACAAACATTCTATCTCTGATCACTTCCAACACTTCATTTTTTTCTACCTTTGCTCTCATTCTTTGGATGACTGAAATATCATCCTGCCCCATATCTGTTGATGTTCTAACTAACCTTCAAAACCTAGTTCAAAAGTTACTTTCACTAATTCTTCCAAATGTATGTGATCTCTCTCACAATAGAAATCTCATAGATATGGAACAAATGAGAATAGTACGAAGCCCTTTCTGGATATATATGTCTTATAACTCCAAAATAGGTTTATGATTTTAGAGTGCAGAAAACACATTTTAAAAACTCCTCCAGTCTTTGGCATAGTTTTTCTGCACATAATATACACTTAATTTTTTTTTATAGAACAGTGAGGTGACTCAATAAATAGAGCACCAGCCCTGAAATCAGGAAGATCTGAGTTCAAATTTGCCCTTAGACACTAGCTGTGTGACCTTAAGTAAGTCACACATCCAGGGCTATCTCCAGTCATCCTGATTCATATCTGAGCAGTGGATCCAGATTACTCTAGAGGAGAAAGTGAGGCTGGTGACAGTTCAGCACAACCTCACTTAAATCCAGTTCACTTGCTTGTCATAGCATCACCTCCCTGTAATCATCATTGTCATCACCATGCATTTAATTAGCATTTATCGAATGAAAGAATGAACAATAATGCCACTACTCTCAGAATCTACTCTGATATAAAGTCCATAAAGAGCAAAGACTCCTGAATGAAAAGTTTGATTTTAAAAATAAATCTAGAGGGAGCAGGTAGGTGGCACAGTGGAGCTACAGCACTGGCCCTGGAGTCAGGTGGACCTGGATTAAGTGTCTGACCTGAAACACTTAATAATTGCCTATGTGACATTGGGCAAGTCACTTAACCCCACTGCCTTAAATAAAATTAAAAAAAATAAATCTAAAGCATGGGTTTGCCCAATTTTTAAAAAGATGTATGCATTTTCAGTGCCAGAGCTAAGTATTCATTTCTGTAAAATATGCATCGAGTAACACACCTTAAATCTTCCTAAGCAAGGAAATAGGGCTGAAATAGTTCTTTCTTCAGGAATTCAAATAAAATTCTTTTTTTCAGCTTGGAAATTCTAATTGGCTAACCTTAAAGGCCACCCAAAGGCAAAAGATCTCTGCATTATATTGAATGACTTTTTCCCTCTGCCCCACCAATTCCATATTTAAAAAAAAGAATCAGCTTACTGATATTTCTGCTTGCAATATGACTTGCCACTCATTTTAGTAGTACTATCAGACCAGAAAATTTGAATTCAAAGAAACAAAAGGATGCCTTAGCCAGCCTACTGCAAGCTTGGCAGCACCATTACCATGCTGCACATATCTTTTAACTTAATCAAAAATAATGGAAACCAGCGTAAAGTGACATTAGGACTTTTCCCATAAGGAATGTTAATACACCACAAACTGTAAGTTATTTGCTTTTGGTTTTTTGTTGTCCTGGTTGTTTTTCAGTTCTCTATGCCACCAATTAGTCAGCACTGGATATTCACTGGGAGCATCTTCCATTTATTTTCATTTCCAAGGACAAGGTAAAGATACAACTAAGCTTGCTACACTTAGTTACTTGCTAAAAATAAAAGAGTAGAAGAAAAAGAAAATTGCCCCCATATTTGAGTCTGTATTCTCTGTGTGATTCAAGGACCTAAAGAAAGTCATTCTACTTGTTTTCTCAATTACACAATATTTCCACTCACTTCACAGACTTTTCCCAAATCACATTTAGTTGCTATATTTTCTGGATCTGGGAGCACTTAAGATGTCTTTTCTGCCTCCAAAGTTATCACCCTAGGGGTATCATCTACTTTCCCTCCAAGGATCCCAGGGAAGCTCTCATTCTCTGATTTTATTACTTCCAGAGCAAAGTCTTAACTTATTGTTCACATACCCTCAACTTTAAATTCTGCCTTGAAATTAACAATCAATAGGGATTGGGGGATTTTGAGGCTAAACTTTAATAGTCTCACCCACAGAAACAGCAAATTACAGAGGTGAAACAACCATCCAGTAATGAAGGTAAAGAGTCATATCAATGCTATTGGGAAACATCCTGGTACAGTTGAAAGAGCAATAGCTCTGGTGTCAAAGGACTTTCTTTCAAATCCCATCTTGGAGGCTTACTTATTATGTGTAACCTTGGACAAGTAACATAAGCTATCTGTGATCTCCTGATCAACTGTAAAATGGAGTTAAATAAGATATCCTCTGAAGTTCCTTCCAGTTCCTAGAGCTATGTTCCAAATGCTCTAAAAGTCTCAGTTTCCTCAATGTACATAATTTTGAGGATTACACGATAAACACTCTTTGAAGGCAGGCACTATCATTTTCATCCCCCCCCCCCAGCACCTCTCTCAGAGCCTAGCAAGTAGTAAGTAGTCATATACTTGTTGATTAAATGAGATGAAGCCTACAACAAAGTAGTTTGAAACTGCAGATAATATTCAAAATAACAGTCTTAGTTTCCCAAATGAATCATATGGTCTGCCTACCTTGCCTTAAATAGCACAGCTCATGGGCTTATCAAATCAAAATTGTTACAGCTAAAAGAAGTCCTAGAGATCGTCTATTCTAACCTATTTCCCTCAATCCACTATTGAGAAAACTGAGGCTGAAAGATGAAGCAGGTAGAGAACTGGGGCAGTTTAATCAGTCCCTCTATAAAGAATAAATCAAGTGACACATTCCCCTTCTTCCAATCTAGGTAGCTTTGCTTAAATTGTAACAATTCCAGTTTAAGGAAATAGGGAAACGATGGAATCGAGGGATAGAAGACTGAGGATTACACTTTGACAAAAATGTGTGGATACATCTATATACACATACACGTATATAAAACAGTTTTCAAAAAAAATTGTAAAACTTTTTTTTTAAGAAATTCCGAATGCTAAAGAATGCATTGTCGATTTCAGAGCTGGAAGGTTACAAACGGTTGGTTTCTTTTTATCAAGTGGCTAAAAATTCGAAAGTGAAGGGAATAGGGAAGGGTGAGTTACAAAAAGTTCCATCTATTTTAGACTGGGCACAGGAAGCTGGCTGAAGAAGGACCAGGGTGGGCGAGGAGTGGGGAGAGGCGCGGAGAGATTCGCGATGGGACGTTTCAGGTCTCGGTAACAAACGACTCCAGGAGCCTGAGGATGGTTCCCAGCGTTTCCGCCGAGCCCTTTATTTTCCTAAAGAGACTGCAAACCCCACAGAGAGAAAAGGCAACATTCGACCGAGCTCCGGATCAGGCAGGAGAGAGGAGGAAAGTAGACAGTGATTGTCTCCCTCCTCCACTCCTATGCCCCCCCAAACAAGTGCAAACCCGAAGAGAAGCTATCTCTTCTGCCCTCCAAGTCAGAACAAAACACAATGCTCTATTCCTAAAGACATGACTTTAAATATCGCGACATTGCAACCGAGGAGGATTTCAATATACAGAGATTTCTCTTTTAAAAAAAATGGCCCAAAGAGACTGTGCCTGTCCCGCCTTTCAAAGGGAACTAATTGGAGTCTGAAGCCACGGTCCTTGCACCCCCTTCTCTCTTCTTCCGACGGCCATTGGATGGTTGGGGATTTGACTTTGATTAGCTGGCCTGATCAGGGCGTGTCTGAGTAAGGTGCCCAAATAGCTGTAGTTAGGTACCAGCTATGGGCAGGAGTAATAACTCCAGAGAGGACGTTAGACTGAAGAATCGTAGTGAGCAGACTAGGAAAAATGGCTCTCTCCTCTCTCTCTGTCTGTCTGTCTCTGTCTCTCTCTCTCTCTGTCTCTCGCTCTGTCTCTCTCTTTCTCTCTCTGTGTGTGTGTGTGTGTGTGTGTGTGTGTGTGTGTGTGTGTTTGTCTGTCTGTCTGTCTCTCTCCGTCTCCCTCTGAGTCTATTTCTGTCTGCGGTGTGTGTGTGTGTGTGTGTGTGTGTGTGTGTGTGTGTGGTGAGGCCCCAAACTGGAAGACGGTTCTTATCTTAAGAGTATGGATACTTGATCTTTGATCTCTGATCCTGGAGAGGGTAGCTCTAGCGAGAGGTGCCTGTGGCTTTCTCTTACCCCTGATTCACTTGTCTCCAACCGGGTCTAAGAAGAAAGGGTTGAGGTTGTTGCTGGAGACGGAGCAGCCATGCCTGAGCAAAGGAGGCAGCAGGACTGAGAAAGGGTTCTGCAAGTCAGAGGAGAAAGAATCCTCTCCCCAATCAGTTTCAGATCTCTTCCGTCTGGACCTCTTTTGATCCCTATTGAGCTAGTCTTCTGTTGGGGGCTGTGGTAGTATAAACATACCCTCAGTCCTTTCCTCAGCCTTTAATTGGTACTAGCCGGTGAAGGGGGGAGTACTGGCATTGGGCCGGGTGCGGTTTCGTGGAGGAGACTGATGGGGAAGGAAGGACACCTTGAAATATGGTCTAGGACTGGGCGCCAAACTCTCACTATGAAGGGTCGATGGGAATCGTGACTGGAGTAGAAGGGGTTATTTGTTTTTCAAAAAAAAAAAGCAGGAAAATGGCAGCCCTACCCCTAATCGGTCTCTTAGTCTCCTCAAAACCCAGGAGTCTGTGTCCCCTCTGCAAAAAGAGATCCCAAGAGGATTGGCCTCCCTTCTCTGGTCCCAACCTTTCCCTTCCTCCCTGCGACTCAACAGTTCAAAGTTGATGCGGCCCGGGCCCCAGCTCTCCCTCGTCCCCGATGTCCACTTCATCCTCCGGCTCAGTAAGAACGAAGGGGCCGGCTACTGGGGGCCCAGCTCGAGGCTCAACCGGCACCGCCTCGGAGGCGTGGGGGCTGCGCTGGGGGCTCTCCTGGCCGCTGGGTGCCTTTGGCTCGTCCTGGCTTTTCCGCAGCTGTTTTTTGTGCTTCATCCTCCGATTCTGGAACCACGTCTTCACCTTCCCCAAGGGAAAGAAATAAAACCCGCGTCATACATTCCGACAGGTAGTCACGGTGACAAATACCTGAATCACTTATGTTGGGAACAATGAAATATGCACTTCGCTAATTATTCGATAACAGTGAAAGCCTAGACTCGGTATAGTTACTAACCTAAAATTATAAAGTCCGACTAGAAAGAATGAATGAGTTAAAAAGGATCGTTACTATAAAATTAAAAATCCTGAAATAATGATGCTGAAGAATAGTGCTAATAATTATCAGCTATTGGTATCGATCGATAAGCCTCAGATCCCCCCCCCCCCCCCCCCCCCCGCCGTCACCTCCTGATGAACGTTTAGTCCAGAATGGAGATTTGGTAGGAAATAGCAAAGTCCTATTTTTACTCTTGTCACTCCCCTCAGCCCTAGGGCCTGAGACAGGGCAGGCTCATGGTTTCGGAGTGGCTTGAGTTCCGAAGCACAAACATTTAAAGTGAGGGCCAGGGAAAGGAATGTAGCAGAAAAAGTCAAGGAATGGCTAAGAATGAGACTGGAGATGAGACTCCCTAATGCTCTTGAAGCACTGAATCATATAAGATGTCAGAGCTGAAAGGGACATCAGATATAGCTCATATCTCTTTCATTGTAATTACAGCAGAGTGAAAGAAATTCTTAGCTTCTTTTGCAAACAATTTGTATTAAATCTTATAGTTTCCATATATATATATATATATACATATATATATATATATATATATATACATATTCTGATTCTTATAGGTACAAGTGCTAGTATTCCCATTTTACAGAGGAACTTGAGAAGAGAGATGACTTGCCCAAGATCACACAGGATATTGTCTTCATTCAAACTCGGGTACTATGACTCTAAAACCAGTACTCAGTTCTATTACATTTTGTTGAATTCCTCTGAGGAGCTGGGGGGTGGAGGGAATTCTGTACCCAGGAGAAAACTGGTAGAAAACTAAAGCGGCAGGACTAAAGATGAATGAAAGCACATTTTGAGTCAGCCGAAGCAGTGTTAGCAGCACTAGGTTCAATATCCAGTTCTCCCAGGTATTATTAGTTCTAGTCACTATCTGTTCGACCTTGGACCAGTCACTGTCTGGACTGAATTAGGTGTAAAACAGAGATTCCTAATTGACCTTTGGTGGCATCATATCGTTCCCCTGCAGAGGAAGCTTTGTGGGAGTTAAAGGTAGAGTTTGCTGGGACGCGATGGACAGTTTGGTTCGGAGTCCTGGCTCTCTTGACCCTTCTGGGTACCACTGTGGGCTAATTTATCCTTTCCAAGCTCCTCTTCGTCGTCTGCAAAATGGGAATGATAATACCTAAAGTGACTACTTCACAGGCTTAGGGGGAGCTTTGTAAACCTTGAAATGCTATAGAATAGTGAGGCCTGAGGGGCACAGAATTATCAGAAGAGCTTCGAATGGAGGAACAAGAGGTCAGCCCTCCTCTGACTCCCCTACCTGAGTCTCCGACAGGCTGAGCGCCGTGGCCAGTTCCACCCGCTCTGGGGTGGATAAATAACGTTGGATCTCAAACCTCTTCTCGAGGCCCGAGAGCTGAGAGTCGGAAAAGACCGTGCGGGCTTTACGACGGCGGCAGTGCTTCCCCGGAAGATCGGTATGAGGGGGATGCGGGAACAACGCAGAGACCGGCACCCCTGGCGAGGAGGGAAGGAGAGCCGGTGTGGGAGACAGGCCCCAGCCACTGAGAAGCCACCCCAGCCCCAGAGACCTTCCCACTGCCTCGCGACTCAGAACTGGGTGCCTACGCCTTGCTAGTTCTTTCTCCTCTTTTCACTGGGGGAGCGCAACCCCAAACCCCAGGGGTAGAAAGGAAAAGATGACTGAGTAAGAAAAGACTTGAGCATTTTTTTTTTGAATGAACTCAGTAGAGAGTAGCCTCCGAAGTAACAGAAAACGAGAATAGCTCCTTAGATGTTCAAAGAATCCCGTATTTGTGTAGGCTTCAAAGGAAAACTCGAAAGATGGGAAAGATCTCTTTTCCTGTATTCCATAGCCTCTCTCTTCTTCTCCTGGAGGTCCTGATCCATCAGCCACCGTAGCCATTTTTCCCCTTAACAATACTTTCCCTTGGGATGCTTTCCCAGACCGAACCCCTTCAGGAAGACAAGATGGGGTCAATGGGAGCTTTCTTCTCCCGTCTGTTTCCTAGCCTAGAGGCTCTCATCTTGGGAAAGCTCTCCAGTCTTCCTCACCCTAAAATGGGGAGGGGGGAGAGGAAACGGAAGGAACAAAATCAAGGCAAAAGTACCTCGAGTGATTTTTTAGGTCAGTTCTTGACTGAGCCTCACTAGACATTTCCCATCTGGCACGTTAGTTCACGGGTTTATTTGGGGGGTCGTCAGAGGAAAGAGATTTGAACTGGGACCCCTGGAACGTTCTCTGGCTGCGGACCAGAGGTTGTATTGGGTCCCTGTCATGACTTCCCTAGCCAAATTATTCGCCTGTCTTCATGAAACACCGCTTTACAGTGAGCTAGAACACGGGGAAACAATTTAGAACTATTCTTCGGAAAGGTGGGCGAAGGATCAGAAATTCTGAACACGGTCCCCAGGACTGGGAAGGGGATCGTGGTCTACTTGGAGTAATGTGAACACGCATCTAGTTGGCCACTTCGATTCAAAATGTTTCGATCTCCTGTGGAAATTAGCCAAAGACTCTGGGGTCCAAGTGTCATCTGCATTTTAGGAAACTGAATACATCCCAGCTCTGGTCCCGGTACCAGTCCCGGACGTTGGTGTACCTTATCTCAAAAGTTCTCTCTTCTTTTTTTTTTTTTTTTTTGGCTTCCCACGCCCCAATCTCTCTCACCGTTTTCCCCACCACCATTTTCCTCAGACTGTGAGGCCCAATTCTGGAGCTGGAATTAGCTCTTCGGCTCTAGGAAATGTCCTCAGTGGGTCGCAATAGAGCCCCTTAATCTGAGAGTTAAATCCCCTGTTTAACCTGACCCCTTTTACTTCCCTTGCCCTTTTTTTCATTCAGACATTGGCCTGACAATGACTCCTTGACAGAAATGTTCAAGACCGAAATAACAACTTTGGTCTCCTAAATTCGGAAGATGAGGGAAATGAGAGAGAGAGAGAGAGAGAGAGAGAGAGAGAGAGAGAGAGAGAGAGGTATCCTGCCCAGCCCATGCCTGTCATTGAGGTGGAGCAACATTTGGGCTGCGCAGAGAGGTCAAAAAGGAAATGCATCCCTCCACCTTTCCTTCTCCACCCGTTTTCGTCATCGGCTTCGGGGTCAAGCTGCCCGTCTGCAAAAAAAATTTTTAAACCAAGTCTGAATTGGCAAGTACTGGATAGGGCACTGAACCCTCGGGAGCCTCATTCTCTATCGCAAAAGTCCGACAGGATAACGGAAGAGGCGATCAGACACATAGGAAAAAATATCTCAAAGGCATCTGCTTCTGGATTCCGGATCTCTTGGATCTGGAACTCTTGTAAGCGGGACGGAAAAACGAGATGGAATTGTATAACCAAAGTCCTTTGGGGGAAAAAACAGAACCACCACTATCATGATCAAAGGGCCAGCGTGAATAATGTTTAGTAATCTCCTGGTGCATTACGAACACCTTCCCCTGGGCCTCGGGACTCATAAGTAACTCATAGTAAAGAACATTGGAGATATCTCGTAATCTTGGATTCCTCAGGTGTGTCCCATACTCATCTTTCTACTACATGCCTCCGACTTCCACTTTTACTTGGGGAGAGATGTTACCAAGGGGGCGAGAAGCATGAACGCCGGCCTTTCCCCTCCCGGGACTAATAGTCCGAGGAAGATCGAAAAGCGAAAAAGCCTTTTCCCCTCTTTCTTCCCCCCCCCACCCCCATCCCCTCCTCCCTCCTTTCGCATATTCCCTCAGTGCCTGCCACTTACCCGAGGTAGTAAGGAAATAAGGGTGATGGTGGTCGCCTTTGTGGAGAGGATGATGCGGGTGAGGAGCCAGGAGGGTCGGCGTGGGCATGAGGGGGTAACCATAGTCTAACAGGGGGACTCGGGAGGCCAGGGAACTGGCGAAGTGGTCAGGCGCTACCTCCCGCAGCGGCTTGGGCTTGTGCAGCAGGATGTCTTCGATAAAAAAGGACGTGGGCCTCTGGGAAGACACGGGGTGGAGTGGGGAGGTGAAGTTGAGGTTCATTTTGAAAGGAAGTGGGGTAAGACCAGAGTAGGGTGAGGGGGGCGGGGGAGAAGCTAGGCAGCTTCTAGTTATCCAGGGGGTCGTGAGGCGCTACCCTCTCAGGACTCAGTTTCCTTGGTGTCTCTCCTCTGGCCTGGGCAACCCCAACGCTGGAGAGGCTAGGAGAGAACTCCAAGGTGGGCTGAATCTTTGTGGCTGGAGAGTTGGCTGCTGGCAGAGGGGAGAAGGGGAGAGCCAATGGCGAAGCTGCAAATCTCGGTGGGAAGGGGAGGGGGAATGCGAGGGGGAGGCTGGCAGCCGGCGCGGTCCTAGCAGAAGGTAGACTGACTGGGCGGGGTGGGGGCGCTGTCCGAAGTGCTGAAAGGCTCCCCTAGCCCACTCCTGTAGGAAGCCGGATGCCCAAACTGTATTGGGGGAGCCTTTGACTATTTCAGTCTCAGCCCTGAACACCTGGAGGGGCTGTATCACTTCTGGCACCTCTCTTTTGAAATAATTTTCAAAAGGAAATAGATGAAGCCTTACAGAGTCGGGACATACACTCTCAGGGACAATGGCAATAATGATGAAGGGGTGATTTCCTCCGGGGACTTGGCCTTGGTTTAAATCGACCGTGGGGATGATAGCAAGGGGCAAAGGGGGTAACGTAAGGAGAACGGGGTTCCAACAGTTGAAGTGGAGGGCTGGTCGATTAGCTGGATCTGTAAGGTAAATAATGATCACAATACTTTCTTTACCTCAGTTATCTGGTAATGATAGTGTGGGGGTATTTTTTATCTAAATTATCAGGATAATCTGTGCAGTATGAATCCGCCCAGCCCTACTTCCTGGCCTCCTCCATTTCCGCTCTACTCTCATTTCCAATGCTTCCCCTGCCACATTCACTCCCAGTCTTATTTCCTCTGAATGTGGCCCCTTCACTTCCCACTCACCCCCCCCCCAAATTGCATCCTATCGAGGTTCTTTCCCCATCTTCCTTTTCCACTCACTCGCCTTTCATTTCCCCCCTTGTCCTCTTGTAATCTTTTGTCTTTTATGTTTATCTTTTTCTAATCTGTCCCATTTATTTCCCTGGAGTCGATCTGCTAAAATTAAGGTGATAGTCTACAGCACAGCAGGGGTAATTTCGGCTCGCATCTCCGAAAATTGCTCTAATTATTGATGTTAAACTCAGGGAAATTAAAAGAAGCCACTTCTCTTCCATCTCCCGATTTTTAAGCTCTAATTTGTTGAAATCCAGTCGTCATCACAATTCCAATCACTACTGCTAATAGTAAAAGTGTTTTAATAGAGACTGAGTCCTCACAACCCATGCTATTAGATAATTAGAGGAGGTGTTAGAAAGCCAAGTGCTAATCCTTGGGCGCACGGGTAGGATTTCCATCTGATCTAGCAGGTAGAACAAATTAATTACCAGAATCAATTAGACCTCAAACTACAGTTCTCCAGGAAGTGGGAGCCTCGTATTCCATACGGATGAGCTGGTAAATGGTAAATAGATGGAGAGGGGGAAGGGAAGAGGGAATGCTTTAAAGGACTAGATTCTGGCAAGTAGGAGTCTTAATGAAAGCAGGAACGTGGTGTCCCTAGAGTTCGTAAAGGGATTTTTTTTTTAAGTCTCTAATGTTATATTTGGTGGACTGTGGAGAAGGCAATTGTGCTTGGATGTATATATCTTTGGTGAGTTCGATAGAAACTATCCAATGACCAAACATCTGTGAGGTATTGGGGAACCAGAGACACCGTGCAGTGCAATCCAGGGATGTAACTGTATCCCTCCCTCATATTAGCTGTAAGAACTTTTCACTACTGTGATTTTTTGATATGCTAATAGGGAAAACGGAACTAAACTCTACGTGGCTGAAGCAGCCAGATGAAGTCCTTTCCTGACTTGCTGTTCTTTGAACAAAGGACTACGCCTCGTTGAACTCACCAATACATTCGATTCTACATTGATTAAACGCCTACTATGTGCCCACTGAGTGTAGGAGGTGTTGAGAACACAAAGATTAAAAAATATATATTCTTTAGCCACTAGTTCAACCGAAACGCTGTAGGCTCCCTTCAAGTGATTAAGGATGTCTTGACAAGAGCCACGGGTGTGCGTGCACAGGAACTGCCTATCGAGTACATGTATAAGTATTAGTGTGGTTTATTTCCCTCCTGAATCATATCTCAGGCCTATGATAAGCCAGATGAGAGAGTACCAGGGGAAGAAAAGGCAGTCATAACCATTTTAGTCAGGTTTAGTACATCTGTGGGAAACCTTTGTATTATGATGTAAACACTACTGGATAGGATCAGAAGACTCGAGTTCGAATTCTGTCTCTGATGCTTAGTAGCTTGGTGATCTTGTGCAAGTAATTTAAACATTCTGTTTTCATCTGTAAAATGAATATCTACTTCTCAGGACTGTTATAAGAATGGCACGTTATGGACTTCATATTTTATAATTCTTTAAGGTTTTCAAAATGTTCTCACAACATTCTGGGGGAATAGCCAATACAATGGCAGTCTTTGCACTATTGCAATTTGTATCAAGATCCATCCAGTTTCACATTGGAAGAAAGTACTATAGAGAACATTTAGATCAATTCCAATCTATAGAATATTAACAAGTGCTTTTTCCCTGCCTTTGCTAGATAGCTCTAATTATTAGAAAGTTTGTTCTCATGAATATGAGGAAATCTGAAACTTCATTTTACTCCTAGAAGTCTTCCTGGTACATAGGAAATTTGTAATAAATGTTGGTTGACTGACTTTGTGCTGTTCCTTCTGCATAACATACATCCTGCCCTCACAGCCTCTTTAGTCAGTTTGTCCCCTAGGGTAGGAAGAAACAAGTGTGGTAATTAAGGGTGAGGGAACTTTAGGTTCTTAATCCAATACTGTAAATTCACATAATAGTTTTTTTTTCTCTTGCTTTGGGGAGAATCATTTACCCTCAGTTTATATTGAGGTAATAGGTATCTGTCCAAAATCAGAAATCTTGACTTAATTGAGGGGAGAGCTGGTAAGGGATGGTAGAGGGGAAATGGTGACATTATGGTCCTTCTGCCTAGCCCCGTTCCCCTTCCTTAGTCTAGGAGACAAAAGGAACTCAAAGAGGCTTTCTGGTATAACTAGTTGATCTGAGTCTGACAGAAAGAAAGAGAAGAGAGGCCCCTTCTTTGGAGAAAAGGCCATTTGCTTCCTTTTTGACTTCCTTTTCATTTGGCTCTGGTAAGGTAAGACAGGGACAGAACTAGGCTAGCAGACATGGAGATGCCAACAATTTCTAACTTGTCCTGTTTTGATCCCTTGGAGAATAGAGAGACAAAAGAGCAGAGAACTGGGAAGAAGCAGAGCTAGAGAACAGGGAGAGGAGAGCACTGACTAGAGACTGGAGACCCAGATTGGGATTCCTCTCAAAGACATCTTTATACCTTTGGAACTTGACCCTGTCATTTAAAAAGCCCCCTTGCATGGAGTATAAGGAAGGAAGAAGTTTTTGAGGACTGAAAATCAATCTGACCTTTTGACCAAACTAGGTACCATGAATAAGCTACTACTGAATCTCTCTGAGATTCAGTTTTCTTGCCCTTTAAACAGAGCTAAGAGAACTTGTCCTAAAATGTTTACAGAATTTTGTGAATTAAATGAAGTCATCTATGTGAAATTTTTTTTTCATCTTACAGTACTATATAAAGTTCAATAGTTAATCTTGTCACTGCAATTTTTCAGTTGTGTAATGGCTAGATTCCAGGGTATGGAGGACACCAGTGCTTGACCAGTTTGACTTAGCCCCATTCCCTCTTTGTGCAGCTCTGCCTCACTTAAATTCTATTCAGGCCCAAGTCAATACATCACCCTTATGGTGTAATTGGCCCTCTTTGAGAGGGGACAAACAACCCTGGAGCAACCTAGCTCAGCTCTAAGCAACCATGAGAGTGATTTCCAAACCATTATCATTTAGAATAACTCACAGGGAAGAAGTCTTTCAAATGTTTGAGGCTACCTCAGAGCTAATAGGGAAAATAGTGCTAACATTTGAAGTCTGTCACTATTTCTATTTTAAAAAGTAATGTGAACAACAATTGACATTTTTACAAGACTTTGAGGTTAATAAAGTATTTTACATATATTACATCAACTGATTTTTTTTTGTGATAATCCAGTGAAGCATTTCAGGAATTTTCATTCAGAGAGTTTAAGTTTAAGTGACCTGTCCAAGGTCACAAAGTTACAAAAAATAATAGTCAGGTCTCAAAACCAAATCTTTTGACTTCACACTTCGCTAATACCTTTGATTCCATATTCTCTCAAAAGTTCTGTCTCAAAAGTTCAATCTCAAGACTGAAAGAGTTCAGTTATTTCAACCATCACCCGGGTGTGAAGTTTCCTCCTTCAACTTTCAGGTGAAGATAGGATCTGTCTTAGTTTGACTGTTATCAGGGATTACAAACTCCTGCGGAAAATCTGTCCATAGGGAGATTTCTGGCACTATTGAGACTAAGGCTTTAAGAAATGATCTGATGAATGTTTGGTTTGGGGTTTTTTTGTGGATTGTTGTGAGGAGGGGAAAATAGTTTTCCCCTGTATAAACAGGAACCTTCCCCACCATCCATTTTTTTTCTTATTCCCTTGTCCAGAAAGATATACATCAAAAGGAAACCAGTGAATTTAAAATCAGTCTAGCATATATCTTCTATAGATTCACTAGTGTTTCACATTTTATTATCCCCCTTCTTCAGCTACAGGAAGTCAGAAAACAGAGAGAGAGAATAGTAAGGAAAGATTCTGAGATCAGAAGACCATGTTTACAATGCTTTTTTGCCATTTCACAGCCTTATGACCCCAGGAAACTAAGTTAGTATTTGTTAATTGTCTTCTAGGTTCCAGACACTATGCTAAGTGCTGGGAATGAGAGGAAAAGCAAAAGACCATCATGCCCTTGGGGAGTTCATGATATAATAACAGACATAACAAGCAAACAACTATATACATACAAGATATATCCTGGATAAATAGAAAAAAATAAGGGAAAGGCACGAGATTTAAGGAGGATTGATAAAGGCTTTCATTGATTGATAAAGATAGTAAGATGGGAACTTAACAAATCTAGGGAAGTCAAGAAGTGGAGATGAAGAGGGAGAGTATTCTGGGCATGATGGAAAGCCAGAGAAAATTCCCAAAGCTGCAAGGAGGGTCTCATTCCTAGAATAGCAAGGAGCCAATGTTACTGGATCTAAGAGTGGGGTGGGAGAGTTAAGATATAAGAAGACTCTAAAGGTAGGGGGAGATATGTTTTGAGGAGTTTTGAATGCCAAACATTGAGTTTTGCATTTGATCCTAGAGATGATAGGGAACCACTGTAATTTATCAAGTGTGGGAGTGACATAGTCACTTTAAGAAAATCACTTTGGCAGTTGGACAGAGGAAAGATGGCATTGAAGAGAGACTTGAGGCAGGAAGACTATCCAGTGGGCTACTGAAATAGTTCAGGCATGAGGAGATGAGGGTCCACATCATAATGTCAGAGGAGAGAAGGGAATATATTCAAAAAATGTTGAAAAGGCGAAGTCAATAGACCTTAGAAACAGATAGGAAATGGGAGTGAAAGAAAGTCAGGAGCTGAGCTAGATTTTGAGCCTGGGAAATTGAGTGAATGGTGACTCTCCACAGTAATAAGGAAATTTGGGAGAGAGAGTTGAAAAAGAAAGATAATGACTTCCATTTTCAATAAGTTAAGTTTAAGATGTCTACTGGGCATCTAGTCTGAGATGTCTGAAAGGCAATTGGAGATGGAAGACTAGAAATCAGCAGATAGACTAGAGCAGGTTATATAAATTTGAGAATAATCAGCATAGAGATGTTGATTAAATACCTTGAAGTTGAGATCAAGTAAAGTAGCAGAGGGGAAAAGAGAAAACCCCGGATGGGATCTTTTAGGATACTCATAGTTTTTGGACATGACTTGGATGAGGATCCCACCAAGGAGCCTGAAAAGTGTACAATTGCCTCTTTTTTGACCCTCAGCACTTCGCACAGTGCCTAGGATATAAAAAGCACTTGATATAGTTATTGAATTGAATTGAAAATAGGTAAGAGAAGAATCTGGGCAGTTAGGTGGCACCATAATGCATGGTATACTGGTCCTGAAGTCAGAAAGATTCATCTTCCTGAGTTCAAATCTGAGCTCAGACACTTCCTAGCTGTGTGACCCTGGACAAGTCAAATGTAAAATGAAAAGGAGAAGGAAATGGCAAACCACTCCAGTATCTTTGCCAAGAAAACCCCCCCAAAGGGGGTCACAAAAAGTTGAACACATCTAAAAACAGCTTAATAACAAAAGAAGAACCATTAAGGGGGTGGTGGTGTTTCAAAAACCTAAAAAATAAAAGATTGTCAAGGGAAAAAAAGGTAACTGTATCAATGCCTTTAGAGAATCAGAGAATCATAGGAGAATTGAAGAGAAGAGAATTGAAGGATCATTCTTCAGTCACATAGTAGAAGAGTTAAAGAATCTGAACTCATTTTCTAACTTCAAATCCAGTGTTCCTTCACTAACACTGCGTTGTGTTTCTGACTTCCCAGTTCCCTCATTGGTACAATGGGCATGAGGCCCCAAGCCCTTACTCACCTCCTGGGGTTATTGTGATGATCAAATGATCCCTTGTCCATGATGACACTAAATAGCCAGCTACTAAGTAAAAGAAACCAGGATCTGTTTTTTTTTCCTCAGCAAAGCTTTGACACTATAATTTGCCACCATTGGCAAGAGGGGAGTGTAATTATTTGCAAAGCCAATACACTTAAAAACTAAACTTGCCAGGAATTTTTCTTGTACACACACACACACACACACACACACACACACACACACACACACACACAACCTGACGCAAACTCACTCACACATGATTTTTTTCATCTGAAATTGTTTTTTATTTCATTTTAAAATGATAAGTAGTGCTTCTTAGGGAGCTAATAATTAAACAACTGTTCTCTTTTATGTCAGTCTCATACAAGACCATCTTCTGAGCTGGGACTTAGTTTCCCAAACAGTAACCTTTTTGATGATCAAAGGACAAGATTGGTTCCATTACTTACATTAGTCCAAGTTGCCTATATCCAGGCCTTCACAATAAAAGAAGAAATGTATTTTAGAAGGATCTGAGTGACATACTTTACTCAAAACATTTTGTATTATATTGCCTGTTGTCTATTTCAACTTACCTTGTCTCTGGGTACTTTATTTTAAGTACTGTCAAAGTGGATGACAAGGATGGGGTAGGAAGGGAGCTGCTCGATAGCATCCTGCAAATGAATCTTCAAATAATGCTTTTAAACTGGAATTAGGTGAAATTACATCCAAATATGATGTAAGATGGGATATTCAGACTGAGAGGACCAATGTAAGGTCAGAGCTCTACAATTGCTGGGCTGGACGGCTCAAAGCTGAAACAACCTGTTTTTGTTTCCTCCCATGAGATCTCTGGCTCTGCCATGGACAACTTATTCCAAGAATTTCCCTAGAAGGGGATAAAGGAAATGGAAAACAAGGAAACTAGTAGATACTTGGTAATAGTAGTATCATGTTCATAGGTCAATTATAACTCTTGTGGATTTTCATGGCTTGTTTGCTTCAATTATCCTTAAAACAAATTCTTCCTTTAGGTATTTCACAGCCCTTTCCATCAACTCCACATAGATATGAACTAGTCTTTTAAAAATCCTTGATTTTTTCATTTCAAATAAAACAACCAAATTTAGAATTTAGAATGACATCTATAATAATAATAACAATAACAATAACAATAATAATAAGCTAACCTTATAGTGTTTTGAAGTTTATAAAGCCTCTTCCCTAAAAAGTACATAGTAAAAATATCATTATCTATGGGTAAGGAAACTGAGACTTGGATTAGTCCAGGGGAACAGTCTTCTAGAAATCAGGAAATTTTAAGTCTTAATTTCTCATTAAAAAAATACTATATCTTTCCAGATAGGAAATGACTGGTAACTGACCTAGTAATCATTTCAGAATCACTTGTGAGTAATCAGATTAACTGCTCAGAAGAAAAAAAAAGAAGTAAAAATCAATATCAAATTAAAATAAGAATGAAGTTGAGAAGACCCCATGCAATTACAACAACTTCATCCCCAGCTATTGAAATAAAATGTATTTTTTAAGGGGAATGGGGGAGAAGAAAATGTTAAATTCCCCAAAAGTAAATATACTATCTCTCATTGTCACTATTTTGTGGAGAATTTTAGCCAATGCAAAAACAGTTACCATAACTGAAAGGTTAAAAGAGTCCAGAAACTGCCACAGAGAGCATGTATTCAATTCTAGTTTTAAATTTATGATCCTATGATTCTATGATACTTGCAAGTGGAGATATATATATATAAGCTAAGGGTAACACCAGCTAGAGCGGTGTTCATTTGCAAAATATTACAGTGATAGAGGATGAAAAATTGCTAATAATATTCCCTAAAATATTCAAAAGCAAAAGAAAGTTAAAGTTATAACAGTACCTTAAATTATACTGGTAAGAAATCCATCTAAACCTGAACATCCCAAGAGCATTTATAGGTGAACATGAAAGATGATAGCAAATAAACGTGAAATAAAACAGATTTGCTGGCATTTCTTTTGCTGATATAGTAATATCAGCAACAATAATAGAACTAAGGGGCAGCTAGATGGTGTAGTAGATAGAGCATTGGCCCTGGAGTCAGGAGGACCCGAGTTCAAATCCAGCCTCAGACACTTAACAATTACTTAGCTGTATGATCTTGGGCAGGTCACAACCCCATTGCCTTGCAAAAAAAAAATAATGGAATTATCATCATATTTGGATTCTTCTACTTTCTCAATACCTAAAATTCCACTATTACCTCCTAAAAAACAATTGAGAAGATATCAATACACCTTTTTTTCTGTTCTATATAATCATTAGGAGAAAAGTCTAGGCACAAAGCCAAGGTTTACTGGATGAAAACATAAAAAGGAAATAGGAAGAGTTTAACAGATTATTTTCTATAGAAGGCTCTGTCTTAGCAATTTAAAAAAATAACACATGCAAAGAAAGAAATATCCTTTTGGATTAATAATTTGTTGATTATAGCAAAACATTTGACTTGGTAGAGTACAATGCAGCCTTAAAATTTTCTTCAAACAAGGTATCTTTCATGTGAATATTAAAATCATATTAAATTTCATGACAGAATTATCCATAGAGAAAAGTTTGTTCAACAATCTGCTAAGAACCAGAAAGATATACATTTGCTAAAGGCATTAACAAGTGTCCTAAAGGATGCCCTGTGCAGAGCACAATAAGAAAAAGAATTCTCTATCAGTGGTATGGTTTTAAGATGATTCCTTATGAGAACACCATATTGATTGTGGTGATTCTGGGAACATTAAAAGCCTCCTTGAGTTTCCTGGACACTCAAAAGAAATACCTTTAGCCATATCCCTTATGTAAGCATATGGATCAAGAATGTGTATTACTCAAATTATGATTTGGGCAACCCTTTTAATTAAATTGTCAGTACTGATTTCTTAGACAGGTGCCATCCAAGAGCAATACTTTGAGAACAGAATAGAATATTTGGCAAAGAAGTTTTTCCCAGGAAAAAAAATAGATGCTTTTATTAAGCAAAAGTAAACTTTAAAAAAACCTATTTCAATGACTTCAAAAAAATTACATGCATTTTATAAATTTACTTACTGAATTGTTGTGTAAAAAGCCTTTTTCAGTAAGAGGTCTCTGTCTACTGAAAAAATGGTGATGATGATGATGATGATGATGATGGTAAAAAAAACCCAAACATTTATATAGCATTCCAAGTGTTGCAAAATATTTTACATATATTGTCTCATTTAATCTTCATGTGACATATGAGTGATCTATTAAGCAATAAGCATTTGTTAAGCACTTACTGTATACAAGTACTGAAAAAAGTACAGGTGGTGGTTATAAATAAAGGTAAAAAAAATTGAACATACATACAATGTAATAAGGAAAGCCACCATATAAAAAAAAGGCTTGGAGTGAGGAAGAAGAATAAAGTACCTACCAAGACACAGGGGCATGGAATCAAAGTCTGGAGAGTCTAAAGCAAAGTCAGACACAAGGTTTGCCCAGGCCAACCAAACTGGAAGCACAGTGAAGAAACTCACCAATGAAAGGAAGTGGAGGGGTATTCTAAGTAAGGAAAATCCAGGTGCTGAGTGAAGTTCTAGGCTGAAAAGGCAGCTGAATCATGGCGGTCAAGTTCAATAGTCAGAAGCATAGTAGCGAATGGTTATAGTGATGTTTATGTCTATTTTATAGAAAAGGCAACTCAGATTGAGACAAATTAACAGACTCAAGTTCATACAACTAGTAGGTACATGATGTGATTGATATATGAACTCAGGTCTTCTTAACTCCAAGACCAGTACTCTTATCTTTGCCAAATTATTCCCAAAGAAGCATTTTTTGAAATAAGGTGGGGATAAACTAAGCCTATATTCCAAAGAGAAAAAGGACTTGTGTCCTTTTTGCTGTCCCATTGCTGGTCTTTATATGATGGCAAAGTACAAGAAAATAAGGGTGGGGAAAGTGCCAATCAAGGAATAGCTGAAGAAATCATAGTATTTGAATGTAATGATATACTATTTTGCTACTAAAGGAAATGTTGAAAGGAATGGTTTCAGACAAACCTAAGAAAACTTATACAAATTGATATAGAGTGAAGTGAACCAAACCAGGAAAACAATTTACAATTAAACAATTTAGACAATTAATTTATTTGTCTTTATAAAGAAACAACTTTGAAAGACTTAAGAACTCTAATCAATTCCAGTGACCAACCTCGATTCCAGAGGAGTGATGATGAAGCATGAAATCTACCTCTCTCAAGGAAGTGATGAACTCATAGTATATTATGGGGAAAAGTACATTTTTTTAATAGAACTAAGAAGGAATTTGTTTTACTTGACTATGCATATGTGTAATGGGTTTTGGTTTTCTTGCTTTCTAAATGGGAGGGGAGAGGAGAAGAAAGGTGGAAAGAAGAATATTCAGACCTGAAAATAAAATAAAATTTAATTCTTTCCTTTTTACCATTCATCATAAAAAAATTAGCAACATATATAAATATAATTAAAATACATTTCATATATAGTTACAAAGAAGATTCCATAAATCTCAATGATACTCACAAAAACTGTGGGACAGATATTCCCCTTCTTTTTATAGAGGATTAAATTAGACTCAGAATTGAAGATCATTCAGCTTTTAGCTCACAAATTAAATTGAACTAGGACTCCTGGTGGCAATGTTCATTCCACTTTGGGGTACTAACTTTTATCTGTGAAATATAAATGGGATTAAATGTCCAAGGTCATACAGCTAGGTAATAAGTGTCTGAAGTCAAATTTGAACTCAGAGTCAGTGCTCCACCTAGCTGCTCCTTATCTGTAAGATTTGATTTCTAGAGTCTCTTACAACTCTCATCATAAATCTGACATAAATCTTCAACCCTAATCCCTTCCCCCCCAGTAATAGCTTACTTTGATGTCTCATCACTTATCAATTGACAAGCATTTATTAAATGCTTACTATGTGATAGGTCCTGTGTTAAGCAATGGGAATACAAATACAATAAAAAAGAAAGGCAGTCCCTGGCCCTCAAGGAGATTATATTTTAATAGAGACAACATATAAATAAATAAATCATATATATAATACAAAAATCATGGTCTGAGGATCACTCTGGATTCTTTTTTTTTTTAAGTTTTTTTGCAAGGCAAATGGGTTTAAGTGGCTTGCCCAAGGCCACACAGCTAGGTAATTATCAAGTGTCTGAGACCGGATTTAAACCCAGGTACTCCTAATTCCAGGGCCCGTGCTTTATCTACCCGCCACCTAGCCACCCCATCACTTGGGATTCTTGAAAACTTTGAGTATAATATAAGTTGAAGGTTTCTTTTCTTCCTCATCTAGAATTCTCTCTTATCTGTAAATCCCTCCCATCCTTCAGTACCCAATCAAGCTCCTCCTTACCTGACCACTCCCATCCCAGCAACACTCTCTCCTCTGAACTTAGATTATACTTTCTATCAGTAGGATTCATTTGGTCCTTACTTCTGCCACTTTGTTTGGTTTCTCTTTTTATGTGTATGTCTTATCACTTCAGCATCCTATTAATCTTTGTGTTTCCTCTCAGCAATCAAGTCTACAAAAGTACTATGGGTAGTAGCAGTATTTTTTTTTTTAGGTTTTTGCAAGGCAAACGGGGTTAAGTGGCTTGCCCAAGGCCACACAGCTAGGTAAATATTAAGTGTCTGAGACCGGATTTGAACTCAGGTACTCCTGACTCCAGGGCCGGTGCTTTATCCACTGAGCCACCTAGCCGCCCCTAGTAGCAGTATTTTAACTTTAATAGCCACCTTTTCTTTAAATAAAAAAAATCCTTAATTTCCAAATATATCTCTGTCCCCTTTATCTCCTAAGCAAACTATGTCTTGTAATAAAGATTTTTAAAGAGAGTAGAAGGGGTCAGAGAATTGGGCGGGGGGGAGAAGGGGAAGGAAGAATCCGTTCATACAAAAAAGCCATGTGGAGTCCAACAGCGTGTGAAGTATTCCACACCATAGTTCCCCTCTTCTGTAAAGAGGAAAGGGAGGGTCGTTTTCTCAACACATCTCTGGAGTCAAGCTTAGTCATTTTAATTATATAGCGTGCAGGATTTTGTTGTTCCTCTTTCTGTTTACAGTGTTGTGGCTGTCGGAATATTAGCCTCCTGATTCTGCTAACTTCTGCATTAGAAAAGACCCTGAGCTTGGGAAAGATGGAAGGCAAAAGAAAAAGGGAACAGCAGAAGATGAAATGGTTGGATACTATCATGGATACAACAAATATGAATCTGAACAGAGATAGTGGAGGATAGAAGAGCCTAGTCCCTGGGGTCATGAGGAGTCAGATATGATTGAATACCTGAACAGTAATATGCTTAGTTCATTGTGTCGGTTTATATGTTTTTACATGTCAATTAGTTCAATCTTCTCATTTTACAGATTAAGAAATTGAGGCCCTAGGGGCGGCTAGGTGGCAGTGGATAAAGCACCAGCCTTGGAGTCAGGAGTACCTGGGTTCAAATCCGGTCTCACACACTTAATAATTACCTAGCTGTGTGGCCTTGGGCAAGCCATTTAACCCCATTTGCCTTGCAAAAACCTAAAAAAAAGAAAGAAAGAAAGAAAGAAATCGAGGCCCCGAGAGATTACATTTACAAGATAATTTCATTAATAAGTTACAGAGCAGGAGTCAAAACTAGATCCTCTGTAGAATCAGGATTAGAATATCCTAAGGAGGGGACAGCTACGTGGCACAGTGAATAGAGAACTGGCCCTGGAGTCAGGAGGACCTGAGTTCAAATCCAGCCTCAGACACTTAATAATTACTTAGCTATGTGACTTTGAGCAAGTCACTTAACCCCATTGCCTTGCAAAAATAAAAAAAAAATCTTCTAAGGTTTTCCTTAGGATTAGAATATCCTAAGACAACAGGCTGTCTTAATGTGAAATAATTGTACTTAATATATGTTCTACAGGGGCAACTAGGTGCATAGTGGGCAGAGCACAGGCAGGTCACCTAACCTCAACTATATCTGAAAACATAAAATAAAAAATTTGTGTGTGCAATTTGTTTTGCCATTCACTAGCTGTTGGACACTAATGTTATTTCCAGTTCTTTGCTCCAAAAAAAAGGGGGGGGGGAAGGGGGTGTTGCTATGAATAGTTTGGTAGAACTCTTGCCTGAACTATTGCAATGACTTCTTAGCTGGTCTCACTGTCTTATCTCATCCCATTCCAGTCTGGTCTCCACAGAGATGCCAAAGTGATTTTTCTTTTTTTAGGTTTTTGCAAGGCAGTGGGGTTTAAGTGGCTTGCCCAAGGCCACACAGCTAGGTAATTATTAAGTGTCTGAGGCTGGATTTGAACTCAGGTACTCCTGACTCCAAGGCCAGTGTTCTATCCACTGTACCACCTAGTCGCCCCCCTGAAGTGATTTTCTTATTCATCAAATACCACTTTCTATTTGAAGCCTTTCACATCACCACAAGTCCAAGTGCCCTTCCTATCTAACTTTGTGCTATTGTTAGTTGTTCTCAAATATATCTGACTCTGACCCTATCTTGGCAGAGATACTGAAATGGTTTTGCTGTTTCCTTCTCCAACTTATTTTACAAATGAGGAAACAAACAGGTTAAGTGACATGCCCACTGTCACACAGCTAGTTAGAGATTTGAACTCAGGAAATGACTCTTCCTGACTCCAGGTCTGGTATTCTATGCACTGTATCATCTAGCTATCTGCCCCTCCTTAACCTCATTGTATTTCTCTGAATTAATTTCGTATATACTTATATAGACAAATCATCTCCACTCAAAATAATCCTTAACTTCAAGGTTTTATTATCTTTATCTTTTTATTCCCAATGCAGAGTATCTGGCACATAGTTAGTATTTAATAAACCCTTGCTGATTATAATTGATCAATTGATTAATTAGTTAACATTCATAAGGCCTTTCTGTTTTTTTATCTCCTAGGGGCATATGCTTAGCAATAGGATTTCTGGGTCTATTATTGATTTGGGAGCCTTTTAAAGAAAAGAAAAAAAATGTGCTCAGAGTGGTTTTTATTCTTTGTTGTCAGTGGTGATCATATAGATATTTTACATATTAACCAATGGGGACATTTTCTATGTTTCTTCAGGTAATTTTTACAACATTCTCTGGAATGAAACATTTTCCTTTTTACTCAGATAAAAAAGTGAAAAACCAGAAACATTTAAAAAAAAGCACCTATATGTACAAACACAAAATTCTTGTATAGCTAGAGTATTTTTCTTGGCAGTCACTTTTGTATGTTTGGAATTGCAAACATTCTATTTTGTGTGTATAATATGAAAATATTAGGGTTAGAGTTAGGGTTAGAAGAAGCATAATTGTAGTCATTTTTAAAGCATAATTCTAAATTGTTTTCTAGAAAGGTTAGATAGACTATACACAACTCCATCAACAGTATATTAGAGTGCTCATCTCTCCATAGTCCTTTCAACACTGATGATTCCCATCTTTTGTCAATTTTGCCAATTGTCTGAGTGTGAGGTAAAACCTCAGAATTGTTTTGATTTGCATTTCTATTACTAGTGATTTGAGCGATCTTTCATATGATAGTTAATAGAGTACTGTTCTTTTGTGAACTGTTCATTTACATATTTTGACCCCTTAATCACTGGGGAATAGCTCTTGTTCTTACATATTTATATTAATTCCCTATGTATTCTTGATCTCAGACCACTATGAAAAGTATTTGATACTAAGATTTTTTTCTCAATAGACAATTTTCTTTCTTATCCTAGCTGTGTTTATTTTGTTCCTACAAAAGCTTTTCTGTTTTTCACATCATCAAAATGATATATTCTATCTTATGTGATCACTTTTATCCCTTAACTAATTATGAGTTTTACCTCAATCATGCAACAGGCATAATGATCACCAATTTAGCATTCAGAATGGGAAAATGATTTGCCTAGGTTTGCACTAAGTTTGAGAATAACATTGCTTGTATGTTCCTTTAACTCCCCAAAGTGTTACTATTTTTACTATTCTACCACACTTGAACCCTTGAATACAATAGGTAGGAAAGTCAATATTTGTTGATTGATTGGTCCTAAACACACTGATATAAACAGTATACTCCCAAATTATCACACTCAGGCACTTTCCCCTCTGCCCAGAGGAAAGTGTTTCATATACTACACACACACACCCATAATTTGTCTTATTAGTAAAATGGAGACAGAACTAAGCTCCGTGGAATTAAAGCCTGTGTCCTGCTGATCGGTCCCAGAATATAAAAACTCCATTCTGTGTCAATAGCACAGGTCAGGGGCCCCGGAGTTTGGTTGGCAATGGAGCCTGCTTGTCGGATTGTTGGATACAAAGCTGAGATGTTGCTATGGTGATCTTTAACCTTATTAAGCCACTGAAGCCAAACATGTGTTTGAACAGCCCCAATTTAAGATGGCACCACATGCCCCCAGCCTCACCACCTGTTTTATTACGCTGAATTTCATCATGTCTTGGGGCATGTATGTTAACACACACACACACACACACACACATACACACATATATACTTCCTTTCTTTAAATTTGAGTCCCTCAACTTTTATTTCTGAAAAACAAATACTTCTGTTATTAATTTTGATCCAAGAATTGATTGAATTCTTTGTCCTGCCTAATACTGCAAGGAGCTGTGATGCCTAGAAGAATATAAAAAGATGATTCAGTGTGAAATAAAAAATGAACACAAGACTAAACATTGATAAATCTCAAATCTGCTAATTTGCTACAGGATTGCAGGCAAGGTATGCAATCTCTTTGGGTTTCAGTTTCCTCATCTGTAAAATACAGACAAGATAATCTTTCAAGATCATCTATAGGAAAGGTTCTAGAGTCTGTGCCAGGAACTAACCAGGGGCACCCAAGGAATTAACCATAGCAGGGGATAATAGGTGCCAGATAAGGGGTATGACCCAGTGCTTCAGTTTGAAGCAAGAAGTTGTGTTTTGGGGTGCTTATAAAGACTGGGACTAGCACTAGTCTTGGGATAAGCAGAGGAAAGACAAGCAGAACAATCCCCTCAAAAAAAAATAACTTGTTCTTTGAGTGAAGGAAACACAGATGCCTCTTCACTCAAGTCCTCTTTCCATGTCTTTTTTTGGGGGGGAGGGGTAGTTGAATGGAGGAAACCCAGGTTCTTGAAGATTGCCTGTGAAAGCACAAGAAGAGATCCTCTCATGCCAGAAAGGCTGGACCTTGGCTATTGGAGGATCAGCCTTGAGGAGCTCAGAGAAGCAGTCTGCCATTGGGCTGGTCACCTGGTGATGGATTGTTTTGACCATAGTTATTTCTTTTGGGAAGGGTGGCATCCTGGGAGAATAGCCAGCGAAATTAGGATCTTGTGAAGTTTGAAACAGAAATGCAAATGGAAAATAATCACCACATCTAGGGATGATCAGAATTGCAACATTGAACTGAATCCTTCCACCCAGAGCTTCAGGCTGGGTGCTCCGGCATCTGACCTAAAGTGTTCCCGACATGATTCCCTCCCTGCTTGTCAAGAGGCCACTGGGCAGCACAGGGTTGGGATTAAACGTCCACTCACCTCTGGTCTCCTGAGCCAGCTCTCAGCCTGCCTTCCAGCTGTGCGCTGTGTAAGCTCCCAGAATAACAAGCATGGTTAATTGCAGACACAAAGGGCTGCTCATTTGCAAAGAAATGATACCCAAACTACACGTTAGGTGTGTCTCAAAGTCAACTGAGTCCAATAGGATTATCATTTTCCCAAGAGACTCTGGTGCCTCCCTCACTCCTTAGCCTCAGGGGCTCAGGTAATCCCATCTGACCTCCTGGGAAAGCCTGGTAGCCCCCTTTTTCTTCTTCTGGCCTTGGTGCTGACTGTTTTCTTCTCTACTATCCCTAATACCTAAAAAAAAGATTCCCGAGGTGGCCAGAAAGCAAAACCCAGACCTCCCTGATGGCTACCATAGTGGCTGTTTGTTGTTGCTAATGCAACTCCGGATCTCCCTTGTAAATTCAATTCATTTAGCTTAGTACATTTTCGCCAGACGTTAGACTAATGAGTTTGCCGTGAAAGCATACTTTGGTAAGGATTGGAGACAAAAGCACCTTACTGTAGCTTAGTTTAGCTTTCCTCTCACCCTCCATTCTCCTCCCTCTCCATCTGCCCTCCCTCCTTTTTCCTGCAGCTCTCTCTCCCTAGGGCAAATGCATGGGGGGGAGGGGGGAGGAATTGGGAGGGGGTGTGTGTGGGGGGGTTTCTTCTATGTCACTACACTACATTAGGAATAAAACCTTCCACTTAAACACTTAAATGAAAACATTGAGAAACTAATTTGCTATTTGCAATCACATGATTCAAGCCCAAGCTGCCTTAATTTCCTCCCCATCTTGCCTCATATTCAATGTGAGCCCACACTAGATTGGTCTATGAAAAGGCTGCCTTCAAACACTTAAGGCCTCTTTCATTTTCTTTTTGATTAAATAATTGAAATTCCTGTCAGTGCCTGCACTTTACCCATGGACAAATTTGGTGTGTGAGGATAAATACCGCTTTTTGTTTGCTGCTTTAATTTTAAAAGCCTGTGTGGTTTGCTTTATTGAGAGTCAGATCAAATGGGACCATACTATTCACCCATTTCGCAGAAATTTGTTGGACCCATTAAGTGATTGTTTGAAGCAAATTATAGAAACCGTCTCCCCCCATTTAGTCATCCCCATCCTTAAGCTGCTCCCTGGGGAGGCTGAAAGGCGTCCAGCTACTTCCCTGTCATCTTCATCCATTTATTAAGGAAAAAATAAACGGGAGTACAGAAAACTTGATTTGCTCCAATTAGGGAATTCACTGGTTGTTAACATTCCATCTAAGCTTGTTCAGGGATATGCAGGTTGGAAGACCCAGACAGCTCTAGAAAAAAACAGGAGTAGGTATGGGAAACCTGTTCAGCCTCTTTGAGCTTCTATTCTCCAGCTAATGGAGAAAAACTGAGACCTAGGTAGGACCTTTTGACATGGAAACAGAAATATCATTGCAGGTTTAGAAATGTATCTATATAAATATATAAATATATATATACATATGTCTGTGTATGTATAAAAAGGAAACAGAAAGAGAAAGTATAGGAGACAAATAGGAGAGAGTCCTTGCCCATTCTAATGCATCCTAAAGCTTCCATTCTAAGGAGGAAAGACCATACATACAGTAAAGAGTTCATGTAAATGGTAAACAGATGGCCTGGAGGGAGAGAGGGGTTATTGGTGTAGCACAGAGAGCTGACCTCAGAAACAGGAAGACTTAATATTCAAGGTCTCTCTTTTTGTAATCTTGGTAAGTCACTTGAATTCCCCATGTCCCAGAGACAAGAATTTACAGAGCAGGTCACTTGCAAGTCATGGTATCACCTTCTTGATGTAATAGTCCTCAAAAAGGGTGGACAACTATTAATTAAAGAAATGCAAGTTAAAACACCTCATGCTAGAGAACAATTTGGAACTATGCCCTTTGGGCAATGAAACTGTACATACCTTAGATCCAGATAGGTCTTTATCCCAAAGAAATCATACAAAAAGGAAAAAGACATACATGTACAAAAATTTTCATAGTGGTAAAGAATTGGAAATTGAGGTAATGCCCATCAATTAGGGAATGGCTGAAGAAGTTATGGTATATGAATGTAATAGAATATTAGGATCAGGCAAATTTCAGAAAAACCTGGAAAGCCTTACCTGAACTGATGCTAAGTGAAGTGAGGCAGAACAAGCAGAATATTATATACCTTTTAATAGCAACATTGTGTGATGATCAACTATAATAAATTTAGCTTTTCTCAACAACACAATGATCAAAAAATTTAAAAGACTTGCAATGGAAAATGCCATCCACATCCAGAGAAAAGAGAGGGAGATCAAAGCATACTATTTTCACTTGTGATTTTTCCCTTTTTGTTCTGATTCATTTTTCACAGCATGATTAATATGAAAATAAATATATGTAGCACAATTGTACATGTACAACTTATAACAGACTATTTGCTATGCTAGGGTGGGGGAGGGAAAGGTAAAAGAAAGAAAACTTTACAAAAATGAATGTTGAAAATTTTCTTTATATATTATTGGAAAAATAAATAATAATAAAAGATAAAAATAATAAAAAGGAGATGCAGATCAGCATTGATAGAGGATATTTCTTTACTGGAATCTCTCTACCCTAATAAAATTACCAATTTAGTCCAAAAGAAAGTGTTGCATGTACCCCTCATATGTATAGCTCTCTGCAAACCATAAAGTTCTAGAAATGGTAAATATTATTACTACTATTATTGATACTCACATTTCCCAATATATTTCTTCTCCAAATCCTTTTGGATACTTTTTCTCTTACTTTTGGATAAAGCACTGACCATGGAGTCAGTAGGATTTGAGTCCAAATCCAGCCTCAGGCAATTTATACTTACTGTGTGACCTTGGGCTAGTCCCTTACCTCCATTTTCTCACTGAGAGAGAGAGAGAGAGAGAGAGAGAAATGGGGGGGGGGTATGAAAAATTGTGTTGATGAACAGTCATTTTTAAGCTGTGTCTGACTCTTCATGACCCCATTTGGAATTTTCATGGAAAACATACTGGAGTGATTTGCCATTTCCTTCTCCAGCTCATTTGACAGATGAGGAAACCAAAGCAAGAAAATTTAAGTGACTTGCCCTGGTTCACACAAATTCATTTTGGAGCAGGGCTATGGGAAGTAATTTTACAAAGACAAAAGATATCAATAAAACATTTTAAAATTAGTCACAAAGTAATTTTCCTATAACCCCTCTTAGATATATAATCAACATGTTGTCAGTGCCTCTTCTCAAAGACCTACTAAGCAGGCAGTGCCTTCATTTCAACCCCACCAGAGCTTGAGATAGAGATATGGTCAAATTTCTTTTTGGAAACTGCTTTTCCCAATGCAGGATGGAACCTTCTCTGAAACTTATAGTCTTGGGGTGTTGACTAGAGTCCCAAGATGTTAGCTGATTTGTCCAGGGTCACATGGCCATGATGAATCAAGTTGAATCTAGGAATACTTGGCTTCAAGGCTGACTCTCTATCCATTATACCATAACAGACCTCCATCATCACCTGTTATGCATGTTACAGTATAATTTTTCTTGGCATTTTCTCCCTTCTTAGCCACAACCTAATCTCATTTGCTTCCTCTAAACCCATACATTCATAAAATAATGTAAAAACTGGTCTTGGAAGTCCTTTAATTAACCCTTTCAACCAAGGAAAAATCTCCTTTGCAGTCCCTGCTTGAAGACTTCTTTTAATGAGAAGTTCATTATAAATAAGATAATCTCTTCCATTGTTGGGCAACTCCAATTAAATTAACTAATTAAATTAATTAATTCTTTTGGAATGGAAATCTTCCTAAATGTAGCTTCTACCTATTGTTCCCACCCAGTTCTATACTCTGGGTATAGAACTTCTTTCTTTTATGCAACAGCTCTTCAAATATTTGAGAACAACTATGTTGATTCTTACTTTTTCTTCTCCAGGGCAATCCTCCAAAGTAGGGCAGAGTAGTGGAAAAAATACTAGACCTGGAATGAATAGAAACCTGGATCTGAATCCAGCCCTTGTCACTTATTATTTGTGTGACCCTGTGCAGGTCACTTGGTGAAGTCTATTAAATGTTTGACAACTGGCTCTCCAAAAATTCACAACACACTTTTCAGTTTAATCTACATTATAATCAACATGACAATAAATCAAGCCCTGATTTATAGCACCAATTTCCAAGTAATAAACATTCATACTGAAAATTTAACAATTGGCTCTATGAGGTGGTTAGAGTTAATTCTAGCCCACCCAAAAGTCCCTTCATTTTTCTGAAACAGTTTTCTCATATATAAAATGAGGATAATAATACTACAGGACCTACATCATAGTGTGGTTGAAAAGATCAAATGAAATAAATGATGTCATGCTTCATAAACTTTAAAGAGCAATGCAAACATATTCTCAAAGTCTTAGTGCAGTTTAAATGTTATAAGCTGGAACATGCCATATAAATGTTATATATTATACATAAATATAAATGCCTATAAGCATTATATACATGCATGTGAAGTGACAGTTATATATCGATATAGGAAATTTAAGGTCTGATAAACCTGCCTTCTGAGAGGCTATGAGTTGGCAAAATTCTATAACATGGTATTAAATAGATGGTGTGTGAATAAAGGATTAAAGTTATAAATCTGAAAGAGACATTAGAGACCATTAGGTCCAATTCCTTCATTTTATAGATAAAGAAATTGAGGCTGAAAGAAGTTAAATAACTTGTAGTGAGTGTTAGAGACAAAATTTTAACCCAGGTCTTCCTGATTTCAAGCCTAACATACTATCTTCTAACTCATACATCTGGGGTAGTTAGGTGGCAAAGTGTATAGAGTATATCAGTTCAAATCTGACTCAGACACTTACTAGCTGTGTGGCCTTGGGCAAATCACTTAACCCTGTTTGCCTCAGATCCTCATTTATAAAATGACCTGGAAAAGGAGTTGGAAAACCATTTCAGTGTCTGCCAAGAAAACCTTCCAAAAGGGTGTCAAGAACTGAATAAGAACAAGAAAGTCCATACTGACCTTCTACATTTAAAAAGGAAAATAATTATGAATTTAGCATGTACTCATTAACCCCCCTAACTGTCCTATTAAAAGCATACCATACCAGTTGGCTAGGTGGCGTAGTGGATAAAGCACCAGCCCTGGAGTCAGGAGTACCTGGGTTCAAATCTGGTCTCAGACACTTAATAATTATCTAGCTGTATGGCCTTGGGCAAGCCACTTAACCCCATTTGCCTTGCAAAAAAAGCCTAAAAAAACCCCACACCATACCAAATTAACTTCATTTCCTTTTTAAAAAAAGAATTACTAGCATATTACTGTGGAAAGAGTACTGACTCTGGAATCAGAGAACCTGAATTCAAATTCTATCCAGGATATTACTTGTTGGATAATGGAAGAGGCATTTGCCCTCCTTGGGCTTTAGATTCCTCACCTGCAAAATGAGGGGTATGGTCTAGATAGCCTCTAAGATCCCTTCTTGCACTGTCTCTTTGAAATCTGAGTTGGTCAATTAGTTCCCTGTGTAGTAGTCATATCACTCTTTTTTTTTTGTTTTGTTCTTGCAAGACAAGGGGGTTAAGTGACTTGTCCAAGGTCACACTGCCAAATAAATATTAAGTCTCCCTCCAATTCCCCCTCCCCCATCACATTACTCTTCAGGTCTTTTTTACAATTTCTTCCTCATCTGAATAATTTGTGTTTATAATATCAGAATTGTGTCTTATAAGCATGCGTTCTCCCTTGAGTAACCTTCAGGGACCAACTTGCAGAGTCTGGAATGGTGACAGAGACAGACTGCTTCTGAAGAACTCCTCTTAGAAGGCTGAGGAAGACCAATCCATCTGCCAGTACGCCTAGTTACTATTTTTAACAGTTCGGATCAAGACATGGATCTGGGCTTTGAACATCAGCACTGAGGGGGTGAAAGAAAGTTATAGGATTCAGTGTCCAGTGTATGGGTAAGAGTGCTGAAACTTTTTCTCTTGCTAAACTAAATAAACTAGTTGCTAGGTAAATAAATACAGAGGGTGAAAATAAGATTGAGAAAGGCCCAGATGTCAGATGGGGATTGAATCTACAATTTTTTTTTCCTTTTTTTTAACAATGCTAAGAAAATTTCACAACAACCTCTCCGTTACAAGTCAGAGCCCTGCCGGCAAGATTTTGTTTTTTACTTAGTTGTTTGAAGTCATGCTGAAGCAGAAAGCTTATGCATATGAACCAGAGAGCAACCCATGTGTCTACACCAGAGAGGCTGTTCTAACTACCTGCATGGTGACTTGAGTATCATGCCACCTGGTGGACAGATTAAATGTGATCCTCCCCTTAATGCAATGCTATCCAGCCATCTTGTAGACTTGAAAAAGGCAGGACACAAGCTGGTGTGGACTGCTTCACCCCAAGCGTCATGTGGAGTACCTACAAGGTATCACATGAAGCCCATACAGTTGTCACATTTGTGAACACTTAGTATTTACGCCTTCACATACTATTTGTTCATATCTTTTGGTCAGTGGCTCTACTGGAGACTTTGAATTACTAATTTTTTTCTATGTAAAAGGATATATAAAGTCTTAGAGATTCTGAATGTGAGAATTTTATCTGATAACTTTATTGTAAATATTTTCTCAGTCTATTCTTTTCCTTTAATTTTATTGATACCGTCTTTTGCTAGACAAAATTTTTTATCTTAAAAAAACAAATACATTGATTTTGCCTCCAAATCCATGGTTTCTGCTGTTTTTTAATTGATAAAAATAACTGTCCTTTTCATAGTTGAGATACTTTCTGAAGGCAGAATCTGTTATCAACTTTCTATTCCTTTAAAATATATAATAAATGTAAAAATAATAGATGGCAATATTACTATAATTAATTATAAGTACAAAATCAGGGTCTTGATAGCATTAGAAAGGGGTCATCCAGGCAGTGTTTTGCATCCCTTCCTTCCTACTCTTGTCTCTAATCTCTTAAGCTTTCTTCTTTCAACCTGTAAGTCATATTATTTTTAGGCATAAATCCTGTTGGACTCCTGTTTGAGAAGGAAAATGCTCTCTGCCAGTTTTTGCTCTTTTGGGGGCTGGGGAGAGGAGGGAGAGAGGCATTCAAAGCTTTTAATGGGTTAAGTCCCAAGCAACCAGGGAAAGAGAACAAAGAAAGGTTGTATATCAACAGGAAGACCCACTTACATTCTTTTCTGATTTCAACAGAGATTATTTTTTAGTAGATGCCAGAGTCCAGTGAATTAAGTTCCTGGTTTTGGGTCAGAAAATCTAAGATTTAGCCCTAACCCTACCCTTTTCTCACTGGGTGATGATGAGTCAATCAATTCCCCGTTCCTTCAATTTCTTTATTTGTGAAATGGAAAGAACTTACCACTTAGGGAGAGTGCAGATGAAGGCAGCTAGGTGAGTCCCAGAGCATTGAACTTGGAGACAGAAATACCTGCATATTCAGTCTCAGACACTCTTGTGACCCTAGGTAATTCACTTGACCCCTATTTCCTCAATTTTCTCATCTGTAAAATGGGAGTGATAACAGCATTTCTGCTGTGAGTTTCAAATTAACCTGTGTGCTTTGCAAATCTTAAAGTGCTGGCCATTATTAATAACTGATTGCCACATTATAATTAATAGCTAAATATTAATATGAATCCATTATGAAGCAGATACACTTCATATAAGTTCTATCCTATTGAGAGAATGCCTGAGCTTGAGCAGCCTAACCCCTTGAGATGAGTTAGAAGAAGTGTGTTTGTGCTCATTATTCTTCTCACTAGTGCCTTGAAAAATTAAATTATTCTCCTCATTAATTCAGTGTCTTAGAGTATGATGCTATTGACACCAAGGTCCTCAGCTCAGTATGTACAGTTTGTTCTACTCTATAGTCACAAATGCCTTCTACAAACTCTGCTCTTTATCTTACCTTTGGCCAAAAGAGAATGTGGATGATTCAATGTAAATCTGTCACCACTACTCAAAGTAGACAAGGAGGAGTATTTTTCCTTTGCCTGAAGGATAGATAAGTTGTAGATGTTTTTGTTTGTCCTTCATTATTGAAGAGTACCAATGACATCAGGAGGTGACATGTTGACTTGCAAGTGAGTTGAATTTAAGTGAAACAGAACTGTGCAAAGTCACCAGCCTCACTCTCTCTCCAGAGTCATTGGAGTCCAGTGGCAAGAAATTGGTTAAGCAATGAGATGTAAGGCAGATGAGGAGATCATGAGGAAGAAGAAATGGAAAAGACATGAGAAAGAGCGTGGAGGTGAGTGTAGAAACACTCTTTACATCGAGTATACCTGATTATAGCATTGCAACTACATTATAAGAACCAATGTCTTCTCTCTTTGCTCATGGAACCAAAAGAGAAAGCCTAGAATATAGCACAGAACACTAGACCTAGAGTATGGAAAGTTTATTGATGTTCAGTCGTTTCAGTCAAGTCCAATTCTTCATGAGTCCACTTGGGGTTTTTTGGTGGAGATACTGGAGTGGTTTGCCATTTCCTTCTCTAGCTCAGTTTATAGATGAGGAAACTGAGGTGAAGAGGTTCAGTGACTTGTTCAGGATCACACAGTCAGATTTGAACTCAGGAAAATGAATCTTCCTGACTCCTGACACTCTATCCACTGTACCCTTGCTCAGTTTTTAAGCTCTCTAAGCCTCATCTGTAAAAAGAAAATAAAAATTCTTGCAAAATCTATTTCAAAGGGTTCTCAGAAGAAAACACTTGTGTACTTTAGAGTTCAAGAGTAAAGTAAGCTATTGTTACTAAGACAGGTTTGTTTGGGCCCATCTTGGGAATGGATTACATGGTTGCCAACCTGAGTTTTGTCATCTGCATGAGCTCGTGTGTGTAAGAATGCACAAGTTGCAATTAATTCCCAGCGAAGGTACTTCTCAAGTTAATTAGAAATGCAAAGTGTGAGTCTAAATGTTATGAGATTATAAAATGGTTTAATAACAGCGACAATGAGATTGTGGCATATGCATTCTGGCCATGTAAATATTTTATAATGATATTGCTCTGATTTCATTTGACTAATCATGCCATTGATATGCAACTACTGCCCTGCAAATAGAAAGGCTGAATCGTGGCAGATCACCCTTCTAATGTCATAATTATTAATATTGGAGGGAAATGGAGATGCTAAACTCTAATGGAGGTGGCTTGGCCTTTCCCATTGACTAGGGGATGGCACCTCTGGGGGAAGAGGAGAGAGGAGAGACTCAAGCCCCAACATCTAACACATCTGGTTGGCCAGAAGCATTTGGGCAATTAGGCAGTTCAACCAATGACAACAACAGGAATGTCAGAGAGAGGAGTTTAGAGGAGAATATTTCCCCATCTGAAATAAAAATAACAATGTGACAATACTATCTGAGGGAGTAGGAGTGAATAGGACATATTGGAGAAATGATGAGTCTAGACAAGCAATAATAGATCATTAAAGTGTGAGTATCTTGCCTCAATAAATCAGAAATAAATGACATTTTTGTACAGAAAAGTACACTTCCTTTGAATCTCTACAAGGTCTAACAATGTGCTGAGAAACGAGGTGGATAAAGTGCCCCATATCTGTAGTTAATGTTTCAGCACCTGTTGTATCATAGCTGGAAAATTGTGCTCTAGGTGCTATTTTTACTTAGGGAAAAGCTAAGATATGTTCAGATCTAAACAAACAGTATGACAAGGTGTATGCTAAATCAGGTCATGTGTGGAATTTTGGTCCTATGATATATAAACACTAGAGAGGACAAAAGGCAAAAATGATCTTTGTCTTCACATGGTGAAAGTCTGTCAAGTCAAAGAGGTAGAGGATAAGGGGTCACCGAAGTATAGTCAGCTGGACTCTACCTACCCAACACTTATTTCTTTATTGCTGTGAGCTAAGAACAACTTTTACATGTAAAAATCATCCTTAGCTCATGGTGGTATAAAAACAGGTGATCTGACAGGCTATAGTTTGCTGACCCTAGTAAATCAATTAATTATTCCATAAACAAGTGCTTATTAATAGATATGCAACTTTAATTTTAAAGATCATACTATTAAAAAATCAGAAGAGAAGCAGATCATATGCCTCTCACAGCCATGGGCAGTAAATTATTCTTAACCAAACGAGATAAAGGCAATTACAAAAGATAAAATCAATAACTTTGATTACTTGAAATTGAAAAGCTTCTGCACAGACAACATTAATGCACTTAGGATAAGAAGAGAAGTGGTTGAATGGGGGAAAAATACTTGCATCAAATTTCTCTGATAAGAATTTGTTAATGCAAAATATATAATTTTTATACAATAGCCATTCCTTAATAGATGAGTGGTCAAAGAATAGGAATAACCATACCAAAAGAAGATTCATAAAATTCTCACAAGAAGAATTACAAAGTGTTTACAACCATGTAAAAGAATACTTCAAATCATGAATCAGAAGAGAAATACAAATTAAAATGTCCCTGAATTTTCACCTCATATCCTGCAAATTGGCAAAAAATTATTTTTAAGATGGCAATTCTCAATGTTAAGGGGAGTGTGGAATGATAGGAACACTAATACATTATTGATAGAGCTGTGAAATACTGTAATTTAGAAATCAATTTAGAATTATGGAAATAAAGTAACTAAAATATTCATACCCTTTGAACCAAAGATTCCTTTAGTAGGCTCATACCCCAAGGAAGCTAATCATAAAAATAAAGTTCCCATTAAACCAAAATATGTGTGTACATATATATACATATATGTATGTGTGTATTACTATTTTTTTACTTATTATCACTAATTTTGTGATAGCTAAAATTTGGAAGCAAAGTAGATGTCTGACAATTGGGGAATGGCTAAACAAATTTTGAAACATGAATATAATGGAATATGACTGTGCCCTAAGAAAGGATGTATATAATGAATACAGAGAAGCATGAAAAGATCCATTATGGACTAATGCAGAGTGAAATAAACAGAGCCAAGAAAACGATACACATAGTAACTATAACAATGTAGATGGTCTATGTAGATATATAATGAAAAATCATTGGAGGTACAAAAATAAAAGAGGTTTATCTTCTAGTTTACTGGGAAAAGTTTTCTAAACATTGGAGGCATTAAAGTAGAGTTTAGTTTCAATGATTTTAACTTTCCTTAACTTTGGGTTTTGATTTTGGTGAAATAAACTTGTAATAGCATTAGCTCTTCACCATCTCCATCAGTCCTATGAATAAAAATGAAAGGGAGTTTCTAAAGTTGAATCTGGCTGAGGAAGCCTCATGTGGTATAAAGGGAATGACATGATTTGGGATCAGAAGAACTGGTCTTGAGAGTTGCCTCTTTCCCTTTCTAGCTATATGACCTTAAACAATTTTTCCCCTCTCTGGCTCTCATTTTTCCTCATCAGCAAAATGAGGGAATTGGATTAAATGACATATAAGGTCCTTTCCAGCTCTAATATTATATGATTCTTGGTTTTGAGAAGAATTGGAGAGAATGGAAAAGAAGATTGGGGCCCAAGCGAATAATCCAGATAAAGTATACAAATGCATATTTATTTTGTGTGTGTGTATATTTAAAAATATTATGTGTGTATGTATGTGTATACATATATATATATTTGTATTTGTTAATAGGTGTGTAAGATAAAATAAGGGAGCAAGGACTATTTTATTTTGCAGTCATATCTCCAGCACCTAGTAATGTCTGATAATTATAAACATATTATAAACACTTATTGGTTGACTATTCATTCCTATATCAATATAAATGTACTCCATGCATGTGTTTCTAGGTTTGATTAATAGTTGATACTCTACTCTCTCCCCTCCCAGACTGCCAGATCTTAGCTACTAATATACTTTGTAGAGACTTCTCTGTTGGCTCTTCCAGCAAAGAGCTTGCCAGTAGGTCCTTTTAGGATGTAGTGATCTTTCTGTTTAAGCAAGAACTCAAAGGGGAAAGGACTTTGCTACCATGGCTGGGAAAGCCACATTGCAGAAGTTGAGTCTTCTCCCTCTGGTCCCAACCTCTGACCTGCTCTTCCCTAGCCTCCATTCCCCTGCACTACTCTCCCACAGCTGGCCATCCATCCCTAGGGCTCAAAGCCCTGGTTCTTCTTTCAGGCCCAAGACAAAGGAGGAGCCCAGCCTCCCTCCCTCTCTAACTCTTCTCTCCAGGGGCCGTGGTTAACATATAATAACTGCACGTTGGACTCAATTAGGCTGTGGATTGCAAAGCAGATGCTGCTTTTGTGAGGAGGATGGAGTAAAAATATTGGCTATGGTAAAGAAAGGCCTGCGACTTGCCCATGGAGGCTGCTAATTGAGTTTTTGCTGGTAATTTTTCACCCCAAATGAACAAGAAAAAGGGCATCTTCAAGGCTCATCTGCTGTGCTGGGCAAACAAGCAAAAGTCTCCAGGTTCGGAAAATGAGCATCCTTCTCCAGGGGGAGAAGAGACCCATCCTTTCTTCTTCTCTATCTAGGGTCATCCTCTCCACCCCCTTCACTCCCTGCCCCACCCCCAGAAGCAGGAGTAATAAGGCAGAGATTTGGTTCTTGCTGGCTACAAAGGCAGGGCTGGCTGGCCCGAGATGAAAGCTTCTAAGGCTGTAGAGTGGTTTGGGGCCTTGAAAATTTTCGGGCAGTCCAGCTCCCTTGTGACTTATGTAGTCTTTGTGTTTTTTCCTCTGAGGCTGGACACAAGAAGAGGGTTGAGGACCTCAGGCTGTGAAATGGACTGAATTTGCTGGTGGGAGGATTTAGATGAAGCACTAGACCTAGATTAACATTTTATAGGGAGGGTGGGTTGTGAGGCAGTGGAGCACATTCATGCTATGCATACAGTAGGGAGATGAAAAGCACTCATTGAAAGAGAGATTGAGGGGCTGCTAGGTGGCGTAGTGCCCTGGAGTCAGGAGTACCTGGGTTCAAATCCAGTCTCAGACACTTAATAATTACCTAGCTGTGTGGCCTTGGACAAGCCACTTAACCCCAGTTGCCTTACCAAAAAAACCTAAAAAGAAAAAAGAGAGATTGATCATGGCATGACCAACTTGGGCTCTTCTTCAATTAAACAAACATTTATGATTAATAGCTGACTTTTAGATAGAGCTTTAAAAAGTTTTACAAAGTACTTGAACTAATATCTCATTTGATCCTGGTACACAGTAAGCACTTAATGATGTTTAATTGATTGATTGACTGATTGATCAATCACAATCTCCTACTCCAATTCCCCAACATGTTATAGGAAGTGACCCTGGCTTCTTGAAAGTTATACTAACCTACCACAACTAAGCTCTACCAGATTCCACCATATTGAAAGGATTTTGAATATGGTTCCAGTAATATTTAATGTATCATTTCCAAGAAAATGGATCAAAGGCTCTTCACCAGTAGACATATCATTCCCCTCTCCATTTTTGCAGTGAGTGGCAGATTGGAGTAAAAAGGCACAAAGGATACCAAAGACTGTACAGTTTTTCGACCATCTACTAACATTTATTTAGCTAGGGGTACTTTAAATGCAATATCATATGAGTGGGTAGAATACTGAAGAAAAAAATCATATCAATTTTAATATTTTGTCTACAAAAAAATTCAAAGATGGTTCACAATTTCTTCTTTGAAAATCATATAGGGGCAGCTAGGTGATGCAGTGGATAGAGCACCGGCCCTGGAGTCAGGAGTACCTGAGTTCAAAGCTGACCTCAGACACCCAATAATTACCTAGCTGTGTGGCCTTGGGCAAGCCACTTAACCCCATTGCCTTGCAAAAACCTAAAAAAAATCATATAAAGGCTGAGTAGAATGAGTTGGTTCTGACGTTGTCCAAAAGCAACCAGAAACATCCTTTATGGGACATTTGAACAACTCAAATACTGCTAATGATAAATATTCACAAAAACTCCACTATAAAAATGACTATAGTTTACATATCAACATCCAATATAGCAGATGAAAATTGATTTAAAAAGATTTTAAATGTTGGGGAAAAATTGTTCACAACAAGGAATTAGATACATCAATGACTTCTAGATTACACAGAAGATCCATTGGTATAACTGTCCTTTCTTCCATAAATATCGAATTTTTTCATCAATAACTTATTTTAAAAGCACAAGTTGAAGTTGTTCTAATTAAATATTCATGTTTTTCTCATTTATAAAGAATTCAATAAAACATAAATTAGATCAACATATATTTTGATAATGGGCAACTTCAATGCAAAGGTCAGCCTGCATCACAATTTTTGTTTTTGTTTTTATTTTCTGTTATTACAATTATTCTATTGTGAGAGTAATCATAAACTCCCCTCCCTCCCCCCCAAAAAAAGATGAGAAACTTCAAGAATAGTGAGAGAGGAAAAAAAATGTGTACTTCAGATTCCAATGGCTCTGTCTCTGGGATGAGTTGCCTTCCCCATCCCCACCAGAGAAGTTGCTTCAATATTTTTCCCCACAGTTGCAATCACTAGCTGTATTTCCCTCCACTCTATTTCTCCCCACTCTTCATCTATTCCTCTCTCCTTTCATCCTGTCCCTGTTCAGAAGTCTGTTGTATCTGCTCTCCCATGATCTTCCCTCTCTTCTATCACCTACTCTTCCCTCCCCATATTCCCCCTTATCCCATCCCTTTCCTCTCATTTTTCTCTAGGATAAGATAGATTTCTAATGTATGTTATTTCCTCTCTGAGCCATTTCTGTTGAGAATGAAGGCTCACTCATTCACCCTCACCTTCCCCCATTCCACTCCATTGCAAAAGCTTTTTCTTGACTCTTATGTGAAATATCTTCCTCTCCTTTCTCTTCCTTCCAGTACTTTCCTTTATCACCCATTGTCTCCATCTTTTTACTATATTATACCATTATATTCAGCTCCTTCCTATGCCTACACACACACACACACACACACACACACACACACACACACAAACACACACACACATATATATATACTCCTTCTCACTGCTCTTATAAATGAAAAAGTTTATATGAGTTATCAGAATCTTCTTCCTATGCAGAAATACAAACAGCTCAACATCATTAAGTTCCTCATAATTAGTCCTCCTCATCCTCCCTCTCTATGGTTCCCCTGAGTCTTGTACTTGGAGATCAAACTTTCTGTTTTGCTCTGATTATTTCAATAGGAAAGTCTGAAAGTCTCCTGTTTCATTGAAAGTCCATCTTTTCCCCTGAAAGAGGATGTTCAATTTTGCTGAGTAGTTGATTCTCAGTTGTAAACCAGAATATCATATTCCAAGGGTCCTATGAGCCATTAATGTAGATGCTGCAAGATCCTGTGTAATCCTGACTACAGAGCCACAGTAGTTGAATTGCTTGTTTTTGTCACTTTTTAGTATTTTCTCTTTGACTTGGGAGCTTTGGAATTTGGCTATAATATTCCTGGAAGTTTTCAGGAGGTAACCAGTGAATTCCTTCAATTTCTATTTTATCCTTTGCTTCTAGGAAAAAGTCCTGGTCAAGACTTTCAGATAGCCCAATAATTTTTAAATTATCTCTTCTGGATCTGTTTTCAAGGTCAGTTATTTTTCCAATGAGATATTTCACATTTTCTTATAATTTTTGATTTTTTGGTATAGTTTTATTTCTTTCTGAGTTCTCAAAGAGTCATCGGCTTCCTTTAGTTCCATTCTGCATTTGAAGGAGTTATTTTCTTCAGGGAGCTTTTTTTTAATCTCCTTTTTCCAGCTGGCCAATTCTGCTTTTTAAGTCATTCTTCCTCCTCATTTGCCTTTTGTGTTGCTTTTTCCATTTGGCCTAAACTGGTTTTTTAATAGTTATTTTCTTCAGTATTTTTTTTGTATTTCTTTCACCAAGTTGCTGACTTGGTTTTCATGATTTATCTGTGTCACTCTCATTTCTCCTCCCAATTTTTCCTCTACCTCCCCTAATTGCTTTTCAAAGTCTTTTTTGAGCTCATCCATAGCTTGAGCCCATTTTCTATTTCTCTTGGAGGTTTTGGATACAGAAGCTTTGATTTTGTTGTCATCTGAGTATGTATTTTGATTTTCCATGATTCCAAAGTAATTTTCTATGGTCAGATTCTTCTTTTTTTCTTGTTTGCTAATTTCCTCAGCCTACAAACTGATTTACCACACTTCCAAGGCTTTGGGTGGTTTGGGAGACAACCCACAGGGATCTTAATTCCTCCAAGGTCTTATGAAAGGCTCTGACTGCTCTCTTGCTCGTGTTCAGGCCCTTCTCTCTGCCCTGGAGCTGTGAGGATGGTCCCTGCTCGGCTATGGTGCTGGTGCTGTGGGAACCCAGACTGCAACCTGGATCTGAGTGTGGGCAAACAGCAGAGTCCTGCCCAAGGGAGAGCAGAGAGACCTCTACAGTCTCTCCCTTACCATCTATGGGCTGAGAACTCTGGACATGGTGGGTGGCTCTGACTACTCCCACTGCAAGTTCTCACCACAGGACTGCTTGAGACTGGAGTTCCACACCTCACTCACTCCGGTGCAGCAGACTTCTCTCAACACCCCTTCTGGTTATCCCTGATGATCCCTGGACTGAGAGGTCTGGAAACTTCCCCCTCTGCCACAGACCCAGGTGCCCACTGTGCTGTGCTGTGGCTATGGCTGCACTGTGTCTTTTTCTAACCCCCAGTCCTGGTGAAACACACCTTTCCTGTGGAACTTCTAAGTTGTCTTGGATTGGAAAACTATATCGCCTGATCTTTCTGTGGATTCTGCCCCTCTAAATTTTGGCTAGAGTCATAATTTGATGGCTTTTGGATTTTGGGGGGGGAATGACTTTCTGGGAATGCCTGCCCTCACACTGCCATCTTGGCTCTGCCCCCTTGCATCATAAATACTTTGAGATGAAAAGTGTTAGACTTCAAGAGCATTAAATAACACTAATAAAAACTGAAATTGGGGTGGCCAGGTGGCTCAGTGGCCAGAGTGGTGGCCCTGGAGTCAGGAGGACCTGAGTTCAAATCTGGCCTCAGACACTTAATAATTACCTAGCTGTATGGCCTTGGACAAGCCACTTAACCCCATTGCCTTGCCAAAAAAAGAGAGAGAGAATATTTAGGGACAGCTAGGTGGTGTAGCGGATAAAGCACCGGCCCTGGAGTCAGGAGTACCTGGGTTCAAATCCGGTCTCAGACACTTAATAATTACCTAGCTGTGTGGCCTTGGCCTTGGGCAAGCCACTTAACCCTGTTTGCCTTGCAAAAACCTAAAAATAAATAAATGAATGAATGAATGAATAAATGAATAAAAATAAAAACTGAAATTAATTACAGTTTAAGTAAGGGAATAGAAACAACTTGTGACTAATGTAGAGGTGATCCCTGAATTTTTGTCTATATATACTCAAACTATCAATTTGTTAGAGCAAAAAATAAAAATTGATAGATTAAGAGTAAGGAATAAAAATAAGAAAAACAATATATGAAATTAAGATCAGTCCAACCTGATCTTTTTAAATACATTATTGCTATCAAACACTAGAAAATCAATGTAAGAAAGGATATTGATATCAACTGCAATTTAATATAGTTTAACTACTATAAATTAGTTACCATAATGAGAAAATCTAAAGAACCCAAAAACATTAGCTAACAAACACTTGACTTATTTGGCAAGTGGAGGGAGATGGAAGTTAAAAACAATACCAGTTTATGATATAACTCATTTGTAAAGTCTCGTGACAAAGGATAATGGAATAATCAGTAATGCCAAATTTACTTCATAGGGGCAGCTAGGTGATGCAGTGGATAGAGTACCAGCCCTGGAGTCAGGAATACCTGAGTTCAAATCCGGTCTCAGACATTTAATAATTACGTAGCTGTGTGGCCTTGGTCAAGCCACTTAACCCCATTGCCTAGCAAAAACCTAAAAAAAAATTACTTCATGAACCATTGAAAAGTAATATAAATAAAATCTTAAAAAGAATCTAAATAAGCGAAATCATACTGAGGGCATTTGAAGACAAAAATAAAAAGAACACACAAACATAGAAAAGATTTGCATGTATTTTTTATAAAAAAAACTATTTTCTTTTTTTTTTTTTAGGTTTTTGCAAGGCAAACAGGGTTAAGTGGCATGCCCAAGGCCACACGGCTAGGTAATTATTAAGTGTCTGAGACCGGATTTGAACCCAGGTACTCCTGACTCCAGGGCTTGTGCTCTATCCACTATGCCACCTAGCCGCCCCATAAAAAACTTTTCACAGTGAAATTACTACATTTATATTCTAATATCACAATCATCAATATATTTATAAAAGAAGTATGACTGACATTTAAGAAAACAAAGATGGGAAAAGCGATTATATTAGATTGATATGTGTGTTTATATATGTATCTATGTGTATATGTATATCTTATAAATGTATATTATATATTTCCTTTATATATATATATCCTTTATTTTACAGATATAAATTAAAAGTAATATAATTTTAAAGTGTTGAGGAATTGATTTTCATTGTATCTGAAGGAATAAAAGATTTCATAAGATTGGGGAAAAAATGTTAGACCATATTATTATTACCCCCCCAAAAAAGTGACCAAGAAAAACAAATAACTACTATACTGATATATACATATGTGTGTGTATACTCACTTTTACAGCTATATAAATTTTTATGAGATAATTGAGGATATCTTTGATAAGGATATTAGAATATTTTTGCAAGCTATATTCTAGAAGACATCGTTTTCACAATCAGTCACAACTGATTAAAAGACAGAGAATACAAGATTCCATTGTACTTTTTTGATTACTAAAAATTCATAAAATCAAAAATTGATACAATAGAATAAAATGCTACTTTAAAGGTTCAACACCAACAAAGTGACTATTAAGCTTATATTAAAATTATACAAAATTCCATTAAAGATCTAATAGAAATGATTTTATTTGATAATTTTCTGATCATTTCAAGTGAAGCAAAGAGATGAATGGAAGATTTTAAGATGCATATTTTTTTAAAGCATTCAACATTTTCATAGAGACAGAGTTCAAGTTGAAGAGAGATTCACTATACATAATGAGGTTTGTTGGATTATCCTATGCATGTGTGACATTGTACTGATAACATCAAGCCCAAAAACTTTGTGAAACCTCTTGAGATTCATAATTACTATATTGAATTTGGCTTAACAATTCATAAAGTAAAAACTAAATGGATGAAGAATTATATTCTCTAGAGTATGTTAAGCAGTTAAATGCACAATCTATATAAATGCATTTGTTTCTTTGTTTATATCTTGGATAGATATGGCAAATGACCAGTAAATTGAGTCCAGAATTGAAGAGGAGGAGAGCAAATTGAATTGCCTTTGGGAAACTGCATAGTTCTTTAAATTGCCCCAATCTTCTCCCTAAAAAAAATGTCCACTGATTATTATAATAAAAAAATGAAGATGCCATACCAGTGAAAAAGTTAGATGAAATACTAACAAAATCCATTTAGAGAAACAAAAAAATCTAGAACCACCTGGGATATAATGAAAAAGCAAGTAGAAATTAAAGAGTAGCACTTTTTCAAATTCCAAATTTATTATAAAACAAATGCTATAATAACTAACATTTAATTATCACTTGACAGTTTTTAAAGAACTTTACATAGGGGCAGCTAGATGGTGCAGTGGATAAAGCACCGGGCCAGTGGATAAAGCACCAGCCCTGGAGTCAGGAGTACCTGGGTTCAAATCCGGTCTCAGACACTTAATAATTACCTAGCTGTGTGGCCTTGGGCAAGCCACTTAACCCCATTGCCTTGCAAAAACCTTAAAAAAAAGAACTTTACATATTTGATCTCCTCATAAAAACCCTTTGAATTAGGTGTTATTATTGTCCCCATTTTATAGATTTTGAAATTAAAGTCAAGAAAGGTTATGTGCATATCTAATCCAGGATATCATAGTTATTAAGTATCTAAGGCAGGATTTTAATTTAATACTTCAATACTCCAACTGAAGTACCACATCCACTAAGCCATCCCAAGACTATTTGACACTAGTTCAAAGAAATAGAAAATAAATCAATGAAAGACTTAGATAAGCAAGAATAAGAAAAAAATTGAGCCCAATATCCCAGTGTCTGATAAACCCGAGAATATAAATTAAATGGGAAAAGCAAGAATATGCAACAGGAGAATTGGAAAAGAATTGAGCAAAAATATAGGTTGAAACCAGATTTTATAATATATACCACAGTAAGTTCCAAATGGATGTACCAAACCAAAAGTCCACCTTCTTAATATCAATATTTTTCTAGAAATACTTGAAACAGAAAGACACAAAGAATTATAATAAGGGGCTAGAAGAGAATCTATCAATATTTTTCCTGTGATAAACAAATATGAATCATATAACTCTACAATTTTCGAAGAATTAGAATTGAGGATCATCAAAAGAGCCTTGACAGGATCTTGTGGTAGGCATAAGGAAGCTACAATACACTTGAAACAAGAACTTATAAAGGAAAGATAGTATAAAGGATACTAAAGGGGGGGGGGGCGATCTACGAATGAGAAAGGTAAGTTGGCCAAGATGACCTATTGCTAATTTAAAAGAGAACATGCATAGGCAAGAGAGAGGGAGGGAGGGAGGGAGGGAGGAAGGGAGGAAGGAAGGAAGGAAGGAAGGAAGGAAGGAAGGAAGGAAGGAAGGAAAAGAAGGTTACTGATAGAAAGTCATAGGCAAGGAGGATGGACCTTCTAAAAGATCATGTCTTCCAAGTAGGTGTCAACACTGTTACTACTCTGGTAGAAAACAAGGAAGTTCAGGTCAGTGATGGTTAGACATGACATGAACCCCACTGAGCCAGTGTTCTTCCCATCTCCCTTGAGTTGAATAATGTAGATTGATTATGGTAATATAGAAAGTAAAGCCAGACTAGGTCTGCTTAATTCACTGGCAGGCTTGCCAAACAAATCTTTGCACAGGTTAAGCCTGAAGTTAAGGGAGCCCAGATGACCCAGATAGAAGCCATCTAGATGAATCACAATGACAGACAACATGAGATGCATATAGGTTCAAAATCAATGACTTATGCTGCCAACCTGGGAAAAATGAAGGAACTTGGAACCAAACAGGATGAAGGGTACAAGTCTGACTTTCCCTTGTAAAAATTAACATTTCATCAATAATGACAACAAAAAACAATGGAAAAGAATTACTAACTGCCAAAAGAGAAGAGTTGAACTGGGTACTTGAAGCTGCTGGGGAATCTTGAGGTGATGAGAAGCATTCTGAATGAGTTCATAGAATTATGGAATCTGAGGGTTGAAGGAAACCTCTGAAGTTATTTAATCTGTCTCCCTCTTTGAAGTATGAATCACATCAGTAACATCTTGACATGTAGTCATTCAGCCTCTGGTTGAATATTTCTAGTGATGTGAAAATCACTATTTATCAAGGTAGTTCATACAATTGTCAGCTCTAATTGTTAGGATTTTTTAAATTTTGTTTCGAAATGCCTCACTACAACTTCCATTCATTTGATCCTAGTTCTGCATTTTGGGGATTAAGCAGAACAAATTCTCCCTTGTCATTATCATAACTGAAGAATTTTTCTCTTTCATTCTGGGTTAGATTAGTTCTTGACCTTTGGGACTGTTCCAGAGTTGTACTGATATATGTTTAACAACTTTCCCCTCTCCCCCACCCCAAAAAATATTATACACACTTTTAAGTTTAATATGCATTATTAATATCTTTTCCATCACTTTCTCAAATCTAGACAATCCACAAAATATTAATCATCCCTTGACTTGTAGCATTTGCTTATTTTCAAGGTATAAATTCTCATGAGGAAAATATCACCCATCAGTTCTCCAAAACTGGTACAGGTTGGCTCCAGAACACCACTGGGATGCACTCTTAATTTCTACCCAGCCTAGGTCACAATGTAGTCTGTATACATTGGCAGAGCATAAACTGTCTTTTGGATATTATTTCAGAAGACCAGTCAGGACCCTTACCTGCTTCCTGAAATTCCACCACTATAACTTCATTCTTTTGATAGAACTTTCTCCATTGCTGAAATGTAGATATACTTGGAAGGCAAAATATATTATACCTTAAAAATAAAAGAGGCTATTTATAGAATTCTTTTGAAGTGGACATATGTACCACTAACTGAGATTTTAAAAAGTGATTTGCTCACAAAACTAGTAAGAGTCAGAGTCAATATTTGTTGGTGTGTCAATTTTAACACCTTAATTAATTTTTTTTCTTTTTTTTTTTAAGGTTTTTGCAGGGCAAATGGTGTTAAGTGGCTTGCCCAAGGCCACACAGCTAGGTAATTATTAAGTGTCTGAGGTCAGATTTGAACCCAGATACTCCTGACTCCAAGGCTGGTGCTCTATCCACTGCACCACCTAGCCGCCCCAATTAAATTTCTTTTAATAATTATTAATTATCCCTTAATTTTTAACCCATTAATAAAATGTTTTTGAGACTAGGTCTCCCTGTTTTAACTAGACTGGAACTCAGTGGTTGCTCATAGACCTAATCTAATACTGATCAGCACAGAAATTCTTTTTTTCAGATCTGGACAGCTTGGCCCCTCTTCTGACAGTCTTATGGCCCCTCTGCTTTGGAGGGCTCATCATATTGGTGTCTGACTTAATACAGATACTCAATTGATTTTCTGCCTTCCTGCAGCTCACTATCCTGAGCTCAAGTCATCCACCGGCCTCAGCCTCCCCTGCAGCAGGTTCTATAGCCCTGCCAGAACTAACATCTGAACCCAGGGCTCTTGAGTCCAAGTCTAAGGGTTGTTGTCCTAAGTTCTCAGAGGACCAAAATGATATCACTCTATTAGAGTTGAAATACAGTATGTTCGACTGTGGCTGATCAGACCAACTTTTCCATTATATTGCTCTTCACCTTCTTCTCCCCTTTCCAAATGAATTGGTCATAACTTTTTTTCAGAGAGTTTGGAGAGATGAAGCAGGGGGCCAGAAGAAGCCTGAACAGGTTGTCAGAGGAGGTACCAGTGAGTGAGGGAAAGGATGCAGAAAGGGGGAGATGGGGATTTCAACCACTTCATGGGCACAGATTTGTCTGGGGGGGGGGGGGGGCCTGGGTTTATCGGTAGGTTTGTAGGGTTTGTTCCTCCTAGTGGAGCTCCAGATAGGGGTTGGGGAAGAGAAGTAGGGAACATTAGTAGGGGGTCCCTGATATAAATAGTCTGAATTTGCTTTCTGAATTTGCTTCCAGTCCTTGGTTCCCCAGATTTATCAAAGGGCAATTAAGCTCCTTCTCAGTGACCCTGCACTAAGGATGCATTTGCCTTTCAAGTCTTTTTATTCCCAGAGCCTATTCTCCTCCCTTGTTTGGCTGCTAATTAGGCTTCCCCTAATTAGACTTTTACAGTCACCTGTAATTAGGCACATGTTTAGTGCTTTTGAATTGGACACTTTTAACCTACAGTCGCTCTTGTAATTAGGGGCGGAGTGCAGGTGTGCCTGTATGGATGTCTGGGCAGTAAGGGGGAGGGCATTTGTTCATAAAGGTAGGATCTGTGTGAGTGTGTGTGTGTGTGTGACTAGAAATAATCTCCTTTTCCTGTTAAGGCAAGAAGACTACAAACAAATAGACAAATGGGAAGATCCTTTCACAAAGAACTTCTGATTCCTCCTAAATAAGCTCTGAGACACTATGGACCCAAAGTCAGTCTGACTTTCTGTGCCTCAGTTTCCTTCTCTGAAAAAAGGAGTTGGATTAGACAATTGCTAAACTCCCTGCCAGTTCTAAATCCTATGAGTATTGTGAATTCCTGAAGTTATTTCTGCTGAATTTTCAGCATTGCTTGGAGAAAGGAAGGATCCCCAAGAAGGATCCTCACCAAACAAACAAGTAATCCTATTACAATATCCCCCAAATATCTCCAGCTAATGAATCCATGTGAAACTGTCCAAGTCACTCTCCTACCTGAGCCTAGAACAAGTATCAAGCTGATATCAAGAGAAGTTCCAAGTGCAAAGAGATCAGATAAGAGAGAGAAAAAAAATTTGGGAAGACTTCCAAGAGAAGGTAGCATATCAATCAGGCTCTAAAATTGTGAAAGCACATTTGCCAGGTGAAGGAAGACAGAACAGGGAAAGAATTCCAGCTATTAACTTTGGGTAAGTCAATTCCCTCAACCTCCATTTTCTCATCTAAAAATGAGAAGAACATTTGTTTTGTACCTGTTGTTATTTTTATTGTTTTGTCCTATACTGACTTAAGGGACACCAAGAAATTGAAATGATGGGTTCAAATTAGATTATCATTCAGACCTCTTCCCCAAAATGCTGACGTTTTATGCATCCAAGTAATTAAAAAAGAAGCATCAATTATTTGCGTAAGGAGATGAAGAAGAAACCTGACCCTTGTTTTCTTTCCCTGAGTTCCTGAGTTGGCCATGCAATTTAATCGGAGAATCACAGAATTTCAGAGTTAGAAACAGTCTTAACAACCTTAATAATCAATCAATCTAGTAATCCTTTTACAATATTCCCTAAGAATGATCTTTTGATCTCTTCTTGATTATTTCCAATGAGCTGCAATGCAGAACTTCCTGAGATATTCCACTTCATTAATGGTCAGTCCCTTAAAGAAGCTACAGATGGGCTCCTCAGTTGGCAGAACACATTGCATAACCTTGTGAATATAGTCTTGATTTTGAAATCAAGAAGATGTAGTTTTGAATCCTGCTTCGAATATTTACTAAGTTATTTGATCCTAGGGAAGTCACTTAGGGTCTTCAAATCTCAGTTTCCTCATCTGTAAAATAGGGAGAAGAGCACCAACCTCAAAGGGCTGTTGAAAAGATCAACAGAGATTAAAGTACATAAAACATTTCACAAACCTTAAAAAGTACTATAATGTAAATAAATGTCAGTTGCTATTACTTCCTTCCAGAGTTTCAATTCTTTACCTTAATGGTGATCTCTTAGCTCTAGCAATATTCTTTTTTTTTTAGGGTTTTTTTTTTTGCCAGGCAATGGCGTTAAGTGGCTTGCCCAAGGCCACACAGCTAGGTAATTATTAAGTGTCTGAGGCGGGATTTGAACTCAGGTACTCCTGACTCCAGGAGCAGTGATCTATCCACTGTACCACCTAGCCGCCCCTCTAGCAATATCTTTCATTTTTTTTCCACGTGTCATTTTTTTTTTGGAAGAGTCCCTTTAGCCACATGTGAAAACAAAGTCTGGATCTTATGAAGGATGACTGAATTAAAAGTAGGGAGGCTTGGAACTTAGGAACTACTTAGGAGTATTTCCATTACTTTCTTCCTACATGTCCTAGATCAAATCACTGGACTCAATTTCCTCTTCTGTGAAATAAGGTGGTTAAGATTAGATGTTTTCTAAGTTTCCTTACAGTTCTGACTCTCTATGAGTCTATTACAAAGGATAGGCAGCAGTGTCCATAAGATGAGTTCCAAAGCATCTACTATTTTTTTTTTAGGTTTCTGCAAGGCAATGGGGTTAAGTAGCTTGCTCAAGGCCAGTGCTCTATCCACTGCACCACCTAGCAGCCCCAAGCATCTACTATTTCGGGGGGGGGGGGGGAGTTTGGTCTTTTCTGAACACCTAAAGATGTTGAAACTAGGGGGATAGGGTAAGGAGATTATTTTAGAAGGTTATATTGAGGGACCACTAGGTGACTCAATGGGTAGAGCACTGGCCCTAGAGTCAGGAGGACCTGAGTTCAAATCCCACCTCAGACACTTAATAATTAACTAGCTGTGTGGCCTTGGGCAAACCACTTAACCCCATTTGCCTTGCAAAAACCTAAAAAAAAGAACCAAAAAAACCAAAAAAAAAATTAAAAATTAAACAAATACAATGCTAACCTGACTGTTCACTGCTGAGGGGAGGGGGATGGGAGGGGAGGGTGGAAAGAAATTTTGTAATTTAAAAATACACAAATTATGGAATTTGAACAAAGACCAAAGACCTTTAATTTTAAAAAAAAGTTAACTTACTATGTAATCTTGCTATCTCTTATATTTTGGTTTTTCCTTAAGGATATGATTTCTCTCTCAACACATTCAATTTTGATCAATGTATAGCATAGAAACAATATAAAGACTATCTGACTGCCTTCTGTGGGGGTGGGGGAGGGAAGTGAGATTGGGGGGAAAACTGTAAAATTCAATAATAAATAGATTAGAAAAAATATACATGTGCATGTGGATGAATGCTGAAAAAACTTTCATAATATATATTTGGGAAAATAAAATATCAATTAAAAAAAAAAAAGACCGAATGAACTGCTCCAGTGTACAACAACCAGGTCTCTTTTCCAGGTATAATTGCGATTAGATGGTCTCTGAGGTCCCTTTCATTTCTGAGATTCTGTAAAGGAGAAGAATATTCCACAAGGAAAGAAAGACAAGCAAAAGTCTCCAGAGTGGGAACGTCCTGAGTATATTGAAGGCAGAGATTTGGGGGAGGGACATAAAGGAGAGCAGCTGGAGAAGAAGCTTCACAATCAGGAGCAGAATCTGACAGAGAATGTAAGAGCTGTAGCTAGAAGGGTCCTTATATGGTCTAGTCCAATCTCTTTATTTTATAGATGGGGAAGCAGAGGGGAAGTGAAATAAGGAAAAAACATAGAGATTATCTAGTTCAACCCCCCTCATTATACAAACAAGAAACTGGAAAACACTCTCTGGGGCTATTGTGTGTGTGTGTGTGTGTGTGTGTGTGTGTGTGTGTATGTGTGTCCTCCTGAGATTTAGTATACAGTAGGCACCTAATATAATGTAGCTAGATGGTATGGTACCAGGTCTGGATTCAGGAAGACTGATCTTCCTGAGTTCAAATCTGACTTCAGACACTAGCTGTGTGACTCTGGACAAGTCACTTAACTCTATCATTTGTAAAACCATCCGGAGAAGGACATGCCAAACCACTGCAGGACCTTTGCACAAACACCCCAAAGAGGATCATGAAGAGTCAGACACAACTGAAAAACAAATAAACAAATTTAATAAATACCTGTTGTTGTTCAATTTGCTCATTCTGGGATTTTGTAGGGCAATGTGGTTAAATGGCTTGCCCAAGGTCACACAGTTAATTAAGTATCAAGTGTCTGAGGTCAAATTTGAACTCAGGTCCTTCTGACTCCAGGGCAGGAGCCCCTGCACCACCTAACCACCCTCCAATTTGCTCATAACAAATAAATAGTGGTACAGATAGGATTGAGATCCAGGTTTCCTGTGTCCTTAGACCAGTACTCTTTTACAACAGTGACTTATGGAGAGAGGGACTGGCATTCCCTGATAGCACAGCTCTTTTCACTTGAGCATAGTTAAATGGTTCAGCTCCTTTCCTGAGGGAAAGTTAGAGATGGGGGAGAAAATGAAAAAGTCTTAGGCACCAGGAAGAAGATAAAAGGAGGAAATCAGGGGAAATCAGTGAACAGGGAGAATGTGAGTCTCAGGGAATAATAAATAATAATGATAATAATTAACATTGTCTTAAGATTTTTCAAAGCACTTTACATACATCTTTACATTTGATTCCCAACCAAACACATTCTACAGGTATTATTCTCATTTAGTGATCCCTTATCAAATACATTCTACAGGTATTATTTTCCTTTAGTGGATGAGAAAACTGAGGCTCAGCAGACAGACTTGTCTGAGGTCCCCAGGCTTTATAAGTCTCCACTGCCTCCAGCTTCAGATAACCTTCACCTGCTTCACCATTTTTATTGGGATTGGATTAGACACTGGTCCAAAAAGCCATGTTTTGGCCAGCCCCAGAGAGAAGGGCTTTCTGAAGGTACCCCTCTACTTGAAAAGGGATGCTTTGGGTTTTAAAGGTCTGAACGAGAGATGACTCTGGGGCACCACCTGCTGGTTTTTCCTAGCTAAAGCAGAAATAAGTCTGCAAATTCAGAGATGAGCCACTCTTGATGGGGTAGATTATCGGAAAGGAGGTCTCCATGGGGAGGAAGGTGCATGAAAGGAGAGGTCACACTTGTAAGCTTAGTGCAAAGGATCAAGATGAGGTTTGAGGACTACAGCCTTTAAAGAGCATCTTGTTTTTTTTTTCCTGAACCTCCTTCTAAAATTTTACTTTTTAATTAGTCAACCAGTTATTTTATTAAGTGCCTCCTGTACCAGGCAATATGCTAAATATTGGGAACACAAAGAAAGGAAAAGACAGTCCCTGTCATCAAGGAGCTCATAGTCTAATAGGGGAGACAGCCAACAAACGATGATGATGATGATGATGGTGATGAGGACGTTTATCCTTCATTCTTGAAGACTATGATATCAGGGAGGTAGTGCCATGACAAACACATGAATTGGATTGGGGGGGAGGGCTGTGCTAAGTCACCAGACTCACTGTCTCCTCCAGAGCCATCTGGATCCAGTGGCCAGATGTGAATCAGGATAACTGGGAGATGGCCCTGATTGCCAGGCAATCAGGGTTAAGTGACTTTTCCAAGGTCACATAGCTAGTGAATGTCAAGTATATGAGTACATAAATTGGGACAGTTTCAGAGGGAAGGTACTAAGGAGCATGAAAGGCTTTTTGAAGGTAGGACTTTAGCTGAGATTTGACAATTATCAATAAACATGAACATTGAAAAGATTATGTGAAACCTTAAATTTCTGTATTCTTAAAAATTATATAAAATTTAACTCAATAGAAACAAAATTATCCTATTTGTGTCCCCTTCTGAACTTGTGTGTATTCTATGCATTTTAGGGGGTTTTTTTGCAAGGCAAATGGGATGAAGTGGCTTGCCCAAGGCCACACAGCTAGGTAATTATTAAGTGTCTGAAACCAGATTTGAACCCAGGTACTCCTGACTCCAAGGCTGGTGCTTTATCCACTATGCCACCTAACCGCCCCATATTCTATGCATTTTTGTAAATGCCTTATTGAGGTCTCTTTCTTTCATCTTTTCTTCTTCCTTTCCTTTTTTCTTTCCTTCTTTTTTCCCCTCCTTATCTTCTTTCTTCTCTTCTTTTCTTCTTTTCTTCCTCCCTTCATTCCTCCCTCTTTCCCTTCCTTCCTTTATCTTTATTTTTGCACATAACTACCTACTTACTCCTTGGCCTACACTAAGACAAGTGAAACTGAGGAGCTTCAAACAGCTAAGGAGGCTCCTTCAACGGCTAGTTGTGGACATTATAAAGATCAAGAAAAGATCTAAGATCTGGGTTCCAACCAGTTGAAGCTCTGCTTAGATTTGGGTTGTATCACTTTGTACTAATCAGTCTCAGACCTTGAGTCTTAGTCAATCATTATTAATTCAATTAATTTATTACAGTCAATTTATTAAATACCTACCATATATTGGGTACTGTGTAAGTTACAAGAGTTAGGAATAAGGACTGGATTTGTGATTTCATTAGTATTAGTGATTTCCTTCAAGTTAGGAAACTGCTTTTACCAATACAGGTTGGGACCATCTCTACAACTTAGGTAACTAGAGCATCTGTCCTCAAAGTGCAATGGAGAATGATCATGAAGTAAGGGAAGGGTCCTGTAAGGCTCTGTAAACTATTTTATAATACTAGAACCTTTCCTTTCTATTGTGATGAATTTCAGTAGCTATAGCCCACATAAACAAAAGCTCTTTTAGGGTTTTCAATAATATCTAAGTGGGAGGGTCTTGAAATCTAGAAGTTTGAGAATCACCAACCTGGAGAACTGAGGAATTTAAAAACTTGCCCATGTAGTCAGAATCAGGATTTGAACCCAAATCTTGATGGCTTTGAAACTAGTTCTCTATTCACTAAACTATGTCACTAGATAACATAGAGGCTAGAGTACTGAGGCTGAAAGACTTGAATTTGAATTCTGCCTCAGACACTTAGCGGCTGGATGATTCTAGGCAAATTCTTTAACCTCTCCTAACCTTAGTTTCCTTATCTGGAAAGATATGATGAAAGTAGAATCTACCTCTAAGAGCTGTAAGAATAAAATGAGATTATAGATGTAAAGCACTTTGAAAACTTTAAAGCAGTGTATAAAGTCTAGAAATGATGATGAATGATTGATGATGATGATGATGGTGATGGTGACTGATGATGATGCCATATGGACTCTCTAGGCACTGGAAATATAATCAAGTGAAACTGTTTCTGTCGCATTCTATTGGAGAGATATGTACATATATAAATATTGCAAATGTTAAAGTTATTCCATCTTGATCTCTGTATTTCCTGCCAGTATGGTTCTCTGCCTAAGATTAAAGCCAGGGTATTAGGTGAGGATTCCTGGTGATGGTGGACAAAGAAAGAAGAGTAGAAAAGGAATGAGCTGCCCTTGACTTCACCAATCATAGAGCTCTGGCAGTTGAAGAAGGGAGAGGCAAGGATCCTACACACTCCAGAATTTGGACAGTTCAATTGTTAACAAATATTTTCATCTATTTTAGCAGATCTGGTCATCATGGTGACAAAATCCCATCAGCACCCTTTCTCCTATTATAGAGTCACTTGAGACTGTTGATGTTTGCATCATTTTTAAAGAGGTAGACTATATTTCAGGGTTCCAAAAGCATCTTTGGAACAATTTGAATGGGAAGAAATTAATGGGAAGAGGAGGGAAAGATGACAGAAAGTATGTGTCAGAGAATCTTCAAAAGTTGAAGATCAAGTCAGGTGGGAAAAGTAGAATATAAGCAAGGAATCCTGGAAAGCAGGGCCATTTCCATTTCCAAGAGTCATTTCCAGGAATCAGTCTCATGAATAATCACACAGGTCTGTTCTGCCAACAGCCATTTGTCACATCTATGCCAGGTGAGAGGTAAAGAACACTAGATGGTTAATTTGTATTTTGATTGAGAGGAATATTAGCTTGGCTGGTCATGCTTTGGCATCAGCAAAAGGAGTGTTTATCAACAAGTGTTGGCACTGGATGAAGGCAATTCCTGTGGATTAACATGCTCTATTCCTCTGAGACTGACAACATTGCTCTGGACATGTGGCTGATGGATGGCCACAATACTGCGAGATTGGAAGGCAAAAAAACCCAAAAAAAGTACAACACGCTTATCATATATACATTCACATCAAATATATGTGACAAGAAGAAAGATCTAGGGGAAGCTAGGGGTCAGGAGGACCTGAGTTCAAATTCAGCCTCAAACACTTAATAATTGCCTAGTTGTGTGACCTTGGGCAAGTCACTTAACCCCATTGCCTTAAATAAATAAAATTAAAAGAAAATAAAGATCTACTCAAGATTATCTACTAATCATAAGAGATCCAGGTCCAGCCACTGTACTTTTGTGACAACAAAGACTTCCTGGAAAGAACCAATGACCTGGTGGGGGAGGAAGACATCCCAAACATATGTTAGCAATGTTCCATGTAGTCTCAACCAAGGGTTCACTTATCACTGTGGAGCCTATCTGTATTTCCACAACTATGTTGCACAATCATCTAAAATGTCTCTACCCTCTGACCCAGAGTCTGCCCCCTCCCACACTAGTCATATTGATCCCCCCAAGGAGATCCATAGCAGCATTTTTTGTGTGGCAAAGAAATGGAAACCAACAGGATGTCCATTGATTGAGGAATGACTAACGAGTTGTATTGCAAAAATGTAAGGGAATATGACTGTAAGAATATTTTTATCTGTTTTTCATGTCTTTTAGAATGATTACATAATTATAGAGAAGCATAGAATTATTTACATGAATTGTTGAAAGTAAGCAGATCTAGGAAAACACTATTCACAGCGACTACTATCTTTGTATAGGTCTTCATCACCTCACACCTGGACTATTGCTAGTAGTGGTTTCTTGCCACAAGTCTCTCCTTACTCCAATCTGTTCACCCCTCAGCAAAGTGTTTTTTTCTTCCTAAAGCACAAGTCTGACATCAACCCATTCTTCAATAAACTCCAGTGACTCTCCATTACCTTCCAAATCAAATAAGAAATCCTCCAATTTCTATCACCGCCCCTCCCTGCCTTTCCAGTTTTCTTATACCTTATATTCTGACATGTCCCCAAGACCTAGGTACACTAGTCTCCTGACTATTTCTTGCAGAAGATACTTCATCTCCTGATTGTTCATTATCAGGGGATGTCGCCCCATGCCTGGAATGCTCATCTCCTGGTTTCTGGTTTCTCTGGTTGGTTTTTTCCTCAGGTTTCAACTAAAATCCCATCTTCTGCAAGAAACCTTTTTAAAGATCTCTTTTTTTATAGATTTACCTAATGCTAGAGTTTTCTCATCATGATTATTTTATATTATTATTTTATACTCATTTTATATGTGTCTAGTTTGTACATAGTTATTTATATGTTGTCTCCCCTATTAGATTGTGAGCTCCTTGAGGACAGGGACTATTTTTGCTTAGCACATTACCTGCTAAAACATAGTAGGTATCTAATGAATACTTATTCACAACTTTACTTTAACAATGTAAAGCCAGCTTGGTGGTACAGTGGATAGAGCACTGGCCTTAGATTCAAGAGAACAGGAGTTTGAATTCAGCCTCAGACACTTGACTCTTACTAGCTGTGTGGCCTTGGGCAAGTCATTTAACTCTGATTGCTTTGCAAACAGGGCCATTTCCAGCCATCCTGATTCATATCTGGTTACTGGATCCAGATGACTCTGGAGGAGAAAGTGAGGCTGGTGACTTAGCCCAGCACCCCCTCATTCTAATACAATTCATGTGCCATCATCACCTCCCTGATGTCATGCTCTATCTCAAAAATGAAAGACAAATATTATTATTATACAGCAATATAAATGGAAAAATAGTAACAAGATAATTTTAAAAAGCTGTGAACCTATGGGGTGGCTAGGTGTCACAGTGGATAGAGAACTGGCCTTGAAGTCAGGAGTACCTGAGTTCAAATCTAGCCTCAAACACTTAATAATTACCTAGCTGTGTGGCCTTAGGCAAGTCACTTAACCCCATTGCCTTGAAAAATCTAAAAAAAAAAAGCTGTGAACTTATAATGACAAAGGACAGTTCCAAAGAAGAGATATGTGAAAATATAACCTCATCTTCTTTGCAGAGGTGAGGGATTATGGTTTTGAATCACTGAGTACAATGTTATTTTTTTTGATGTGTTGATGAGATTAGCTGAATTTTTTCCTCCTTGTTATCCTTTATTATAAGGGATGGTTTCCAGGATGAGATTTTTTACAACTAGAAGATCTAAAAATAACAGATAGCAACTAGTATCTTAAAATAGTTTTAAAAATGTTACACAATAGGGGGCAGCTAGGGTGGTGCAATGGATAGAGCCCCAGTTCTGGAGTCAGGAGTACCTGAGTTCAAATCCAGAATCAGACATTTAATAATTACCTAGCTGTGTAACCTTGGGCAAGCCACTTAACCCCATTGCCTTGCAAAAACCAAAAAACAAATAACCTGGAAAAATGTTACACAACAAATATGTGCTTCATACATCTCAGATTTGTATGATATAAGACCCTCTCTAACCCAGTCATATCAATGCAATAATAATATTCAGTTCTATTGGAGAAAAGAAGTGAAATTAGTTTAATATGACTAATTTTTAATAAATGCATGTAGCTTCTAGTAATTCTAAAATGTTCAGAAATATTTAATAATTCATTCTATAATATCACTGGTGGGTAGTTTCTATGATCCACTTCACTCTCTCATCTGACCCTCTCCAATTCTCTATGATTCCTCAAAAATTATAGATAGCATTTCTCTAATCTTTTATGGCTTTGTATTCTCAGAAGTCACCCTTTCCTTCATTGTTTCCCAGGGTTCTCCCTCTCCCTATGATCTTCCTTCTGTGCTTCCTGTCTCCTTTAGTCCATGTATAGAGGAAAGAGTAAGGGCCTGGAATCCGAATTATCTGACACTTATGACTTTTGTGGGGTTGGACAAGTAACTGGATCTCTCCTCATCTTTAAATGAGACTAAATGATCTCTGAGGCCTCTTCTATTTCTAAATCTTGACTGCAAATTTAAATTTACATCTAACTTAGTTTCCCCAACCCCAGGAAGAATCAACATGGAAGAACTAGAAATGTGATCCTTTATCCTGCAGTCACCCATAACTTCTGGTATCTGTCCCTTTCTCTATATATGCAACTGCTACTCTTGTTCAAGGACTTATCTCTTTTTACCTGGATTTCTAATTAGTTTCTCTGCTTCCATCTTCTCCACTTAGCTACCGAGCTGACGTTCCTAATACATGGATCTTACCAAATCATTCTCTACTTAATAATCTTCAATCTCTCCCTGTTGGAGGTAGGAAGTCCTTTTGGGGGCCAGCGTCACCCTCTCTGAACATAGGCATATACTGATAGTCTTTTCCTGTTGCTTTTAGGATAAAATACAATACAAAATCCTTAGCCTCCCCCTTTACAATCTGGTCCCCAGCCTTTCCAGTCTCACTTCCTATTACTTACCTCTTTGCATTTTCCAGTTTACCACCCTCATCCACCCCCATTCCATCTTCCACCTCAGTTTACCACCTTCATCCATCTTCATTCCATCTTCCACCCCAGTGCACTGATATAAGGGATCCTTATGATTAAAATGGGCTACCCAGCTCACCATGGCCTTCTAGAACCCCTAGCATCCTTTAAAATAAAGTTTAAGTATGTCTTCTAACCCTAAACCTTTTCTGAACCTCTCTTCTCCCACCCACAATTACTGGTACTTTCTTTCTCTTGAAATCGCTTAGTATCTATTGATGTGGGCCCAAAACTAACATTCTTCAAACATAGAACTGACCATGTAACTTACCTGCTCAAAGTTGTCTCTTCTATTAGAAATATGTAGTATCCTCCAGTAAAATTCAACTTCCTAGATGGTAGGCACCATTTCATTTTTGTCTTTGCATTTTCAGAACCCAGTACTCTGCCTTGCACATAGCAGGCAGTTCATATTTGTTCAATTAACTAGTTTCTTTTAATTGTGCTTCTAGTTCCCTTATTTTTCAGTAACATGCCCACCCCACCCCCGTTTTGTTAGGTTCATGGTGTAAGATCAGATTTTTTCCAAATAGCCACCAACATAGTGTGGGAGTCTTATTTCACACAAAAATCACCATCTTGCTCTCTGGTGACTGTTTGCCTGCTCCAGAGCCCACCCCATCATCCCAATCTCCCTAAAAGCTTTCAGCAGCCCACTAAAAATGTCTGATGTTGACAGATGTAAGTTATCAATACAGAGACTTGAGATCACAGTGTGAGAAGTAGCCAAAGGCGAAGTCTTGATAAACAGTTCAAATTGGCTCTTACTCCACAGGTGATGCCTAGTTTATCTGGGTAATTGTAAAGGGCATTTTACAGCAAATCAATTAAATGAAAATCTTTTAAACCCTTTTTAGATGGGGTGGGAAAAGGGGTGAAGAGAGAAACCTTTGTAAGTTAACAGGTGATTTTAATTGGAACCAGCAGTGTTATACCACGGTTTTGACCCTTTTGGTAAAGGCAGAAAAAAAGAAATCAATAAATTTCCATCAGCATTTGCTCTCCTGGAGTCTTATAAGTAGAATGGAGACACGAACCCCAGTTAATGGCTTCATCAAGCACCTCTCTGACTGTCTAACAGAATTAAATAGTTTTCAGGTTTGGGCACCATCCATTATCATTGAGATTAAAAATATCCAGGAGGGCCAGGGGGCTATGGTCACCAGGGTGGCACCCCAGGTAATGAACTCCTTGCCAAAGGAAACTGTCCAGCCCACTGGTAGCTGTGTTCCCTCAAGCATGTCTATCTTTCTCTGGCTCAATTGGCAAGCTCTCTTCTATTATCAGGAGTAGAAAACCAAAGAGATGATTCCAAACTCTTTTCTCTGTTTGTCTGTTTCCCCATCCTAGATTCAAGATATGAATGAAGTTGTCACAATCTCACTGCAGTGACTGGAGAAAGAATCATATATATCTAGGAACAAAGAAACAAGCAATGGGTCCTACTAATATGTCAAACAGAATGGTCAATGAGCAAATTGAATGATTTTTAAAAATCAAGCATGTATTAACAGCTAAACATTACTGAACCATAATTTTTCAAAAAGTATGTAGATGACAAAATGCCTTTTTCATTCCTATTGAGTTTCTTTTCATGAGAATTTCTTTTAAGGCCACAGCCACGCTTTTTGGGCAGACATATATTTATAGTCTCAGCATAATAACAAAAAGAACAACAGAAAGAGGTGCAAATAATCAAGGGAGTAAGATAGCTACACATGGAAGGAATAGCTGGTAGTATAGAGATTTTTGCAATAATGGCTTTTACCCAAAGCCAGTGCCCTTTGAGTGTCTGGATGTTACTTATCTAAATGGTGCCTGGGCCTGGAATTATGAGAAACAAGTAAGCAACAAGGAAAAGGCAAAAGCTTGGAAGCCACTAAGAATCTAGGAAATAATTGACATTAAACGTCTATTGTTTTAAGAAAAATCAGAGAAATGAAGAGACTTTTGACACCATCTAGTCCATTCCCCTCATGAGGAAACTGAGGCACAGAGCAATTCAGTGACTTGATCAAGGTTACATAGGTAGTGACAAAGGCAGAATTGACTCTTTCCACTCTGTTACTGTTTCTATACCAATATATAAACATATATTTTAATTTGCACTAATGATTTTTTTAAGAACTTGGATTTCAGGGGGTGGCTAGAGCACCAGCCCTGGTGTCAGGAATACCTGAGTTCAAATCTAACCTCAGACACTTAATTACCTAGCTCTGTGTGGCCTTGGCTAAGCCACTTAACCCCATTGCCTAGCAAAAACCTTAAAAAAAAAAAAGAACTTGGGTTTTCTCTGTCCAAAATATAGCATACAAGTAATTAGGCTTTGCTGTTGATAGATCTTCATAATAAAGAGAGGAATTCCAATAAGGTAGATGGAGAATACCTTCTCGTGACCCTTTTGTTCATGCTCATTATCATTTGCATCAGAGAGAATCTCTGGAGTATGTCAGAGTGTCATAACCTTAAAATAGTTTACTATGACAGAGAGCTTTGTTCTTAACTCAAATATAGGGATCAAAACAGGACAGACCTTATCTTAGCCTGGGGCACCCTGCCCAGCTTTTGTCAGTTGGTATAGTGATCATAACCAAAGGCTTAGTTTCCTCTTATAAGAGAAAGTTGCTAATAACTATATCCTAGCAGAATAAAATTACTATAATTTAATTAACTTTGAAGAAATTAGTCCAGAAAGTGGTAGCAGGGAGCAATATCCAACTGTCCTAGAGAAGAGTTAGTCCATTCAGCCCAATGCAATAATAGAATTTTTTGGAGTAGGCTCAAATAAGAGCATCAAAATGACATCATCTTGGGGCAGCTAGGTGGCGCAGTGGATAAAGCACCGGCCCTGGAGTCAGGAGTACTTGGGTTCAAATTCGGCCTCAGACACTTAATAATTACCTAGCTGTGTGGCCTTGGGCAAGCCACTTAACCCCGTTTGCCTTGCAAAAAAAAAAACCCTAAAAAAAATGACATCATCTCCATGTGTAAACTGAGTATTCAGTCTCCCTACTAATATATATTTACATATGCAATATTTGTGTATTGTGCATTCATATATATGTATGTTTATAAATTATGTAAATACATACATGCATATATTTATGGAAGCATGCAATTTGGATTTTTTATATTTTACATTTGGAGAATGTTATATTTTAAATGTTCTAATTATAATATTTATTAAATGGCTTTCCTTTTAACTCCTTTTCATCCAGTTAATCAGGGAAAAAACATATCAGTGGGAGCTTGTGATCTATAATCTTAAGTAAACAACTTGCATATTGAAAGAGTCTGGTCAATTTAGTGGCAAACTTCTAGTCCTGTGCAAAGAAATTGGAATACAAATGTCAACTAAAATCCTAATGATTCAATTTAACCAACATTTATCAGATGATGACTCTAGACAAGATCTTGTCTGTGCTATCAGCTGATAGTTACAGGTCTTTCTCTCGAAGAGTTTACAATCTAAGGGTAAAAATGAACTATGATACAAGTGACACAGATACTAGTGAACCTGGAAATGATGGAGAAGGGAATATCTGAATTGCAGCTTGAAAAAAAGGGAGGGATTTCAAAATATGGAGAAAGAAGGTAGTGAGGGGGAGTCCATATCGGGTATGTGGGACAAGATGAGCAAAGACACAAAAGATTAACTTTTCATTTCACCAAGAAACATTCATTATCTTTGAATGAATTTAGAACCCAATCCTAGATGCTGGTGAGGACTCAAACAAGTAAAAAGGATAGAATTCAGACTAAGTCTTTTTTTTTTTTTTAGGATTTTGCAAGGCAAACGGGGTTAAGTGGCTTGCCCAAGGCCACACAGCTAGGTAATTATTAAGTGTCTGAGACCAGATTTGAACCCAGGTAACTCCTGACTCCAGGGCTGGTACTTTATCCACTGCGCCACCTAGTCACCCCAGGACTAAGTCTTTAAAGTGTTTAAAATCAAGTTGAGTCCATCAGTTGGGGAATGACTGAACAAATTATGGTATATGAATATAATATAATGTGCTTTAAGAAATGATAAGCAAGCACATTTCAGAAAAACCTGAAAAGACTTATATGAATTGATGCTAAGTGAACAGAATCAGAACACTGTACACAGTAAGAGCAGCATTTTGTGATCATCAACTACGATAGACTTAACTCTTCTCAACAATACAATGATCCAAGACAATTCCAAAAGACTTATGATAGAAAATGCCATCCACATCTGAAGAACTATGGAATCTGATTGTAGATTGAAACATAGAATTTTTACTTTTTTTCCCATGGTTTTTCCCTTTTGTTCTGTTTCCTCTTTCACAACATGACTAATGGGGAAATGATTGTACCCATATAACATATCAGATTGCTTGGGAAGGGGAGGGAATAAAAGGAGAGAGAATATATTGGAACTCAAAATCTTATGAAAAATGAATGTTGAAACTATTTTTACATACAATTGGGGGATAAAATACTAATTACAATGAAAATAAAATAAAAATCAAGTTAGAAAGACAAAACACTTAGATTGCATCTTTCATTCAATTGTATAAGTTTTCAAAGAATACCTGTTAGATGGCTTGGACTGAGTTACCTATTGAGACAAAAGGTTGCACTAGCAACTCTCTTAACATTTCAGGAGCTCATAATTCAGCTGATGAGATAAGTTTTATATATAGATACATATGTGTGTGTGTGTGTATAAAGTGATTGTACAGTCAATCAATCAACAAGAATTTATTAAACTGTTGGTAACACTAAACATTGTGCTAAGAATTAAGAATACAAAGAAAGGCAAAAAAAAAAATCCCTGTCCTCAAGTAAGGCATATTTTCTTTTCTCACTCCTGACTCTTCTTACTTTGTCTATATGACTTCCTCCTGAAAGCTTAATGTCTGGATTTCACACATAGATTCCTTTCCTTCTTATTAACTGGTTCCTCCCAGAACTTCCATTTAAGGAGGATGTCCAGGTCCATTCATGTTTTCATTGTAGTGCATAGATTTAGGGATGGAAGGAATTTTAGGGGCCATCAGATCCAAACTCCTTAGTTTACAAATTTGGAATTTAAGGATCAGAAGAATGAGATTACTTGTTTAAGATCACAAAGGTAGTAGTAAGCTAGCAAAGTCAAGATTTGAATTCATGACCTCATGACTAGATTCACAACATTCTTCCCTCTATTCTAACACTAATTCCCTCTTATGGCAGATAAGGAAACTGAGGTAAGGAAAGCCATTCCCTTCCCATTGACACACAGCTGATAAGTGACAGAGCTAGGCTTTAAACTGTCTTCTGGTTCCCAAATCTAGTCCTAAATTCTTCAAACCACATCATTTCCCTATTTTTTCCATAATTATTAGGTCCTTAGCTCAACTACTTGACCCATAAACTATGTGCAGCCATGATTCTATAAGAAAATGACTTCAAGGGGCAGCTAGATGGAAGAGTAGATGGAGCATCAGCCCTGGAGTCAGGAGAACCTGAATTCAAATCTGACCTCAGACATTTAATAATTACCTAGTTGTGTGACCTTGGGCAAATCATTTAACCTCATTGCCTTGAAAAAAACAAACAAACATGAGAATGACTTCTGAATTACAACTTGGGAGGACAAAAACATATTTCCCAAGCTATGGTTGTGGGATCATAAATTGTCTTTCCTAGAAAATTACAAGTGTAACCCTTGTCCCAATGCCCACAATTATGGGATGTTCTCTTTACTGGTGGAAATGAATGGTTGTCCTTTGTTAGGGACAGGAAGAAGTTGAAGAGAAGCAAGAGAATTTTGGCCTTCACTAGTCCCCTTCAGGACTCTACAGGGCCAGTCCCTTTTGGAATTGGCATATATCTTCTTGTATGCACCTTCTCTGATTTGTTTTGCTCTGATTTGGATAAATGGGCTTCTTTGCTGTTCTCTATGTCTTCATTAAGGACCTGTTATTAGGTGGAAAAGAGATAAAGTCTTGGATACAGAGGTGGGGAAATGGCTAAGCAGCCAAAAATTAATTCAAATCTGATCATATCTCCTAAATAAATTCTATTTAAGGGAGAAAATAAATATTCTGATACCCCTTTTCTCTGAGGAGAGGAGAGTGGTGTCCTCGGGCCCCCACCTCCCCTTTCTGGCAGGAATTAAAGTCTCCCTTGAGGAAGGATGGGGGGGGAAAGAAGATCTATTCTGCCTCCCTTTTTTGTCACACAACAGACTTTGCATCATATGGGCATTTCTACACATGTGAGATCTATTCCTCTTCAATACAATGTCATGGGCAGAGGAAGTAGAACCTCCCCCAGTTCCAAGACCTTGGTATTAATGGCAGCTCTTGTTGATAGGTAAATCAGGACTTGGCCCAAGGGGTTGAGTAGGTGATGTTTCAGTGGGATAGAATAATTACTGGGAGTAATGAGAAGAGTTTAAGAACAGAGAGTCTGAGGGGGATTGATGAAGTCATTTTTAGTTGAGAGAACCAATAACATCATGGGGTTTTAATGCCTTGACTTGCATGTGAATTAGATTTAAGTGAGGTAGAGTTGCACAAAACCTCACTTTCTCTTCCATGGTCATCCAAGTCCAGGGGCAAGACAAAAATTAGGATGACTGGTGATGTCTGGGATGCAGTAAACAGTATCAAACTGTAATCTCCTGCTGATGGAAATCATTGGATCATTTTAGTATTGGTAGAAAACACTGGATTTGGAGTGAAAAGATCTGGGTTTGTAGTTGCTCTGTCACCTACTAGCTGGGTACCTTAGACTTTTTGATTTCCAATTCTCAGACTCTGTAAAGCTGTAAAATAAAGCTTAAAAGGGGCGGCTAGGTGGCATAGTGGATAGAGCACCGGCCCTGGAGTCAGGAGTACTTGGGTTCAAATCTGGTCTCAGACACTTAATAATTACCAAGCTGTGTGGCCTTGGGCAAGCCACTTAACCCCATTTGCAAAAAGCAAAAAAAAAAAAAAAAATAGAGCTTAGAGCCCTAATTGATAACTGGGTTGTTTCTAGGTCAAATAAGACAATGAATGTAAAGTACTTTTTAAACTCTAAGTTATCATCATTTTAAAGCTTATTTTAAGGTTTAAGCTTTTTTTTTAATCTCATTTTTTTTTCAACTTTAGGGCTGAGGCTAAGGCCTTCAGCAACCTCAGGGGCAATCTTGGCCAACCTTCCTCATTTTGCTGATTGAAGAAATAGAGGCCCAGAAAGATGAAGGAAGCTGCCTGAAGTCTCACAGTCATCTCTCCATTGTGGCCATTTGTCTCTTCCTACCCTCCTTCTCTAGAACATTTCAAAAGAAAATAGTCTCAAGCAGCTAGCTGAGGTCTTTTCTACACATTTTCTTTTCTTTTTTAACTATTAAGAACAAAAGGGGAACAAGGGATAAAAAATATTTAATGGTTTTTTTTTTTTTTGTAACAGAGACTCCCTTGGCAATCTGATGAAGTCTAGGGACTCCTTAGAATAATGTTTTAAAAATACATAAAATAAAATACATAGTATTACATAGGAAGTCAACTGTATTGAAATACATTTATCAATTATATTTTACGGGGGAAGCTAGGTGGCACAATGGAACACCAGCCCTGGAATCAGGACCAGAGTTCAAATCAACCTCCAACTCTTAATAAATGTGTCTTAATGGGCAATTAGGTGGTAGGGATATATATAAACCAGATAGATGTATGGGACTATTGGTTATATAATTAATTGACAAATATAATGCACAAAATGTGAAAGGAATTCAGAGGAGGAAAGGGTCCTTAAGGTGCCTTATTTGTAAAACCAGAATAGTAACTGGGCCCATCTCACAAGACTTTTGTGAAGATCAAATGAGATAATACATGTACAGTGCTTTGCAACCTGAAGTAATTAACAGGCTTTCATGGAAGAAGATCTGATGAAGGCGAATTGAAAGGACTGTGAATAGATAGCATTCCAAGAAAGAAAAAGAACAGGAGTGAAGGAGGAAAGGTGAAAATGAGTATGGAGTATTTGATAAATGCTGATGAAACTAGATGTGGATTTCTCCTGGAAATTTTAGCTGGTCAGGACAGCTGCATGGTGAAATGGATAGAGCACCAGTCCTGGGGTCAGAAGGACCGGAGTTCAAATTCGGCCTCAGATACTTAATAATTAACCTAGCTGGGTGACCTTGGGCAAGTCACTTAACCCCATTGCCTTGCAAAAAAGAAAAAAAGGAAAGAAATTTTGATTTGTCTTGAAAAAGGAATTTTAAAAATCAGCATCTGGGAGTTACGATGAGTTATAGAACTTGAGCACACTTTCTATAATATAGCCAAAACAGCTTATTAACTATTTTCCGATCTTGTTCTCCAAGTTTCTTCTGGACTTTTGCACAAAACTGTCCCTCATCTTTGGAGTGAAAACCCCATCTTCATTCTCTGACACCTTTCCCTTTCTTCAGTATTGAAGTTCAAGGGACCACCAGCTTTATAAAATTTTTCCAGACCCCCCAGAACTAGAAGTAATCTCTCTCTCTCTCTCTCTCTCTCTCTCTCTCTCTCTCTCTCTCTCTCTCTCTCTCTCTCTCTCTCTCTCTCTCTCCTAGAATCTCCCCTGACTTTCTGACCTCTCCTGGGTAAATCATCATATTTTAACTTGGATTATAGCTATTTGTGTACACATCTCCTTCAACTCCTTGACAGCAAGAACTGTATCATTTTTCATCTTTGTATTTCCAGGCCCATAATATAATTACAGAATACATAACAGACCTTTATAATGTTCACTGAATTCAAATGAATTGATTCCAGTCCCTTTACCCTGAATGTGGGAGGGTAGGGAAATATGGAAGGAGAAGTTGCCTTTGCCACACATTCTAAATAATGGAACATTCCATTTTTATTGCTTCAGGAAGATGGTTGCACAAACTTAAAATCACAGAATTTTGAGCTTGAAAAGGATCTCAGAATTTATCTAATAGAGTCCACTAGTAAAAATAATAATAGCTTGTCTTTATATAGCACTTTAAACAGATTATCTCATTTAACTCTCATGACAAAGCTATACATGAGAAAAGTTAAGGGAAGTCTTACAACTTCTGCCAGGTCTCACAGGTAATCGGAGTTGGAGGTAGAATTTGAAGTCAGGTTTTCTTGATTCCAACTCCAACACCCTACATTTTGTGTATCTGACTGTCTAGTAGGTAGACATCTGAGTTTGAAATCCTATCTCAGATACTTACTAGCTGGGTGGTCTTGAAAAAGCTGACTAACCCCTTCATAGCTCAGTTTCTTCATCTGCAAAATATACTGTGTCCTCCAAGTTCCTTCCCCCTCAGTTTCCTCTTCTGTAAAACTAAAATAATAAATGCACCCATCTTATAAAGTTTTTCATGATCAAATGAGCTAATACATGTAACATGCTCTGCAAAATAGCTACTTCAATTAGTCCAAGATATTGCCAGGAAAGATCTAATAACTTTGGGAAATTGTTTGTTGAGCTACATAATTAAAGAATTTTAGAGCTGGTCACACATTATTTTTGATCAGTTGTTTTTCATTTGAATCTGATTCTTTATGACTTCATTTGGGGTTTTCTTGGAAAAGATATTGGAGTAGTTTGGCATCTCCATCTTACATATAAAAACTGAAGTAAACAGAGTTAAGTGACATGCCCAGGGTCTGACAGCTATTCAGTTTCTGATATCAAATTAAGTGTCCAGAAGATGAGTCTTTCTAGAGAAGTAGGGAATGAATTACAGGAACTGATACTGAGTAAAGGAAGCAGAATCAAGAGAATTTTGTACGCATTAACAATAACATTGTTGATTAGAGCCTTGATGGATGCAGCTCTTCCCAGCAGTTCAGAGAGCTGGGACAACCCTGGGAGACCTGTTATGGACAATGCTATCCACATCCAGAGGAAGAAAAACAAACCTAAACAAAACTGAGAAAAACCTACAGAATCTAAATGAACACTACTTTCACTTTTTTAAGTTTTTTTTTTTTTTTTTTGCAAAGCAAATGGGGTTAAGTGGCTTACCCAAGGCCACACAGCTAGGTAATTATTAAGTGTCTGAGGCTGGAATGGAACTCAGGTACTCCTGACTCTAGGGCCAGTGCCACCTAGACACCCCTACATTCACTTTTTTTTAAGGTTTTTGCAAGGCAAATGGGGTTAAGTAGCTTGCCCAAGGCCACACAGCTAGGTAATTATTAAGTGTCTGAGGTCAGATTTGAACTCAAGTATTCCTGACTCCAGGGCAGGTGCTTTATCCACTATGCCACCTAGCTGCCCCTACATTCACTTTTTAAAAAAATTTCTCTTATGTTTTTCTTTCCTATATCATGATTTTCTTTCTTTTTCCTTAGTCCTAATTTCTCATACGGAAAATGAATAATCTGTAAACATGTTTAACACAAATGTATATGTACAATGTTCGCCAGACTGTTCTCTATTAAAGGGAGGGGGTGGGAAGGGAGAGTGGAAGGAAATTATGTAACATAAGCATGCATATACATGTGGATGAATGTGGAAAAACTTTAATAATATGTAATTGGAAAAACAAAATAAAATATCAGGGGGGGGGGGGGAGATGAGTCTTCCTGACTGGAGGCCAGCACTCTATCCGCTGCACCAGCTAGCTGCCCCCTTTCTTTTATGGATTAGGACAGTGAGACCCAGACACCTGAAATGACCCATTCAGTATTTAGCACTCCATTTCTCTTTCCACTAAATCCCACTGCCAGTCATCAATCAGTAGTCCTTATTAAGCACCTACTATTTGCTAGGAAGCATGGTAAGCACTGAGGCTACAGAAAGAAGCAATGGAGAGCTTTGCAGTCTCTCCAGGATAGGCTCCCCTTGAAGTTTCCTTTGCCCGCTAAGTGTTTAGATTGTTCCTGACTGAGCATAAAGTCTTGGGGAGAAAGATGCAATCAAAGTTCCAGGTCTGATTCTATTTCCAGAGGAGCCGAGCCTGCCTTCCGTCTCCCCTTTTCCCTGAGCCTATGACAATCTCAACAAATAGGCTTTTAAATTAAGCAGTGATTTGGAATGTAAGTGAGTGCATTTAAGATGATAAGAGAGAGAGAGATCCTAATGGCTGAAATATTTGTCATATCACAAATAAACGGAGTGTTTCAGGGAGCCGCTAATGTAACTAATTTTGTCCAAATCCTCCTCTGCTCTGAGAGAGAAGATGGGGTCAGTGTAGGTTGAGGCAGCCCAGAGCGAGCAGCTGTCAGAGGAATGAAGAGAATACTGATGGAGGGCTGAGAACGCCCGGGCTCCTCTCCCCGGGAAAGCCGAGCCGCGTTGTTCAAATTAAGCTCGGGGCTGTCGGCCGGGTGCGCGAAATGAGAAGGTGGGGGGCCAGCGCGGCTCCGCAGAATACAGATGTCCCGCCGGGTGCCAGCGCCCCCGAGACTGCGGGGCTCCCTCCTCCGGCTCTCGGATCCGGCCCGAAGCGCCTCCCTCACCTCGCAGGGCCTCAGGGGCCGGGGGAGGCAGCCCCCAGCATCTGCCCCCTCCCTGTGCTCATCACCAGGACAGAGGCCAGCGCATTGCCCTCCAAGGTCCCCCGGCTCTTGAGTCCAGTCCTCATTTCCAGGGTGATCGCAGTCCCCTCCACTCCTTTCCCATCACTCCTTCCTTTGTCAAGTTTATCTCCTTCAGTGCATTCCCTTTGGGCCACTCCCTGATGCCATTTAGCCTGTGTATCCTGGGGACTGATCTGTTTTCTTCAAAGCTGGACTTTGTGAACATTTCTGCCTTACTGAGGCCAGGGCCGTCCACCCGAGTGGGAAGGAACAGAGATGTCATTCTGCCGTTCCAAGGTTCCCTCTACCCCCTTCTCCAAGGGAGACTTTTAATTCCTGCCAGGAGCAGAAGCAGCAGGAGGTTCTGGTCAATAGAAGCTTAGCCACTCCACTCTCCCAAGCTAGAATCAGATCTATCTGTTCTCTTAAATATTGTTATTTCAGGTTCAACATAATTTCAGCTATTTGGAGGGGAAACAGGATCCCAAACTTTTTATCCAAGCCTTGACCACCCCCCTTCTCAGCAAATACAAGTTCCATAATGAACAATTGTTGGTTAGCCATTTCAGTTATGATCCCATTGAGAGTTTTCTTGGCAAAGATACTGGAGTGATTTGCCATTTCCTTTTCTGTTTTTATAATGAGAAAATGAAGGCAAACCGGATTAAGAGATGTCCCATAGGGGGCGGCTAGGTGGTACAGTGGATAAAGCACCGGCCCTGGAGTCAGGAGTACCTGGGTTCAAATCCAGTCTCAGACACTTAATAATTACCTAGCCGTGTGGCCTTGGACAAGCCACTTAACACCGTTTGCCTTGAAAAAACCTATAAAAAAGAGATGTCCCATATAGCTATTAAGTGTCTGAGATCAGATTTGAATCAGATTTGATCAGTCTTTCTGATTTCAGATCTAACACTCTTTCATTGCACCACCTAACTATCCACAATGAATATACACAGTAATTTCAAAGAAGCCCATTTATCCAATTCAATAGCAAAATAGAAATTAGAGGTGGTTTACAAATAAGAATAAATGCTAGACAATACAGAATGGGAACAGGGTAACTCAGTTCAATATAGAGAGAGAGTCCTTGAAATCAGCCAAGGACAAGTTCTCCAAAACCTCTGGTGTAGCAAGTTGGAAAGAGGGACATGATAGAAACTGCCCACCCCTCTCCATGTCTTTCTTCCCATATTCTTCCTTCAGTCACCTAAATCACCCAACGTCAAGAAAGACTCAGTGACTCAAAGTCATTTGAGTTCCCTTTTCTCTCAACAGTTCCTAAGTTTGGGGAAGCTAGGTGTAGTGACTAGAGCACCAGCCCTGGAGTCAGGAGGACCTGAGCTCAAATGAAGCCTCTGTGTGGCCTTGGGAGAATCACTTAATCACATTGCCTTGCAAAAATCTAAAAAAAAAAAAAAATTCCTAAGTTTGACTTGATTAAAATGTGCATTTGAATCTGAAATTACTGTTATTATATACTAGTATAATGCAAATATTATTGATATTTGTTCAATAGTGATAATAATAATAAAGATGATTTCCTGATTTTAAAAAAAACACTCCTACCTACCCCTCAAGTATTCCTCTCCACCAATGAGTAGAGAGTGGTTAAAGTCTGGGGTTACATTGGTTTCTACACAGAGCTTCTATATTTTCTTTTAACAATAATCTTCTGTTGTCTTATAAGTTACATGGTACAAAATTTTCACTTATCCTATAACACTAGTGGGCCTAAATCCTTTTTTCTAATTTGCTTATTACTTTCATGAAGTCATTCAGACTACTCTAAAAATCATATTCCTTAGAGGATAAGTAGACTTCTGTAAAATGGGAATAAGACCTGATGGTGTCTGTGCTTGGGACTCTTAAGTGGACAGAAGGGAACATATTTGAGGAAGCTCATGGAATTGTTTAGTTTAAGTGACAGAAGCCAGCGTCCTTTTTGTGACATAAGAAGGACAAAGCACTACCCAGAGTTAAAGAAGAAACTAAGATTGGGGCTTGCACTGGCTTCTGACAATTCAAAGTCAGAGGAGATTAGGTAAAGTCTCTCTCACTGTCAACTTCTTAACCCATAATAAAAGGATGGGGCAACTGATAAATGGTCAAAGGATTCAAAAGGCAATTTTCAGAAGAATCAATCTATGCCATTAATGGTCATTTGAAAAAATGCTCCAAATCATTAATAATTAGAGAAATGTGCATTAAAACAACTCCAAGATATCCCCCCACACCATCAGATTGGCTAAGATGACAAAAAAGGAAAAGGAAAATGTTGGAGACACTGGGGAAAACAGGTCAACTAAAATTGGTGAAGCTGTGAACTTGTCTAATCATACTGGAAAGCAATTTGCAGCTATACCCCAAAAATTAACTGTGCATATCCTTTGACCCAGTAATATTGCTTACTAGTCTATTTTGTTGTTCAAATTTTTCAATCATGTTTCACTCTTTGTGAGTCCATTTGGGGTTTTCTTGGTAAAATGTATTTACCATTTCCTTCTCCCACTCATTTTACAGATGAGGAAACTGAGGTAAATAGGGTTGGTGACTTGCCCAGGGTCACACAGCTAGTAGTGCCTGAGGCTACATTTGAACTCAGGAAGATGAGTTTTCCTGACTCCAGGTCCAGCTCTCTAGCACCATCTAGTGGCTCCCATCTAGGTCTAGACTCCTAAATTAATCAAAGAAAGAGGGGAAGGATCCATATGTACAAAAATATTTATAGCAGCTTTTTTTTGTAGTAACAAAGAATCAGAAATTGTGAGGAATTTCATCAATCAAGGCAATGTTGAACAAGTTGGCTGTGGATATGATGGAATACTATTGTGCTATAAGAAAGGATGAAAGTGATGGATTCAGAAACACCTGGGAAAATTTGAATAAACTGAAACAAAGTGAAGTAAGCAAAATGAGGAATATAATTATGCAATAGCAATATTGTAAAGACAAACAACCTTGAAGGACTTGAAAATTTTGATCCAATGCAATGATCAAACATAATTCCAAAGAATCATACTGAAACATGCTATTCAACTCCAGGCAGAGAGCTAGCTAATGGATTCAGAACACTGAATGAAGTATATTTTCTTTTTCTTTTTTCACAATATGACTTTTGCAAAAATTTATTTTGCATGACTACATAAACTGTAATGAGTTTGGGTGATTGTTGTTTTTGCAATCCCAATGGAATTTTTCAAAGAAAAAAAGGGAAAAGAATGAGGCCAAAGTGTGTTGGTAATTAAGAACAAAAGAACAAGGCTCCAGGGAAGGAGAGTATGGAGTAAACAAGATGCCTTTTAAGGGTAAGGCAGAAGCCACAGAGCAACCATATCCAAGAGTCTTTGCAAAAGGCAAAATTGTGGGTCAATAACAATAGTGACCAAAAACTAAGTAAATCTGCATGAAGTCAGGGCAGAGCAGGAGAGCTGCGATTCCAGTGAACTTTCTATTCAGGAGACTGTTTAAAATTTTTTTCTTTACTGTTCCAATGCTCCAACATTTCTGTGGTCCTAGGAAGAAAGGGAGAAGAATGGTAATGGAGGAAAGGAGAAAGGGAAAGAAAAAGATGGAAAGGGAGAGAAAAAATAGATGATTGTGATGACTTTATATTAGTCAAATTAGTATATTTATATATACTAATTATATATGAGTCAAATATAACAAATATTTGAGTATTATTTCTATGTTAATTTAGTTCACTTCTTCAAAGATACATTATCATAATGGGGTGAATACTTTCTCCAACAATTCACATTGCAAATTCACTTCACTTAGGAGAATTCATCTTCATGAATTACAGTGGCTGAAAAATTGTCCACTCTGAGAACAACTTTTTGGTGATAATTCTTGTTAAACATAAATAGTTTAGTCCTCAACCAACAGCCACCACCATCATTCTGCTGGTATTGGAAGCCTTTCTTGGTCAGTGGGATCTGTGCCACAATATTTATAAAGCATTTAAAGTATATATTAGGAGCTTAATAAATAAATAATTATTTCTTTTCTTCCTTCCCTCCCTTTCCCCCTCCTTTTTTCTTCCTTTCCTTTTCTTCCCTTTCCTTCTTTTTTCCCCCCTCTTTCATTTCTCTGTTTTCCTTTCTCCCCCTCCCTTCCTTCTTCTGGTATAGTTTTCAAAAACTCAAAGTAATTTCCTTCCCCAGAAGAGGCATTGTAGACTGTGTTGTAGTAAAGAATGGAGTGCTATACTTTTAGTCAGGAATACCTGGATTCAACTGTTACCTCTAATCCTTAACAGCTGAGTGACCATTTATAGTACAACTATTTCATCTCTCTGAACCTCAGTTTCCTCACTGGTAAAATGAGGATGAAAATAACTTTAGCAGTTCCTTCACAGGGTTGTGAAGCTCAGATGAAATAATAAATTTAAAGTATTTTGCAAGCTTTAAAGGGCTAAATATGTCAATTATTACTAGAGGAAAATATACATTCATATATTCCCATCATACATTTTCTCATTTGAATCTTTCAGCAATCCTGTCAGGCAGGTAGTATAAATTGTGATTATTCCCATTGTGCAGTTCAGGAAACTGAATCTCAGAAAATTTAAAGAGTTTGCCTAATATTTGTGCTAGGACACAAATATAAGTTTTCTGATCACAAGACCTTTCTTCAACCACCCAATGAAAAAGACAATTTATGAAGGGGCTCTGCGAGGACAGATACATCAATGCATTATTAGTAGATCTATGACTTGGTCCAACCATTTTGAAAAACAATCTGAAACTATGGGCAAAAATTGACTACATACTGCATATATGCCTCTTGATCCAATAGATCAAAGAAGTCAAATAAATATGTACAAAAATATCTAGAGCAAGCAGCACATTTTGTTTTAACAAAGAACTGAAAATTAAGTGGGTGCCCATCAATGGGGCAACAGACAGTCAAATTGTGATATGAGAATATAATGTAATGCCATTGTGGTACAAACAATGACAAGAGGGGCAGTTGCAGACAGCCCTCCAAAGTTCAAAAAATCAGAGTAACTAGGCCTCAAGGAGCTTCAGAATCCATCTGAACCAATCTACCATCAGAAACCAATTTACAGTTGTGAAAACTGATTCACAGAGAAGTGTTGTGTAGTCACTTCCTATATCTAGTAAACTAGTTGCTGTCAGGTCCCAAATCCCTCTATATGGGCAACCTTCCCTATCCTGGGTTCATGGGGGATTTCACTTATATGGTGTCTAGGGCTTGGGACTTAACCAAGTGAACCTAGCCATGGGAACATTGACTGCTCCTTTAATGAGTCTTTGGGTATTAGCAATAGCAGGAACTGACTAATGACAAAAGCAGTTTCCTAGAATGAAATCCCAGAGTTGTGATAGTAATAGTAGTACTGATTTTATGGTGGCTAGGTAGCGCAGTGGATAGAGCACCGGCCCTGGAGTCAGGAGGACCTGAGTTCAAATCCGGCCTCAGACACTTAATAATTACCTAGCTGTGTGGCCTTGGGCAAGCCACTTAACCCTAAGCCTTGAAAAAAAATAGTGCTGATTTTTAGAGAAAAGAAAATGTTAGCATCAAGAGAGACAACTGCAAAGACCATGTTGGGACTGTTTGATTGGGACAATGTTCAATACAGAGGAGAGATGTGAAATGGCTAATTACATCCCAAGAGCTTAAATATTGGCCTTCCAACTGACTAGTAATAATAGTACTAGTAGCTCTGTTTGTGGTGGCAAAGAATTGGAAATTGAGTAAATGTCCATAAATTGGGGAATGGCTTAGTAAGCTGTGGTATATGTATGTCATGGAACACTATTGTTCAATTAGAAACCAGGAGGGATGGGAATTCAGGGAAGCCTGGAAGGATTTCCATGAACTGATGCTGAGCAAGATGAGCAGAACCAGAAGAACATTGTACACCCTAAGAGCAACATGGGAATGATGATCAACCTTAATGGACTTGCTCATACCAACAGGGCAACAATCAGGCACAATTTGGGGGTATCTGTGACAGAGAATGCCATCTGTATCCTGAGAAAGAAATATGGAGTTTGAACAAAGACCTTTAATTCTTTAAAAAATGTTATCTTATTATGTAATTCTGCTATATTTCATACTCTATGTTTCTTCCTTAAGGATATGATTTCTCTTTCATCACATTCAACTTAGATCAATGTATACCATGGAAACAATGTAAAGACTGCCTTCTGTAGGAGGTGGGGGGAAAAATTATCAAAATTTGAAATAAATAAAATCTTTCAAAAATTAAAAAAAATAATAGTGCTAGTAATGTGAATCATTTTAAATGAGCATTTATGATTCTCTTTCACTTATCATAGCTTTCTTGGAGTGAGAATAAATTGCTTGTCCTATACGTGGAATGAAAAAAAGAAGAAAAGCTACATTCAAGATAAATATGTTGTTGAGTCATTTCTGACTCTTTGTGAACCCATATAGGGTTTTCTGGACAAAGATCCTGGAGTGATTTTCCATTTCCTTCTTCCACTCATTTTACAAACAGCAAACTGATTCCACAGGTAATAAGTATCTAAGGTCAGATTTGAACTCACAGAGAAGAATAAAGAAATCTTCCTGATTTCGGGTTTGGCATTCTATCCACCAGAACCAACTAATTGCCTTCCATATAATTATAAGGTATTGGTATTTATCATCATCCAATAAATAAATATATGTACAATGCTTATAGTATAGAAATATATACATATCTCTATATCTATATTATAAAGAGATAAAGTGTTCAACACATTATTAAGTATTTTGGGAGATAAAAAAGATATAAACAACTCTGGGTGTTTGTTCTCAAGGAGAGTCATGGTATAGGTAGTCATATTGTTGTTTTTATATAAGCTATCTGATGGATCAGTGGATGTCTCAGAAATCTATATTCTGTAATAATCAAACCTACATACAAATTACTAAAGATTCCTCTCAGGATTGAAAGAAATTATACAAAAATATAGAACTTTAGAGCTGGAGGTAGTCTTAGAGATCAGGATAGAACAAAAAAAAATGGTTAACAGGGACTTGAAATCCAAGAGAAGTAGGCAATGATAAAAGAGCCCCAGCTGCCTTCAGTGCATGCTCACTAGGCTCAGATGAGCTACATCCCAAGATTCTGAAAGACCTGGAGGATGAAGTTGTTAAGTCACTGTCTGTGATCTTTGAAAATTTGTGGTGAACAGAAGTGCCACAGGAGACAGAAGAATGTCTCAATTTTCAATAAGGGGAAGAAAGTGGATTCTTCAAACTCTAAGTGAGTGAACTTTGTGTCCTTTCTTGATAAAAATCCTGCCAAGTATTATTAGAAGGGTAGTTTGCAAGCACTTAGGAAGAGAAGCAATTGCTACCAGCTACTATGGGTTCACTAAGGACAAGAAATATCAGTCTTCTTCACAGAAAAAAAGATGATGAAACACATTTCCCTCCTCTTGGTAGAGAAGTTGGGAACTAGGGGAGCAGAATGTTGAATATGCTGTCAGTCAGTTTTGTTTGACTTTTTTTCTCTTCTGCAGGAAGATTTCCTAGGAGCAGTGTGTAAGTTGTAGATAGTAAAAGACACTGCTGTGATTTGACCCCAGACCCTTTGAATTCAGATACAGGATTCTTTTCTTTGTACTATAGAGTGGACTATTTTCAACCACTTATCTTAGTTTGATGGGTGGGATTTCTAGGGCAATGTCTAAGATGCCTGGAGTTTTCTGAAGTTTAAAAGACCAAATTTTTAAGAATTTTAAAAGAAATAGTTAAAACTTCCTTCCTTCCTTTATTCCTTTCTTCTCCCTCCCTCTCTCCCTCTCTCTTGCTCTTCTTATTTCTTTCCTTCCTTCCTTCCTTTTTTCTTTTTCTTTTCCTTCCACTTTCTTTCTGAGTGGGACTATAACTGAGTAAAGCCTCCCTCATGGTTTCAATGAGTCTTCCCCCCCACCAAAATCATGTCAGCACGAGTTGCAAAGTTCCATATATGGAAGAAGACAGAATTATCTCTCTGATAGGGTAAAACTAGATCTGGATAATTATGCAACTAGGGCTTGAAATGCTTTGTGTCCTATTAGCTAGATACTTGCAGAAAGATTGTGAGCCCAGCTATCTAGCCAATAGGTATCAGGCTAGGGAGATGGGACTGCGTTAGGGTCTAGAATGAAAGGGGGGCTTGTACCCCTCCATACTTTGCACTTCTCCTAGAGCTGTAACTTATGTTATGGAGGTTGTTCCTTCTTCTTCTCCTTCTTCTTCTTCTTCTTCTTCTTCTTCTTCCTCTTCTTCTTCTTCTTCTTCTTCTGCAAGGCAATAGGATTAAGTGACTTGCCCAAGGTCACACAGCTAGATAATAATTAAGTGTTGAGGTCAGATTTGAACTCAGGTTCTCCTGACTCCAGGGCCATACTCTGTGCACTATGCCATCTAGCTGCCCCTGGTTGTGCCCTCTTCTTGCAGAGCCAATAAACTTCATTTTGCTTTCTGATCTGGGTCTTCTGATTATTCTGTTTAAGGAGAACTAGTGCTGTAACCCACGGTTCTGATCCCACACATTTCTTTCTCCCTTTCACTCTTACACTTTTTTCCTTCCTTTCTTCTTTCCTTCCTTTTGTTCCTTTCTTCCTTTCATCCTTTCTTAAGCACTGATCTTGCCAGTATAACCTGATCTCCTCATTGAATAGAAATATTAAACTGTTAGATCAAGGAATGCCATAGACTGTGCCAAGTTTCACAATCATTAGACAATATCTATTCCCTTTGTTGACAAGAATAAAGTGTCACTTGGATGATAATATGGTTTAGGACTTGGAGGAATTGAACACAGTACCTACAGGTCCTTTTGCTCTAGCAACACTCCTAAGTGCAGCCCAAACCAAAATAAAATACAAAATATTTAACATAAAAAATGTGAACATATAAAATATTAAAAAGAAAAATACAAAAATCTCAAACCATGGATAATGTTATTAAAGTGGTTTTCTAAGTCAATATGTAGCATTCAGGGATCCTTGGGTATGGTTGAGGGGCCCCTTCTTCTCTTTGAGTGTAATATCACTGACTTAGTTGGATTCAGACCCAGAGGGCTACATAACTAGACTCAAAGAGAGATCTATATAACCCCAAAGAAAAAAATTTCTAATGAATCATTGAAGGACTTAGCCTTAGCTTATTCAACATTTTTATCAGTTTTTTGGATGAATGTAAATGACAACCATATTGAATTTATGAATGATACAAAAACTGGATGTGATAGCTCAGAAAAGAATTTGACAGGGACAGGCTAGATTAATTCAGTCAAATAAACAATAAAAATATAAAAGTATAAAAAGAATAAAATATATTTTCAGGGAATTAATGCAAAGATGTATAAGTGGGTTAAAAAAATTAAGTATACAAATACAAGACTAGGAATTGGAGACAAAGGGGGAAGTAGAAACATAATCAAGTTCATGGAGATAATTCCTGAAGTTTTAATGTATGGAAGACCCTTGAAGGCAAGAATTTGTTTTTAATATTCCCAGTACCTGAGAAGAAGAAACTGGATGGAGGGGCAGGAAGAGGGAGGGCACAGCAAGCCTCAGGAGCAAGGAAGCCCTGGGTTCAGGACCTACCTCTGACACATACTAGCTCTTTGACAATGAGCAGATTATTTTTACCCATCAGTGCTTTAGAGAACCATTTATGACAAATTAGAGTAGATGTTGGCATGCACTGGCATCATGAATTATTTCACCTGAGAATTCCTTTTACTGATGAAATAATTGACCCCATTCCTACCACCACACCCACTCTTTTTTTCTGTTTTTTGGAGGCAGTGGGCAGGAGGCAGACCTGTGAGTTTACTGGTAAAGGAAATAGCCAAGGAAGAACCAGTGCATACTTAGGTAGTAGACTCTTGAAGGAAGGGAGAGTATATTGGGAGGTTAAGTTACTTGTCCAGGGTCACACAGTCAGTAAGTATCAGAGGAAGGAGTTGAGGTATTCAGGTCTTTCTGAGGGCCAGGGTCAGCAATACCAAACTGCCCATTGACATGCACAAAGTATTCTTGGTTTTTGTCCTTTGTTCTCCTTGAGAATCAATGACATCAGGAGGTTGATGTCTTGACTTCAAAGTGAATTGGATTTAAGTGAGGCAGAGTTGTGCTAAGTCATCAGCCTCACTCCTCCAGTGTCATCTGAGTTCAGTGGCAAGACATAGGTCAAGATGACTGGCAATTCCCCCGACTCCACCCCCATGCACAGACTAGGTGCTTTAATTGAACAATGAGACTTGTCATCCAAAAAGCTATTATGATCTCAGGCAGAAGTAAGAAGGGAGATGATATTCCTACTAAATACTGATAAATTGCCTATGGAATACCACTATGGTCAGTCTGAAGACATCACAGTTTTAAAAAGATGAACTGGAACTCCTTCAGAGGAGGTTGAAGGGAATGGCTAAGCAGATGGAACTTTCATCACCCTAAGAAAAATTAAGAGAAGCAAGGAGTGGTTAGTGGGGAGAAGAGAAGACCCAAACCCTGTCTTCAAGTACTGGAAAGGCTGATGTGACAAAGGAATCTTTTTGATAGAGTCCAGATGTTTTGGACTTAACCTGTACAGGCTCCCAAAACACCGAATTGATAGTTAAATTTTTTTTGAGAGCATTTACAGCTCAAGACCAAGCAGACACTATACACATCAGGGTTTGAGTTCTTGTTTTGCCAGTTGTCTAGAAGAAAGAAATGGAGGAAATGTTTGTCATGAAAATCAAATTTAAAATCTGTCTTGGGTACATAAATAAAAAATTAAAAACCAAACCCTTAATGTGAAAAATTGCTGACAATAGTGTTTCTATCGATGAGATACTTTTCCTACTGTAACTGATGTTCTAAACATATTGCAGCCAGGCAATTTTAGAGTCAATCAGCAGCTATTTCCTACACTTTGTACTAGGCCATGAGAATGGGAATTTTGAAAAAAATTAAACTAAAAAAAAAGTTTTTCAACAGTCATTTACCAGTTTACAAAGGCTTTTACAAACAAAATGTTTCATCACTGTAGCAGAGTGTATTTTAACAAAATGCTCATTGGAAGATTGTTTTTAGATCTGAGAGGCAAGTAGCTTATCTTTATTTTACAGAAAAGCAAACTGAGGTTCAGAAATTAGATGATTCACTAAATAAATAAATAACATTTTTAAAAATACCTAAATAAACTTGGGGGGCAGCTAGGTGGAGCAGTGGATAGAGTATGGTCTCTGGAATCAGGAGAACCTGAGCTTGAAACCCACCTCTGACACTTAAAAATTGCCAGCCTTGGGCAAGTCAGTTATTCCCATTGCTTTAAATAAATAAAATTTCTAAAAAAAAATCTAGAAATTAAAAAACTGCTATCTTATTGTCTGATCTTGCTATCTTTTATACATTATGTTTCTTCCTTAAGGATATGATTTCTCTCTCATCACATTCAATTTGGATCAATGTATACCGTGGAAACAATGTAAAGACTGGCAAATTGCCTTCTGTGGGGGGAGGGGAGTAAGATTAGGGGGAAAACTGTAAAACTCTAAATAAAATCTCTAAGTACAAAAAAAATAAATTAAATTAAATATCTAGAAATTGGGTGATTGGCAGTAGAGCTAGAAAATGGCAGAAGAATTCAATTTGCATTATTTGGGCACTGAATAGAGAACTGGGAGCAACGGTTTCTAGTTACAGAGTTCCTAATAATCAGTGTTCAAGGGCGGATCAGACGACCCTTTGTCGGATCTCCCCCCTGGGCTTGGGGTTCTCTGGGACCAGATGTGAGCATCGATCCGTGCCTCGGCGAGCATTCATTAAGCGCCCACTGTGTTCCAGCTCCTCTGCTAAGTTCTATGTCTGTAGGGGAAGTGAAGCCTAGAAAGGCGGCTTGGGAGGGCACAGGCAGCGCCTGGATGGCCTTGACCACCACCCCGGGCCCGACTGGTCAACTCTGCCCTGGCATGGAGGCGTGGGCTCCGGGAGGGCTCCGCCCGCGTCTCCCCGCTCCCTGGGTCTCCCTTTCCCCAAGGCTTCTCTCAATGCAACAAGCCTTTATTAAGTGCCTGCTGTGTACGGTGCAGGCCGACGGACCCGCTGGGCTGCCACCTCTTTGCCTCCGCCTCCCCGAACCAGCCCCCCGACTCTCTGAGGCCAGGGACCCGGCAGCCGGCGGGAAGACCCCAGGCCCGGGAAAGGCTGCCGGGCCGCAGCCCCCCGCGGGCTCGATATTCGGGGTCCCGGGCCCGCCCGCCCCTCCCCAGAGGCGCTTAAAGGCCCCCCACGGAGGGCAGCGACGGACTCCAGACCGCGGGGCCGCCCCGAACCCCCCGCGGGGCCGGGAGCGCGGGTGGACGGGCCGAGGTGGCCGTCGGGGCCGCCGGCCGGAGATGCCACCCGAGACGCGAGGGCAGGAGCCGCCCGCGGGGAGCCCGCGCGGAATCGCAGAATTAGGCGTGGGGTGGGGGCCGGGGGCAGCCACAGCGCCCCGCGGGAGCCCCCTCCCCCGCAGCCCCCCAGGAGGCGCCCCTTTCCCCGCGCGTCTGTCCTTAGCCGGAGCTGGGGGAGAGCTAATCTCTTAAAAACGGAAAATGAACTGAGGTGGGAAAATGCAAAGGCCCGACGCGCTGCCTTGGTCTCAGTGAGAGGAGAGGAACCGGGCTTCGTGCCCTGACCACCTGCCCTTCCACTTCTCTACGGAGCCATGGGGAAGAAGACTGGTGTCCGGAGCCTGGGGCTGCTGCCCTTGACATTGAGTGGGGGGGGGGGGGGGGGTGAGCACAGGGATCACCGCACAGCACAAGCTCGAGTTCACTCCACTGCCCCATCTCTCTCACCCACTGCCCCATCTCACCCACTGCCCCATCTCATCCACTGCCCCATCTCACCCATTGCCCCATCTCACCCACTGCCCCATCTCTCTCACCCACTGCCCCATCTCACCCACTGCCCCATCTCTCTCACCCACTGCCCCATCTCACCCACTGCCCAATCTCTCTCACCCACTGCCCCATCTCATCCACTGTCCCATCTCACCCACTGCCCCATCTCATCCACTGCCCCATCTCATCCACTGCCCCATCTCATCCACTGTCCCATCTCACCCACTGCCCCATCTCTCTCACCCACTGCCCCATCTCACCCACTGCCATCCTCTTTCTCTTGCCTTAACTCTTTTCTTTTGCAAGGCAATGTTAAGTGGTTTGCCCAAGGCCACACAGCTAGATAATTATTAAGTGTCTGAGGTTGGATTTGAACTCAGGTACTCCTGACTCCAGGGCCTGTGCTCTATCCACTGCGCCACCGCCCCTTGCCTTAGCTCTTTCCCTACATCAGTCTTTCCCTAAGAGCTCTGTCTTCTCATTAGGTGGCCAAAGTAGTTAAGTTTCTCAGTATTTGGCCTTCCAGTGAATAGTCCAAACTAATATCTCTGAGTATGAACTGATTTTATCTCCTTGGGACTCTCAAAGGTCTTCTCTAGCACCACAACTGGAAAGCATTCATTCTTGAGCACTCGGCTTTCCTTATAGACCCGCTCTCCTTTGTTAATGTAGTCCCACCTTTATTCTTGAAGAGGATCAATGACTTCTGAATGAATTGGATTTAAGTGAGACAAAGCTAAGCAAAGTCTCCTAAACACCATAGTTTTGTCACCAAGGGGTATGTCTCTGTTTTTTTTCCCTATGCCATCCAGACTTGCCATGGTTTTCCTTCCAAAGAGCGAGTCTTTTAATTTTGTGACTGCAGTTGCTGTCTGCAATGATCTTTGAAGCCAAGAATATGCAATTTGACTGCATCCATTTCTTTTCCCTATCTTTGCCAAGAAATGATGGGACTGGTGGATAGCTAGGTGCCAAAGGAAATAGAGTGCTAGGCCTGGAGTTAAAAAGACTCCTCTTCTTGAATTCAAAACAGACCTTGGCTAAGTCACTAAACCCTGTTTGCCTCAGTTTCCTCATTTGTAAAGTGAACTAGAGAAGGAAATAGCAAACAACTCCAGTATCTTTTTTTATTCTGAACTTAAGAAATAAAGTAAGCATTTATCCTTACAAAGCGAAATAGACAAAAAAGAGGATTGCACCTAAAACTGCCCATCTATTATGTACAAATTGCTATTCCTTTTAAGTATACAAAGTTATCATGTAACTACCATTAGACATAAATATGAATATCTAAATATGTGTGTGTGTCATTTCTTTCTCTGGATACAAACAAATAAATTTTGCAGTTTGGGTATTTATGTCAGAATGACTAGATCACACAACAATTTTGCTTTTACTGTATACAATGTTCTCTTGGTTCTGCTTATTTTGCTTTTCATCATTCCGTACAAGTCTTTCCATTTTTTCCTAAAGTCTTTAAGCTCATCATTTCTTATAGCAGAGTAAATATTTCATCACCATTCCAGTATATTTGCCAAGAAAACCCCAAATGGAGGTCGCAGAGAGTCAGACATGACTAAAAAATGGCTGCTACCACCAGATGGTGGACCAGATGACAAAATTGTAGTTTTTTTTCTGTTAAATTTCAAACCAGCTTTTACAATCTTTTTTTTTCCACCCTTATCAAGAGGCTTCTTGATTCTTCTTCACTTTCTTCCATCAGAGTGGTATCATCTGCATATCTGAAATTGTTGATATTTCTCCTGGCAACCTTAATTCTGGTTTCGGCATTTCACATAATGGACTCTTCATATAGATTAAACAAATAAGGTGACAATATACAGCCTTGTCATACTCTTATTCCAGTCAAACCAATTAGTAGCTGGCATCCATGAAAAGACTCTGGGGATCCATGAACTCAAATGAAGAAAAAAAAAGCAACATACATACAAATATATATGTATGCACACAAATATATATATATATGTGTGTGTGTGTGTGTGTGTGTGTGTGTATTTATTTTCAACAGTCATTGTGATCCTATGCATTTTTTGGCCCTAAAAACTTTATTCTGAAAAGGGATCCATGGGCTTCACCAAAATACCAAAGGGATCCATGATACACACATAAAAGGAAAAGAAAATCCTGGCCTAGGGTAAAAGATGTGAGCAGGAAGAAGGGAAGGGGGAGGGGGAAGGAGAGGGGAAGAAGAGAGGAGTGGGAAGAACTGAGTTCTTGGACACTGTCCAATGACCTGGACTCTTAAGGATACAACTCATCTGAGCATCATATTTCGATAAGCAGTGTGATGCATTAGAAAGAGTTAGTTCTGAGTTCAAAGTCAGAATACCTGGTTTTGAAGCTCAATTGGGCCAATTGATTATGTGACCTTGGGCAAGTCACTTTACCACTCTGGGTCTCAGTTTTCTTATTTGTAAAATGAGAGGGCAAGAATAGATGACTTCTGTGGTTCTTTTCATCTCCAAAAATATAATCCTAAAGTCCATAGTTTCTCTGAAACCAATATCATGTGCCTAGGGATGCCATAGGCTTGGATTCAGGAGACTCACTTTGCTTGATTCAAATCTCACTTCAGATACTTAAATAGCCATGAGACCCTGGGCAAGTTATTTAACCTGTTTGCCTCAGTTTCCTAATCTGTAAAATGAACTGAAGGAAACTGGTAAACCATGTCCATATCTTTGGCAATAAAACCCCAAAATGGGGTCACAGAGAATCAGACACAACTGAATGACAACTGGGCCAAGACAAAAGTAACTTCAGACAGCAACTTCATCAAGAACTGGTTTCAGATGAGCAGAACTAGAAAAACATTATATACACTAACAACAAGAGGTGATAATCAACTATGACTGACTTGTTCATTTCAGCAGTGCAAGAATCAAAGACAATTTTAAAATACTTATGATGGGAAATGCCATCCAAAGAGAAGAAAATGGAGTTTAAATGAAGACCAAAAGCATATTGTTTTAATTTTTTAAAAGCTTTCTTATGTATTTTGTCATTTTCCCCCTCCCTAATGCTTTCTTTCTTCATCTGGATTTCATTCTTCTCTCACAACAGGATCAATATGGATCTATTGTTTAACATGATTATAATTGTAGAGCCAATAACAGATTACTTTCTATCAAGGGGAGGGGGGAGAGGGGAGGGAAGGAAAAGAGGGAGAAAAATGTAAAACTCAAAATCTTGGGGGGGGGGAAAGATTGGTTCAAAACTACCATTGCATGTAATTGGAAAAACAAATAAATAAAATATTTTAAAAAGAAATGGTTTCAAGACCCCTTTTCTGAATTGCCTGTTATATCCTAAACTTGATAATTTCCCTTTCAACCACGTGGGCTTGGACAAGTCATTTAACTTCTCTGAGACTGTTTTCTTCATGTGTAAAATGAGGGAGTAGAACTAATGAGCTTTAAGATTTCTTCTGCACCTAACAGCCAGGGTCATTGTGAGAACAAGACGAGATAATATTTGTAAAGTTCTATGCAAATCTTAAAGTGCTATACTTATTTTTTTTGGTTATAATCATTATTATCACCACTGTAATAATTATTTTCTTTTGTTGATATATTTATTTTATTTTTTCCAATTACATGTAAAAATAGTTTTCAATATTTTGGTAAGCTTTTCAGTTCCCCATTTTTCTGCCTCCTTCCCTCCCCTCCCCTTTCCTCTTAGCAGCGATCTGATATAGGTTATACATGAACAACCATGTTCAACATATTTCCATATTAGTCGTATTGTGAAAGAAGAATATCATTATTATTTTCAATCCTATGTTTTGGATGCATCTGGACATAGTATTCCTTGCCCATTCAGTATTTACAAGCCACATACTACACCTTGGGTAGATTCAGAATTGAGTTCTTTGAACAGCAGATATTAGAACCTCATTGGAATGAGGACTTTCTGGGAAGCATAATCAGAACTGTTATACATAATACATCAAATACAACCAGTTTCATTTTTTCCACTTGATCAGCACTGATTTCTTCAGTGGGTGGAACTCTGAGTAAAGAACTTTCCCATTAGGGGCAACTAGCTGACACTGTGGATAGAGCACCGGCCCTGGAATCAGAAGGACCTGAGTTCAAATTCAACTTCAGACATTTAATTGCCTGGCTATGTGACCTTGGGCAAGTTACTCTTAACCCTATTGCCATAAATAAATAAAATATTTTAAAAAAGAAAGAGAGAGAGAGAAAAGAAAGAGGAAAAGAACTCATATTTAAAAAAAAAAAGCTTCCAGTTCGGATGTCTTTGCAACTTGGGGGGAGGGGGGCTAGAGAGTAAGGATTTTAGGTTACTTTTCTAGAATCATGGTGTCAGAGGTGGAATTTGAACCCAAAGTCCTCTCTGAGGTCGGCCCTCTCCACAAGGCCGTGCTGCCTCTGTGATTGTGACTATGGCAACAACTATATATAAACGAGACAGGACAGACAGAAGCAGCCAACTCTTAGAAAGGCCTGGAAGAGGATGCAGAGCAAAAACAGGGTTTGCCAATGTTTAGTTTTACCTTGTTAACTGCTGTCTGATGCACAATTTTATCCTATTTTTTCTGCCAATTGGATTATTTGATTTTATTGATTTTCATCCAATTTAAAATTTTTTTAAAAATAGCAATCTGCAGTTTTAAAGGGGGGAAGGAGAGACTATCGCAGCATCCCCTACTAGAGCTCCTTTTTGCAGACAGATACTGCCATCTGGTGGACAAAGAACACCTGTACCAACCCAAAATGATGTTAACAGGACTGAGTCATAGTCATCCAATCAGGTCTTTTACCTTTATCTAACCAACCATCCCTTGGAGAAAAAAGTAAACCACTTTATTTTTCATCCTAAAAAAAAATTACCCCACTGCTATTTAATTAAGGTCCATCAAAACTCTCTCCTCCTCTCTTCCATCCTTAATTAGAATGCCCTCCATGCTTCTAGCTACCAGTCATCCTTACCAAACAATTTTACTTCTCCAACTCCCAGCACTGCATATGAACACACCTTCTTTTTTTTTTGTTTTTGCAAGGCAATGTGGTTAAGTGACTTGCCTAACGTCATTCATCTAATAAGTATTATATGTCTAAAGTCAGATTTGAACTTCCTGACTCCTGGGTCAATGCTCTCTCTACTGTCACCTAGCTGCCCCTACACATACCTTTCTTGAATCAACACATGAGCCTTAATCATTGAGAATTTTAGTGTAATGAAAGATCACTGGGATTTTAGAAGAGGGGAAGGAATATCAAGTCTCAGCTCCATCACTGGCAGGCTGGTGCCTTAGATTAGAGCACTTTTTCTTTACTGAAATTTTTTTTTTCCATTAATAGACCAATCATTCAAAAAGACCACTTTATGTGACTGGTACTGGGAAGAAAAAGACAAAAAACTGAAATAATCCCTATCTCTTCATTTTATAGATGAGGAACTTGAACCCTGTAAGCTAAAATGATCACTTCTTACAGGAAATGAATGAAAGGTGTAGTGAAGACCTGAATGAAGGTTTTCTTAACCCTCATTCCAGGACTCTTTCTAATATGACCATATTTGTACTTAGGAGTCATCAAATACAACTATTGATGAGAATGGATATACATGGATGGATAGATGAATGGAGGATGGATGGATGTTTTATAAAACTGAATTTAAGCTCTGGTTCTTCTGCTGATTACTGCCTGTGGCTTGTGACAAGTTTCAGTTTCTGCATTCCATCAGGGATTTGAACTGGATGATCACTACTCTCTCCTCTAACTCTAATTCATTGTTACATGTATAACCTCTATCAGATTGCTTGGGGAGAGGAATGGGAGGGAGAAAAATTTGTAGCTCAAAATCTTGTTCATATTGAATGTTGAGAAATGGATGTGTGTTTATAAAAAATATATAAATTGCCCGGGTTAAAAGAAGAGGATATTAAATACTCAAATAACCCCATCTCATGATGAAAAAGGGTAAAAACATCACTTGTACAAAAATATTTATAGCAGCTCTATTTGTGGTGGCAAAGAACTGGAAATTAAGTAAATGTCCTTCAATTGGGTAATGGCTTAGCAAACTGGTTTATGTATGTCATGGAACACTATTGTTCTATTAGAAACCAGGAGGGGTGGGAATTCAGGGAAGCCTGGAGGGATGTGCATGAACTGATGAGAAAAATGAACAGAACCAGAAAAACATTGTATACCCTAACAACATGGGAGTAATGATCAACCTTGATGGACTTGCTCATCCCATCAGTGCAACAATCAGGGACAATTTGGGGCTGTCTGCAATGGAGAATACCATCTGTATCCAGAGAAAGAACTGTGGAGTTTGAACAAAGACCAAGGACTATTACCTTTAATTTAGAAAAAAAAAAAACTGATATCTTATTGTCTGATCTTGCTATCTCTTTTACATTATGTTTCTTCCTTAAGGATATGATTTCTCTCTCATCACATTCAATTTGGATCAATGTATACCATGGAAACAATGTAAATACTTGAAAATTGACTTCTGTGGGGGGTGGGGGGAGGGAAGTAAGATTGGGGGAAAATTGCAAAACTCAAAATAAATAAAATCTTTAAAAAGAAAAAAATAACCCCATCTCAGAAAAAAGAAATTGAACAAGCCATCAATGAACTCCCAAGGAAAAAATCTCCAGAACCAGATGAATTCATAAGTGAATTCTATCAAACATTCATGGAAAAATTAGTTCCAATTCTACATAAACTATTTGAAAAAATAGGTGAAGGAGTTCTATCAAATTCCTTCTATAATACTAACATGGTGTCATATCTATGATACCTATGCCAGGAAGAGTCAAATGAGAGAGAAAAAACTGGAGATCAATTTCCCTAATGAATATGAATGTAAAAATTTTAAATAAAATATTAGCAAAGCAATTACAGCAAGTTATTACAAGGATAATACAATATGATCAAGCAGGATTTATACCAGGAATTCAGGGTTGGTTCAATATTAGGAAAACTATCAGCATAATTGACCATATCAATAAACTAATATATCAGAAATCTGATTATTTCAATAGATGCTGAAAAAGCTTTTGTCAAAATACAGCCAGCACCCATTCCTATTAAAAACACTAAAGAGCTAGTATGGCAGAAATTTGGATTAGACCAATATCTCACCCCCATACCAAGATAAGATCAAAATGGGTACAGGATTTAGACATAAAAGACAATATTATAAGCAAACTAGAAGATCAAGGAGTAGTATACCTGTCAGATCTATGGAAAGGGAAGCAGTTTATGACCAAGAAAGAGATGGAGAACATCATTAAAAACAAACTAGATAATTTTGATTACATTAAATTAAAAAGCTTTTGCACAAACAAAACTACTGTAACCAAGATCAAAAGAAATGTAATAAATTGGGAAACAATTTTTCAACTAGTATTTCTGACAAAGGATTCATTTCTAAAATAGAGAACTGAGTCAAATTTATAAAAAAAAAACACTCCCCAATTGATGAATGGTCAAAGGATATGCAAAGGCAATTTACAGATGAGGAAATCAAAGCTATCTATAGTCATATGAAAAATTGCTCTATATCATTACTGATTAGAGAAATGCAAATTAAAACATCTCTGGGGCCCACCTCACACCTTTCAGACTGGCCAATATGACCAGAAAGGACAATGATCAATGTTGGAAGGGATATGGGAAATCTGGGACATTAATATATTGTTGGTAGAGCTGTGAACTGATCCATCCTTTCTGGAGAGCAATTTGGAATTATGCCCAAAGGGCAATAAAAAAGTTCATACCCTTTCATCCAGCAATACCACTATTAGGTGTATACCCTGAAGAGACCATGAAAAAGGGTAAAAACATCACTTGTACAAAAATATTCAGAGCAGCCCTGTTTGTAGTGGCAAAGAATTAGAAATCGAGGGGATGTCCATTAACTGGGGAATGGCTGAACAAATTGTGGTATATGTATATGATGGAACACTATTGTTCTATTAGAAATCAGGAGGGGATAAGATTTCAGAGAAACCTGAAAAGACTTGCATGAAGTGATGTTGAATGAAGATGAACAGAACCAGAAGAACATTGTACACCCTCAAAGCAGCATGGGGGGGGGGGTGTGATGATCAACCTTAATGGACTTGCTCATGTCATCAGTGCAATAATCAGTGACAATTTTAGGGTAGCTGCAATGGAGAATACCATCTATATCCAGAGAAGTTTAAACAAAGACCAAAGACTATAACCTTCAATTAAAAAAAAAAGTTGTCACTTTTTTTCCTCAAGGATATGATTTCTCTCTCAACACATTCAGGTTTGATCAATGTATAGTATGTAAACTATGTAAGGATTATCAGACTGTCTTCTGTGAGGGGGTGGGAAGAGGGAAGGAGGGTGAGGGAAAAATTTTAAAATTCAAAACCATACAAAAAAATGATAGGTAGGGTCAGCTAGGTGGCACAGTGGATAGAGCACCAGCCCTAGAGTCAGGAGGACCTGAGTTTAAGTCTGACTTCAGACACTTAATAAGTACCTAGCTGTTTGACCTTCGGCAAGTCAATTAACCCCATTGCCTTGTAAAAGAAAAAAAAGAAAAGAAAAGATAAGGTTGAAATGGGTACAGGATTTAGACATAAAAGGAGCCAATTAGGAAACAAGGGATGTTTTTTCTTTTAAATCTAGGGAAAGACCAATAAGACGTTTTGTTTTTGTTTTTTAGGTTTTTGCAAGGCAATGGGGTTAAGTGGCTTGCCCAAGGCCACACAGCCAGGTAATTATTAAGTGTCTGAGTCTGGATTTGAACTTAGGTACTCCTGACTCCAGGGCTGGTGCTCTGTCCACTGTGCCACCTAGCCGCCCCAAAAGACCATTAAGATGAAACTGGATATATCCTTACCTGGGAGAAAGACTCTAATAACCCTCAATAATTGTAATTCTAGTAGAGAGAATAGCCAGAAGTGATGGACACTCATGACCTTTTCTGTGACTCAGATAGAATGATTTAAAAACAATACTTCCTTAAAAAGGAGGAGAGTAAAGAGATGGGAGGATGGAGGAGACTGAATGGAGTAAATCTCATTACATTAAGAGGTACAAAGGACTTATTGCAATAGAGGGGAAGAAAGGAGGAGGTGAGAATCACCTGAATCTTACTCTCATCAGATTGACTTAAAGTCAACATACTCACACTCAGTTAAGAAATTTATTTTACCTTTAAAGTGTTAAAAGGGGGAAAGGGGGAAAGAGAAGGGGGAGGAAAGGGAGAATCAACAGAAGGAAGAGAAGGAAGAAGGGGCAAAGGGAAAGGGGAAAAAGGGGAGGGGGGTGGATATAGGATGGCAAACACACTGAAGGTGGTGGTATTCAGAAACAAAACACTGGGGAATATGGATAAAGGGGAAAAAAGAGGAAAAATACAAACAAAGGGAAGATAACATGGAAAGCAATAAAGAGTTAGTAATTATAACTTTGAATGTGAAAGGGATGAACTCTCTCTTAAAATGTAAGCAAATAGCAGAGTGGATTAAAAACCAGAATCCTGGTCCACCGAATGTCCTCCCACCCCCGCCCCCCCCTCACCTGGCTTCAGCTGCTGGGGTCGGCGGTGGGGCGGAGGGGGCAGGCAGCAGCGGCGGCAGGCCTGCCCCCCCCCATGCAGTTTTCAGGAATATCTCTACAGTTGAACCACTGATATAGTGACATGCCCCCTCTGACACTGGAGAGCATTAAGGACCGTGTCCTCTATGTCTTGAAACTATATGATAAGATTGACCCAGAAAAGCTTTCAGTATCTTCCCATTTCATGAAAGACCTGGGCTTGGATAGTTTGGACCAAGTAGAAATTATAATGGCCATGGAAGATGAATTTGGGTTTGAAATTCCTGATATAAATGCTGAAAAGTTAATGGGTACACAAGAGATTGTAGATTACATTGCAGATAAGAAAGATGTGTACCAATAAAGTAATTTTTTTTAAATTAAAGAACTAGGATGATCCCAGCCAGTGTCTGAATGTGAGAACACATTAAGAGACCGTTGCTGCTTTTGTTGGACTATTTCTGTTGGAACTATATATTTAAGTTATCTAAATAAGTGTTGACCTTTAAAAATAAACATATAAAATTAAAAAAAACAGAATCCTACAATATGCTGCTTACAAGAAACTCATCTGAAGCAGAGATCCATTTAGAGTAAAGGTAAAAGGTTGGAGCAAAATATATTTTGCTTCAGCTAAAGTGAAAAAAAAAGCAGGGGTAGCAATCCTTATCTTAGACAAAGCTGCTGCAAAAATAGATAGTATTAAAAGACATAAGGAAGGAAACTATATCCTCCTAAAAGGTACCATAGACAATGAAGTAATTTCAATACTAAATATGTATGCACCCAATGATATAGCATCCAGATTCTTAGAGAAGCTGGAAGAGCTACAGGAAGACATAGACAGCAGAACTCTACTGGTGGGAGACCTCAACCTCCCATTCTCAGATTTAGATAAATCTAACTATAAAATAAACAATAAAGAGGTTAAGGAGGTAAATAGAATGTTAGAAAATCTAGATGATAGACTTAGGGAAGAAACTGAATGGGGATATAAAGGAATATACTTTCTTTTCTGCAATACATGGCACTTAAACAAAAATTGACCTCATACTAGAGCATATAAACCTAATAATCAATTGCAGAAAGGCAGAAACAGTGAATACATCTTTCTCGGATCATAATGCAATAAAAATCATATGCAATATTGGGCCAGGAAGATATAGACCCAGTACTAATTGGAAACTGAATAACCTCATTTTAAAGAATGAGTGGATCAAGCAACAAATTATAGATAGAATTAATTATTTTATCCTAGATAATGACAATAATGAAACAATATGCCAAAACCTATGGGATACACCCAAGGTGGCTGACAGGGGGATATATTATAGCTTTAAATGCTTGTATGAATAAATTAGAGAAAGAGGAAATTGATTAACTAAATATTCAAATAAAAAAATTAGAGAAAGAACAAATTAAAAAACCCCAATTAAATACCAAATTAGAAATTCTAAAACTTAAAGGAGAAATTAATAAAATCAAAATCAAGAAAACTACTGAACTAATAAATAAAACCAAGAGTTGGTTTTATGAAAAAAACCAATAAAATTGATAAACCTCTGGTCCATTTGATTAAAAAAAAAAGAAAGAAGAAAATCACATTGCTAGTATCGTAAATGAAAAAGGTAAATTCACTTCCAATGAGAAGGAAATTAAAGTAATAATTCAGAATTATTTTGCCCAACTCTATGCCAATAAACTTGATAATCTAAATGAAATTGTTGAATATTTACAAAAATATAAATTGCCCAGATTAAATGAAAAGGAAATTAAATACCTAAATAATCCTATCTTAGAACAAAAGAAATTCAACAAGTCATTACTGAATTCCGTAAGAAAAAATCTCCAGGGCCAGATGGATTCACAAGTAAATTCTATCAAACATTTAAGGAACAACTGGTTCCAATTCTATATAAACTCTAGAAAAATAGATGAAGATGGAACTCTGCCTAACTCTTTCTATGATGCCAATATGGTACTGATACCTAAACCAGGAAGAGTTAAAACAGAGAAAGAAAATTACAGACCTATCTCACTGATGAACATAGATGCAAAAACCTTAAATAAAATCTTAGCAAAATGATTTCAACAAGTTGTCACTAGGATAGTACATTATGACCAAGTAGGATTTATCCCAGGAATGCAGGATTGGTTCAATATTAGGAAAACAGTCAGTATAATTAATTATATCAATAACAAACCTATCAGAAATCATATGATTATATCAATAGATGCTGAAAAAACTTTTGACAAAATACAGCACCCATTCCTACTAAAAACACTAGAAAGTGTAGGAATAAATGGATTGTTCCCTAGAATAATAAACAGTATCTATCTGAAACCATAAACAATTGGGGAGGCTAGGTGGTGCAGTGGATAGAGTTGCCGGCCCTGGAGTCAGGAGTACCTGGGTTCAAATCCAGCCTCAGACACTTAATAATTAACTAATAATTGCCTAGCTGTGTGGCCTTGGGCAAGCCACTTAACCCCATTTGCCTTGCAAAAACCTTAAAAGAAAAAAGTATATCCTCCTAAAACCATCAACAAGTATTATAAGGAATGGGGAGAGGCTAGAGTCATTCCCAATAAAATCAGGGGTGAAACAAGGGTGCCAATTATCACCACTACTATTCAATATTATATTAGAATTGTTACCTTCAGCAATAAAAGAAGAAAAAGAAATTGAAGGAACTAGAATTGGGAAGGAAAAGACAAAACTCTCACTCTTTGCAGATGACATGATGGTATACCTAGAGAATCCTAAAAAAAAATCTAAAAAACTACTAAAAATAATTTGCAACTTTAGCAAAGTCGCAGGATATAAAATAAACTCTCATAAATCCTCAACATTTCTATATTTATATGACTAGCAAGATGCAGCAGAAAGAGCTAGAAAGGGAAATCCCATTCAAAGTAATCTCAGATAATATAAAATACCTGGGAATCTACCTGTCAAGGCAGACTCAGAAACTTTTTGAAAACAATTACAAAACACTTCTCACACAAATAAAATCAGACTTAACTGGGCAAATATCAACTGCTCATATGGATAGGCCAAGCAAATATAATAAAAATGACAATTCTACCAAAATTAAACTACTTGTTTAGTGCCCTACCAATCAAAATTCCAAAAAAATTACTTTAATGAGCTAGAAAAAATTGTAAGTAAATTCATATGGAGAAATAAAAAGATGAGAATCTCCGGGGATTTAATGAAAAAAAGTGCAAAAGAAGGTAGCTTAGCCCTACCATATCTAAAATTATATTATAAAGCATCAGTCATCAAAACTGTCTGGTATTGGCTAAGAAATAGAGTGGTGGATCAGTGGAATAGACTAGGTGAAATAGCAGAAAATGATTATAGTAATCTGCTGTTTGATAAACTCAAAGAGTCAAGTTATTGGAATAAAATTCTCTCTTTGATAAAAACTTGGGGAAATTGGACGTTAGTATGGAAGAAACTTGAATTAGACCAATATATCATACCCTATACCAAGAAAAGATAAAAATGGATACAGGATTTAGACATAAAAAACAATATTATAAACAAACTAGAAGATCAAGGAGTAGTATACCTGTCAGATCTATGGAAAGGGAAACAGTTTATGACCAAGAAAGAGATGGAGAACATCATTAAAAACAAACTAGATCATTTTGATTACATTAAATTAAAAAGGTTTTGTACAGACAAAACCACTGTAACCAAGATCAAAAGAAATGTAGTAAATTGGGAAGCAATTTTTATGACTAGTGTTTCTGATAAAGTATTCTCCTCTAAAATATACAGAAAACTGAGTCAAATTTTTTTAAAAAGGCAAGCCATTCCCCAATAAACAAATGGTCAAAGGATATGCAAAGGCAATATACAGATGAGGATATCAAAGTAATCCAAAATCATATAAAAAAATTCTCTAAATCACTAATTATTAGAGAAATGTAAATTAAAACATCTCTGAGATACCACCTCACACCTCTCAGAATGGCCAATATGACCAGAAAGGACAATGATCAATGTTGGAAGGGATGTGGGAAATCTGGGACACTAATACATTGTTGATAGAGCTGTGAACTCATCCAACCTTTCTGGAGAGCAATTTGGAATTATGCCCAAAGGGCAATAAAAATATGCATATCCTTTGATCCAGCAATACCACTACTAGGTCTATACCCTGAAGAGATTATGGAAAATGGTAAAAACATCACCTGGACAAAAATGTTCATAGCAGCTCTGTTTGTGGTGGCAAAGAAATGGAAACTGAGGGAATGTCCATCAATTAGGGAATGACAACAAACTGTGGTATATATGTATGTGATGGAACACTATTGTTCTATTAGAACCCAGGAGGGATGGGAATTCGGGGAAGCCTGGAAGGATTTCCATGAACTGATGCTGAGCAAGATAAGCAGAACCAGGAGAACATTATATACCCTAACAGCAACATGGGAGTGATGATCAACCTTAATAGACCTTCTCATACCAAAAGGGCAACAATCAGGCACAATTTGGGGGTATCTGTGACAGAGAATGCCTTCTGTATCCTGAGAAAGAATTGTGGAGTTTGAACAAAGACCAAGGACTATTATCTTTAATTTTTTTAAGTTGTCTTATTATGTAATTCTGCTCTATCTCATGCTGTATTTTTCTTCCTTAAGGATATGATTTCTCTCTTATCACATTTAACTTAGATCAATGCATACTATGGGAATGATGTAAAGAATAGCAAACTGCCTTCTGTGGGGGAGGTGAGATTGGGGGGAAAAATTGTAAACCTCAAAATAAATAAAACCTTTCTAAAATTAAAAAAATAAAAGTGAACATAGTATGCTTTACTCTGCAAAAAAAATAAAAATAACAAAAATAAATTTAGGGAAAGGATATTTCAGATTCAAAGAAGAGATAGAGAACAGTATCAAAGACAAAATGGGGATGGCTAGGTGGTACAGTGGATAGAGCACCGGCCCTGGAATCAGGAGTACCTGAGTTCAAATCTGCCCTCAGACACTTAATAATCACCTAGCTGTGTGGCCTTGGGCAAGCCACTTAACCCCATTTGCCTTGCAAAAACCTGTAAAAATAAAAAATAAATAAATAAATTTAAAAAATACAAAATGATAATTTTGGTTACATTAAATTGAAAATTTTCTCCACAAATAAAACCAGTGTACCCAATCTAAAGGAATGCAGTAATCTGAGAAACAATTTTTACAACTAGTGTTTGTGCCAAAGGACTCATTTATAAAATATATAGAGAACTGAGTCAAATTCCCCACAATGACAAAAAGTCATTTTCCAGTTGATAAATGGTCAAAGATATGAAAAGGGAATTCTTAGATGAAGAAATTAAAACTATCTAGTTATGCGAGAAAATGCTCTAAATCATTATTGATTAAAGAAATGTAAATTAAAACAACTCTGAGGTATCATACACCTCACCCCTATCAGATTGGTCAATATGGCTAAAAAGGAAAATGATCAATGTTAGAGGGGATATGGGAAATCTGGGACACTGCTGCATTGTGGTGGAGTTGTGAACTGATCCAGCCTTTCTGGAGAACAATTTGAAATTATGTTGAAAGGGAAATAAAACTATACTATCCTTTGATCCAGCAATATCACTTCTAGGTCTATATCCCAAAGAGATCACAAAAAAGAGTAAAAAAACTGAAATGTACAAAAAATGTTTACAGCAACTCTTTTTGTAGTGTCAAAGAATTGGAAATTGAAGGGATGCCCATCAATTGGGGAAATGTCTAAATAAATTGTGGTGTATGTATGTGATGAAACACTATCGCTCTATAAGAAATCATGAGGGATGAGACTTCAGAATAACATGGAAAGGTTTGCTGATGATGAGTGAAGTAAGCAGAACCTGAAGAACATTAATCACACTAACAGCAACATAGGGTGATGATCAACCATGATGAACTTGATCATTTCTATGGAACAGTAATCAAAGATAATACTAAAGGACTTGTGATGGAGAATACCACCCATATCCAAAGAAGGAACTGTGGAGTTTAAATGCAAACCAAAGTTTGCTATCTTATTATGTCATTTTTTTCCCCTCTCAAATTACTTTTCTTCCATTTGGATATGATTCTTCTCTCACAACATCATTAATATGGATCTATGTTTAGTATGGTTATAGATAAAGAGTTTATATCATATTTTCCCTTCTGTCACACCTTTCTAGTTACCCTTCTAGCCTCCTGTTTGGGGTCTAGACTTCCCCTCTGTGGCCTTCCCCCCCTTTTTTTACTCTCCTCCTTCTCTGTCAGGTTAACCTGACTGAAGTGGGGCAGCAACGAGATTTACTTATTTATTGTACTTTGGAGTTTGGATTTTCATTTTGAAAGCCTGAACTACAAATTGGGCTGTTTGTAGGGAGAGGAGGGTGACTGACATTTCAGTAGAGAGGACGGTATCAAGCCATTTCAAACCCACAGACCAAATGTTGTACTTTGTGTGTGTGTGTGCATGCGTGTGTGTGTGTGTGTGTGTGTGTGTTTAATTAAAATATATTAAAGATTAAATAAAACATGAAAAAAGTTTAGTGTGTGTGTGTTTTTAATTAAAATATATAAAAGATTAAATAAAACATGAAAAAAGTTTATACCACATTGCTTTCTATCAGAGGAAGGGAAGAAGGGAGGGAGAGAGAAAAATATATTTAAAAAAGATTGTTGAAAACTACCATTACTTGAAAAATGAAGAGATAAAGAAAGGGGGATAAATAAGTAAAAAGAAAAAGTGAGTTGTACATTTTAAAAAAATGAATGTTGAGGACAGAACCCACAAAAAAAAAAAACAGAGTGAAACAAGTTTTCAACTCAAGATATCATGGAGGAGCTTCAGGAAAGGTCTATATCATACAGGTAAAAGGAGAGTATAGAAAGGAAACCTGGAAAGCCAGTGGAAGACTGTTAGCCACAGGTCCAGGTTGGCACTGCAGCCAGTTGCCCAAGGGTCCCAATCCCAGATTGAAAGACAAGTTTTTTGAGTCCCAGGAAAAATAGGGCAACAAGTGGGACTGAGTTGGACTACCCATTTAATGCAGGGAACAAACTGCTAGCATATGAAACACCGTAGGCAAGCAGTGAAACCAGGAACCAGATCCCTGGCCCCAGCATAAAAAGCTTGGGACTTTGCCCACTTTGCCCCATAAAAGCTACTATTCTGAGAGTGATAATAAAAATGCCATCTCAGAAGAAGAAAACAGTGACAAAATGCTTACATGTGAAGCCTTAAAGAAGAAGGAAGAAGAAAAATGGAGAAAAGAAATGAGAGACATACAGGAGAATTATGGAAAATTGACTAAAGAAAACAATACCTTTAAAAGTAAAATTGACTAAATGGAAAAGAAATGGGTTCCTTTAAAAGTAAAAATGGGGGCGGCTAGGTGGCGCAGTGAATAAGAGCACTGGCCTTGGAGTCAGGAGTACCTGGGTGCAAATCCAGCCTCAGACACTTAATAATTACCTAGCCATGTGGCCTTGGGCAAGCCACTTAGCCCTATTGCCTTGAAAAAATCTAAAAAAAAAAAAAAGTAAAAATGGCCAACTGGAAAAAGAATATACTAATCATAAAGGAAAACTGACCAACTGGAAAAGGAACCACAAAAGCTAACTGAAGGGGCAAAAAACCTCTAAAAATTAGAATTGGACAAATGGAAATTAATGATCTATGAGATGTCTGTTCTATCAAACAATTCTATCAAACAAAACCAAAAGGCTGAAAAACCAGAAGCAAATGCAAAGTACTTCTTAGGAAAAAATGAGCAAATTGAAAAATAGATTCAAGAGAGATAATTTACATCTTATAGGTCTACCTGACAACCATGATCAGAAAATTAGCCTGTACAATATCATGAAGGAAATTATCATGGAAAACTCCCTTAATATTCTAAAACAAGTTCACACCTTAGAAAGATATTCCAAAATGAAAACTTCAAGGAATATTATAGCCAAATTTAAGAATTCTCATCTAAAGGAGAAATTTTACAAGCTGCCAAAAAAAGAAGCAATTTAAATATCTGGCAACCACAGTCAGAATTATATAGAACTTATCAGTTTCAACATTAAAAGATCAAAGGCAAAGGAGCTTGAATTACAACCAAGAATCAACTACCCTGTAAAATCCAACAAATTCTTTCAGGGGGAACAAAATAGAGAACTTTAAAAATTACCTGATAAAAAGACTAGAATGGAACAGAAAATTTGATCTTCAAATACAAGACTCAAGAGATGTATAAATATATAAGGGGAAAGAAAAGAAATTAGTCAATAAGACTAAATGGGAAGACAGTGCCTGTAATTCTTGAGAATTGTATTTCTCTTAGGATAGTTGAAATTAGACAAAGAGTGTGGGTATTTCTATTAGGACAACTAGAGGGAGTGTACTCTGAACAGAGGGCATAAGTATAAATTGATTATGATATGATGATGTTTATGGTTCTTGAGAGTTACACTTCTGTCAAGTGAGTTAAAATGAGTATACTTTGACAGAGTGTGTAGGTACAAGACAGTTACAAAAAAATTAAGGAAAAAAGGATTATACTAGGAGAAGAGGGTGTGGGGGCATTAGAGAATAATTAACATCATATGAAGAGACACAAAGAACCTATTATAGTAGAAGCTAAGTGGGGAGAGTGTAAACACTGAGTAAATCTTACTTTCAATTGATTTATCTCAAAGAGGAAATGTTATACACTCCCAGTTGGGTTTAGAAATTTATCTTACCCTACAGGGAAGTTAATAACACAGTTAGTGTTTCTGTAAAAAATAATGGAGGGCGGCTAGGTGGCAAGCCACTTAACCCCATTTGCTTTGCAAAAACCTAAAAAAAAAAAAGAAATAATGAATAGGGGATAGCTAGGTGGCACAGTGGATAGAGCACAGGCCCTGGAGTCAGGAGTGCCTGAGTTCAAATCCAGCCTCAGACACTTAATAATTACCTAGCTGTGTAGCCTTGGGCAAGTCACTTAACCCCATTTGCCTTGAAAAAACCTAAAAAAAAAAATAATGAATAGGGGATAGCTAGGTGGCACAGTGGATAGAACACTGACCCTGGAGTCAGGAGGACTTGTGTTCAAATTCAGCCTCAGATACTTAATAATTCTCTAGCTGTGAAACCTTGGGCAAATCACTTAACCACATTGCCTTACAAAAACCAAAAGAGAGAGAGAGAGAGAGAGAGAGAGAGAGAGAGAGAGAGAGAGAAAGAAAGAGAAAGAAAGAAAGAAAGAAAGAAAGAAAGAAAGAAAGAAAGAAAGAAAGAAAGAAAGAAAGAAAGAAAGAAAGAAAGAAAAAGGAAGAAAAAACAGATGGACTTTGAAAAAGTCTGGAAAGATAGATACTGAGTGAAGTGAGTAGAACCAGGGAAACATTTACACTTTAACAGCAACACTGTGATATGATCAACTATGATGCATGCAATTCCTCTCAACAGATCAGTAATCAAGAACAATCCTGAGAGATTTGTTATGGAACATGTCATCTACATCCAGAGAAGAAACTAAGGAGTCTGAATGCAGAACAAAACATAAGATGTTCACATTTTAAAAATTCTTTTCTATTGTTTCTTTCTCTCTCATGATCTTCCCCCCACCTTATTTCCAATTCTTTCACAATATGCCTAATATAGAAATATGTTAAACACAATTATAAATGTGCAATCTATATCAGATTGTTCTCTGTCATGGGAAGGGGGGAAAAAGCAGTAGGAAAAATATGTGGAACTCAAAAACTTGCAAAAGGATGAATGTTAAAAACTTCTTTGCATGTAATTGGAAAAAAATACTATTTAAAAAAAAGAAATGATGTGATGGCAAAAAATAATAGTATGGGGGAAATTTGATCCTGGTGTGGGGGCCAGAGGGAAAGAGTTTGTCTTTATGATCTTCCTATATCTTTGCAATAAATATTCATTTGGGGTTTTAAGTACTAGATTTTTCCCCTGAATTCTTTAGTACAGAAAGAAATAGACAGATTCTTTCATATTTATCCATTTTTTACTATTTCTCCTTACCACTATGATCTTTAACCAGTTCTAAATTGGGGTTACTTGTGATAAGGTGGCACTGGATATAAATGCTAAACTTGGAATTGAGAAGACTAGAGTTCAAATCCTCTCTCTGAAATTTACTAGCTATGTGACCCTGAAATCACTTAAGCTCACTCAGCCTCAGTTTCCTCTTCTGTAAAGTGGACATAATGATAGCAGTTACCTCAGAGGATTGTTAGAGGATCAAATAAGAAAAGAAAAATACTTTGTAAACTTGAAGTGTCAGATGAATTTTAACTATCATTATTTTTTTTCCAAACCAATTCTACATTTATTATATCTCTGCTATATGCTCCCTTTTGTCCTATGACATTGATGTCACTCGGGGCAGGAACTTTATCATTTCACTTTTTGCCATTATTATAGCAAAGGTTGGTATACCTACCTCAAATTTCTTTTCACTAGTCCATACTATACTCAGCTGTCAAATTGATCTTCTTAAAGTTAAGATCTGACCATGCCCAACTCCTACAATCACTTAACTCCAAGGTTCCTTATGACCTGAATAATGAAATATAAAATGCTCTTTGGCATTAAAAGCCCTTTATAACTTGACCCTTTCCTACCATTCCAATCTTCTTAAAGATTTTCTTTGTACTTTAAGATTTCTTTCTCTTTGTACTCTAAGATTCAGAGACATAGGTCTTGCACAAGGGACATTTTCACTGACCATGCACCATATATAGAACACTTTCCTTCATCTATACCTCCTAGTTTCCCTATGTAAAATGTAAAAAACCATGTGCTGTGAATTGGAGATGGGAGGATATGTCCTCAAAAAGAGTACCCTTAGAGGTCAAAGAAATGTAGCCTGCTGGATTGTATATAAAAAAGACAAGACTCTCGATCTGGTTCCATTTCACTTCCACTTTCATTCAGACATTTTATTGAAATGAATTTGAGAATTCTCCTGCCTCACCAAGATAGTCTAATGGGAATAACTATAGGGAAACACAGATCTGAATTTAAAGAGATACAAAAGCTATGCCAAAGCTAAAACATTCTATCTTCAAAAAATTACCTGTCCCTATTACTCAACCTCTCAAAGGAGGAAAGTGGCTTTTTCCATCTGTCCTTTTTTTTTTAGGTTTTTACAAGGTAAATGGGGTTAAAGTGGCTTGTCTAAGGCCACACAGCTAGTTAACTATTAAGTGTCCAAGATTGGATTTGAACTCAGGTCTTCTTGACTTCAGGGTCAATGCTTGATCTATTGCACAACCTAGTTGCTCCTCCATCTGTCCCAAAGTTATTAGATTCTAGATGTATCTCCTTCTCTACTATGGAGTTGCTCAGTCACCTAGTAACTACCCAATAGTTCTTGCTTGCTAATTTTTTTCCTTTAGTCTTGTCTCTGATTGTATTGAACTCCAGTCAAATGGACCTAGGTGGAAAGAATTGCTCTCCATGAAGATCTTAGATTGAAGAATTCCAGTAGTCTAAGTTCCATGAAATTCAGCATGTTTTTTTGCCTTGCTAACTATCATTCTTTATCTCTTCTGGTCTTTGTAGCCAGTCCTCCAAAGGAATTTCCTACCATGGGCTGCCTCCACTTTCCCTCTTCTTAATCTCTTACAATATGACTTCCAACTTTTCCAGTCCCTAATATTGCCCTCTCCAAAGTTGCTAATGATCTCTTAGCTTCCAAATCCGATGGTTTTTTTCCTTGATCCTCATTCCTCTTGACCTCTCTGCTCCCTTTGAATTCTTTGACCATTCTCTCTCCATTTTGATACTCTCTTCTCTCTAGGATCTCAGGACACCACTCTCTCCCAGTCTTCTCCTACCTATTTGACTAAACTGTCTTCATCCCAGATCCCAGAGTCCTTGGCTCTCTTTCCCTTCTCCATCTATACCACTTCATTTGGTCTCCTCAGCTCCCATGGATTTCATTGCCATCACTATGCTGATGATTCTCAAATATATCTTTCCTTCCCCAAACTCTCTGCCGACCTCTAATCTCCAATGGATTTTCAGACACCTCAAACTGGTTGTCCAATAGATAACTTAAACATGTCTAAAACAAGTCATTATCTTTCCCCTGAATCCTGCTCCCCTCCTACTTTTTCTATTACTGAAGGGGGCAACATTATTCCAGTCTCTCAGACTCACATCCCAGGAGTCCCCTAGATTCCTCATGAATTCTCACCAACCATATTCAAGCTGTTATCAAGACCTGTTTATATCACCTTTGCATCATCTCCTGAATATATCCCCTGTTCTCCTCTGACAATGGTACTACTTATCACCTCATATCTGGACTATTGCAATAGCTGTGGGGGATCTGCCTGCTTCAAATCTCTCCCCTAACTCCGATCTATCCTCCTTTCAGCTACTAAAGCAATTTTCCTAATGTGACCATGTTACACACAGACACAACACACCAGATACCATTCAATAAACTCTAGTGTTTCTTCCTGTTGTCTCCAAAAGAAAATATGAAATGTTCTATTTGATATTAAATGCCCTTCATACCCCGACCCCATTACCCCTTACAGTCATCTGACAACTTCCGCCCCGAAGTACTCCTTTTTTATTTGTGGAATAAAACATTTCCATTACATAGTACAATTTTAAAAAAGGTGGTTGTTCATGAAACTGGAACTGTGCACAACTTGCTATTCCTTTCAAATATACAGCAAAATTATGCAAATTTCTTTTTCTTCCCTCCCTTCCATGGCTAACATTAGACATAAATAGGTATATATATATATATATATATATATATATATATATATATATATACATATATATGTATATAATTCTATTTATCAGTTCTTTCTCTGTATGCAGAGCATTTCTTCATTTGTCCTTTATTTGGGTATTTATAATAGACAAAATTAGTCACATAAAGTCATCCTTAGGGGCAGCTAGGTGGCGCAGTGGATAAAGCACTGGCCTTGGAGTCAAGAGTACCTGGGTTCAAATCCGGTCTCAGACACTTAATAATTACCTAGCTGTGTGGCCTTGGGCAAATCACTTAACCCCATTTGCCTTGCAAAAAAAAACCTAAAAAAATAAAAATAAAAAAAGTCATCCTTAAAACAATATTTCTGTTACTGTATATAGTGTTCTCTTGGTTCGGCTCATTTCATTATTATTTCGTGCTAGATTTTCTATGTATTTTCTAAAATCACTGAGCTTATCATTTCTTCTAGTACTTTAGTATCCCATCACAATCATATATCATAATTTTTTAGTCATTCACTCCTCAAATGATGAGCATTCCTGCAATTTCTAGTTCTTTGATACCACAAAGAGTGCTGCCATAAACATTTTAGAATACATAGCTTCTTTTTCTTTTCCCCTAATCATCTTTGAAATAGACTTAATAGTTGTATTATGGGTTAAAGAATAAATCATAGGGGGCAGCTAGGTGGCGCAGTGGATAGAGTACTGGCCCTGGAGTCAGGAGTACCTGAATTCAAATCAGATCTCAGACACTGCCTGTGTGGCCCTGGGCAAGCCACTTAACCCCATTGCCTTGCAAAAAGAAAACCTTAAAAAAAAATGATAGCAACAAGTGGCACAGTGAATAAAGCACTGACCCTGGAGTCAGGAGTACCTGGGTTCAAATCTGGTCTCAGACACTTAATAATTACCTAGCTGTGTGGCCTTGGGCAAGCCACTTAACCCCATTTGCCTTGCAAAAAAACTAAAAATTAAAAAAAAAATTAAAAAATCATAGAAACAATTTCATAAAAGAGAATGACATTAAAATAACCCATCAAAATCTATGGGATACATCAAAAGCAGTGATTAGAGAAAAATTTTTATCTCTAAATGCTTACATCAATAAAATGAATAAGAACAGACATAAATTGGGTATGCAACTAAAAAATCTAGAAAAAAAGGAAAATCTCCAATTAAACTCTAAATTGAAAATCTAAAAACTAAAGATGAGATTAGTAAAATTGAGTTAAAAAAACACCATTTAATTAATAAATAAAACCAGTAGGAAAAAAGGTAAAAAATTAATTTGATTTTAAAAGAAAAATATTAAAAGTGAAAATATATATTAACAAAGATGATGAACTTAAATCAATTATGATTTGTTATAAATTATATGCCAGCACTACTCTGACAATTTTCTGGTTGCTCTACAGGAAGCCATCCCCAAATCCTCTTAATTCCTATGTCTTCTTTCTTTTAATTATTTCCTATTTATCCTATATATATAGATCACTTGGTATATATTTGTTCATATATTATGCTCTCCCCCCATTAGATTGTAAGTTCCTTGAAGTTACATAGTAAATATGCCTTTAATTAATGTTTGATTCATTAGCAAATAATAGGTACAAATGGGGGCAATTAGGCTAGAGCACCAGTCCTGGAGTTAATCGGGGCCTTGATAATTACTAGCTGTGTGACTTTGGGCAAGTCAATTAACCCCATTGCAAAAACAAAAAATATTAGATATAATCTATATACCAACATACTTAGATATATATTATATAGTAATATATATTTATAATATATAGAGACAAAAGCTTGTAGATTTCATTTTGAAACAGAATCAGTTTTGAGTAAAAATGGAGCTTTACCTATAATCATATAAAAAGATGCTCTAACTTAATATTGACTAGAGAAATACAAATAAAAATGATTTTGAGCTACCAACCCACAACCGATCAGATTGGTTAATACAATAAAAAAAGGAAAGAAAAATGATCAGCGTTGGAGGGGATGTAGGAAAACTCCATTAGTGATAGAGTTGTGAACTGATCCAATCATTCTGGAGAGCTATCTTCAACTATGTCCAAAAGGTTATCAACTAGCACATACTCTCAGAGCCAGCAGTACCACTGCTAGGTCTATATCCATGGGATTGGGGGGGGGGGGGTGTGGAGAAAAAGTACATTATACAAAAATATTTATGGTAATTCTTTTTGTGGAAGCAAAGGATTGGCAAGTGTAGGGATGCCCATCAGCTGGGGAACGGTTGAACAAGCTGTGGTACATCAGATGACTGTAATGGATTACTACTGTACTAAAAGAATGATAAGCAGGGGGCAGCTAAGTGGTACAGTGGATAGAATACCTGCCCTGGAGTCAGGAGGACCTGGGTTCAAATCCACCCTCAGACAATTACCTAGCTGTGTGGCCTTGGGCAAGCCACCTAACCCCATTTGCCTTGCAAAAACCTAAAAAAAAAAAAAGAATAAGCAGGAGGAGGAGTACAGAAAAACCTGGACTTCCATGTTATAATGAAGTGAGCAGAACCAGGAGAATTTGTACCTATTAATAGCAATATTGTACAATGATCAACTGCAAATTACTTAGTTATTCTCAGCAATACAATGATTCAAGGCAAATCTGAAGGACTGGATGAAAAATGATATCCACCTCCTGAGAAAGAACTAATGGAATCTGAATGGGAAATTGCAGCATACTAGTTTTCACTTTTATTTTTCTTCATGGATTTTTGAGGGGGGTAGGGGTTTATCTCCTTTCACAACGTTACTATTATGGAAATGTGCCTTGCATTTGTATAATGCAAATTGCTTTTAATATCAAATTTAATATCAAATTGCTTTTAAGTTATAGGTTAGGAAGGGGTGGGCAGAGAATCTGTTACTTAAAAATCAATGTTCAAAATTGCTTTTATGTATAATTGGGGACAAAATAAAATATTTTTAAAAAAAGAAAATAAAGATTTATAGAAGGGTCCTAATTGTGTTTTAGATGAATCCAAAGTGTCTATGGGATGACAAGAGGTCACAAGTGATAGATCCACCAGTCTGTTTAACTGAATTGGTTTTGAATAACTTTTTTTAACTTTTCAAAGTAGTACTTTCACCCCTTCACCCCAAGAATCACAGGATTTAAAGTACATCCACTTTGGATTATCTAGTGCATTCCCATTTTGAAGATGAGAAACCTGAATGAGGCCCATAAAGTGAAGACTTGCCCACAGTCACACTGGCATTAAAGGACACTGCCAGTATTCCAACCTGCTTTTTGCCTTCAAATTCAATGCTTTTTTTTTTCCTGCTCTGCCTATGAAATCATTATAAACACATATACTTTATATTAGTAGCTTTAAGTATTAAAACTAAAAATGATTTTTAATGACAAGGTAGGCTAGCCTTGCTTCATTTCTTAGCATTCTCAAGAGTTGAGGTACACATAGAGCAACAGAAATCAGGGGAATGGGGTTAAATATAGAACAGACCCTTAACCAGGGTTCTGTTGTATTGGAAACTACAGGCTATGAACTTCGCTAAACTTCTCTACTGATCAAAGGGGATACAGAAATCATGTAATATGCAATTGTAGCTTAGATGAAACTGCTGCTAAAACTGAATCAATTCTGGTGCTTCCTAGGACCTAGAGTCAATAGAGATGAGAAATGAAGATAAATTTATACCAGAATCACAGTAGTGAATTGGCAGTGCTCCATAATTTTAGGCAGTACCAAAATGACCACTAGATGGCACACAAAGTTTCAAGATCAGTTCTATTATAAAACTGTATCAACTAACAGGTCCAAGTGATTTTGTAATTTAAATGGAAAAACTTTCATTACTTTTGTCACTAAATTTAACTATGTAACAACATTCTAAAAGATTCATAGGTTTTACTTTATAGTCCATGATATAAAAGTCCTATCTGGAACAAGTTCATAAAATTGGGATTAGACCTTGATTTTTTCAAATCTGTCTGGCCCCATTTTATTGATAAAGTAACGATGGGAAACCAGGGACTAAGGAATCAGGACAGAAATGTGTATTTAAATGCCACCTGATTCCAACAATGGAATCACAGTCAATTTGCCCTGGAGTCAGGAGCAAATCCGGTCTCAAGACACTTAATTACCTAGCTGTGTGGTCTTGGGCAAGCCACTTAGCCCCATTTTGCTTTGCAAAAACGTAATAAAAATCTTAGGGAGCACACCTTTAAGTGTTTAGTGTTTAGAGCACAGACCCTGGAAAAAGAACCTGAACAAATGTGAATTCATGCACTTAATTACCTATCTGTGTCCTTACGTGAAGTCACTTATCCACACTGCCTTATATTTTTTTACAAAAAGGTTCATCTGGGCAGCTAAGGGTAGTGCATAGAGCACTTTTGCATAACAAAGTCAGACCTGTGCTTTCCCTAAATACCCTGTGTAGACACACAAAACTTCAAAGATCAAGCATATACCTGTCCCCATGGAACATACTTCACAAAAGTTGTTTTTGAACTTCACTTTCAAAGGATTTTTTAAAGGCTGCCCTATAACACTTAAGATCTACAGCATTTCATACCTATTAATACTTTAGGTATTTGAGAGGTAAGGGGACAAAATCCCTTTCTTGAGTTCCGTTTCCCCTTTTTTTCTATTTACTTCCCAAAACTCATGCAATTAACTTCTAGTGGGACCCTCAGTTAGAGATGGGATAACCTGCCACTACTTTGGTCAAACAGGAACCATTAAAGATTAGACCAATAGGAAACCCCTCTCATATAAAAGCTCTGCAATGCAAACTGATAATTGGGTAATTACCTTGCTTAACTTGTCATTTATATTCAAAGGTTTGGAATATTGTAATAAGCCTTGCCCAAGAACGGGATTTGAACCCAGGTACTCCTGACCCTAGGGCCAGTGCTTTATCCAGAGACACCTAGCTGCACCCTTCAATGACTCATACACCTTTAACAAGTCATAAACCTCCAAATGCAACCCCAGCACATATGTGATTTGTTAGTCATTTGGCAATTATTCCTAATGCATGTATACCTATGAATAAAGACCAGGACTCATGCATATATAGGTGCCAATTTTAAATACTTTATTTTCCAGGACAAAGAATTGCATTTCCACTTTTTTTACAGTACTGATAAAGTGCAATGTTGTTCACTTCTCCCTCTGCACACATTCAAGTATTCAGAATGCCCAGATTTATACAGTAGCTTAAATGTTACTTTTAAACTGGCTACTGCCTTAGCTAAAATTTGAGTCCTTCAATTTTTGGAAAGTTGTGTGGAATGCTCTTTCTTCTGCTTTGTTTAATCAACTTCTTCAATGGTGGGTCCAGAAGAAGCACCTCCGGATGGGGCGGCTCCACCCCCTGGGAACCCACCAGGCATTCCTCCTGGCATGCCTCCTGGCATTCCCCCTGCACTCTGGTACAGCTTAGTAATAATAGGGTTGCACACCTTCTCCAATTCTTTTTGCTGATGCTCAAATTCTTCCTTCTCAGCCGTCTGAAAAAGGATAAATTTAGAATGTCTAAAACTGAGATTCAACACATTAAGGGGGGGAGAATATATCTTAATTATTGGCTTAGAACATGGTCGCTCAGACATCCAAGGAAGGATTTTAGCCAACACAAGTCATGTGACTTCTGGTGGAAACTACGAATGGTTTGGGTATACTGTCATCACAGCAGCCATTTTTTAAAATGTGATTCAAGTAATTAGTACAATGAGCAGTACACCCACTTAAAACTGCTCTGTAATTAAGGGATACTTATATACTTCCAATCTGACAGTTCCATTTCCCATGAGACACTGACATACCTGGTTCTTATCTAGCCAGTTGATTATTTCATTGCATTTGTCAAGAATCTTCTGTTTGTCTTCATCACCAATTTTCCCTTGCATTTTTTCATCCTCTACAGTAGCCTTCATGTTGAAAGCATAAGATTCAAGGGAATTTTTGGAGGACACCTTGTCTCTCTGCTTCTCATCCTCAGCCTTGTATTTCTCAGCTTCCTGAACCATACGCTCAATGTCTTCTTTGCTCAGTCGACCTTAAATAAAAGGAAAATTCTCTTTGCAACTTTCCCACATTGTTTTCCATTACAATTATTTCACCACTTGTAATTTTAAACAAAACCTTTAGAAAAAACAGTGGTCGCTCAGACAGCCAAGGAAGGAAACTTAAGCCAACATTAATTGTTCTGGTGGAAACTACGAATGGTTTTGCTATCCCTTTCATCACAGCAACCAGATTTTCCCTTAGCATATATAAGATAAGGCAGTGCTACCAAAACCAAGGCTTGCATTGTAAGTCCTTTTTTCACTTGGTGCCATGCAGATTAGCTTTATTCCCCCCCCACCTAAAAATGAAACCTTACCTTTGTCATTGGTGATGGTGATCTTGTTCTCCTTGCCTGTGCTCTTATCCACAGCAGAAACATTGAGAATGCCATTTGCATCAATGTCAAATGTCACTTCAATTTGAGGAACACCCCTGGGTGCTGGAGGAATTCCTGTGAGCTCAAACTTGCCAAGCAGGTTGTTATCCTTTGTCATGGCTCTTTCACCTTCATAAACCTTTAGAAGAATTACGCTAGTTAGAAGTCAGCTTTCTATTTGTCAACCCCCACCACACCCTGTGTAATCACAGGGCTTACTTCATTTAACTCATTGATGTAAGTGCCATAGAGCACCTAATACCTGGCACATACCTGAATAAGCACACCAGGCTGGTTGTCCGAATAGGTGGTGAAAGTCTGTGTCTGCTTGGTGGGAATGGTGGTATTACGTTTGATCAGAACTGTCATGACACCGCCAGCAGTTTCAATTCCAAGGGAAAGAGGAGTGACATCCAAAAGCAACAAGTCCTGCACATTCTCAGACTTATCTCCTGACAGAATGGCAGCCTGGACAGCTGAGGGAGGAAAAAATAGGTACTTGATAAAGACCCAAACAATACAAGACTAATAATAGTATTTTTCAAGGTGTGTTTCGCTCAGACATCCAAGGAAGGTACTTGGCCATCATAAGCAAGCTTCTGGTGGAAACTACGAATGGTTTTGGAACATTCATCACAGCAAACATGGTTATGTTACCCAGCTCTAAAATGGTAACAATGAAGTGACTCTTACCTGCACCATAAGCAACAGCTTCATCAGGATTGATACTCTTGTTGAGCTCCTTGCCATTGAAGAAGTCTTGCAGAAGCTTCTGGATTTTGGGAATGCGAGTAGAACCACCCACCAGGACGATGTCATGAACCTGTGATTTATCTAGCTTAGCATCTCTTAATGCCTTTTCCACAGGGTCCAGGGTGCCTCGGAAAAGATCAGCATTCAGCTCCTCAAAACGGGCTCGGGTGATTGATGTGTAGAAGTCAATACCTTCATAGAGGGAGTCAATCTCAATACTGGCCTGGGTACTGGAAGAGAGAGTACGTTTTGCACGTTCACAAGCAGTGCGGAGACGGCGAACAGCCCTCTTGTTTTCACTGATGTCTTTCTTGTGCTTTCGCTTGAACTCGGCAATGAAATGGTTGACCATACGGTTGTCAAAGTCCTCTCCACCCAAGTGGGTGTCCCCAGCTGTGGACTTGACCTCAAAGATGCCATCTTCAATGGTAAGAATGGAGACATCAAAAGTACCACCTCCAAGGTCAAAGATCAACACATTTCTCTCAGCACCAACCTGTTAATTCAATGACAAGGTTATAATCCTGAAAGGGGTAAGAGAAATGGAATTGGGGATGACATTAATGTAAATTAGACCTACTTTTTTGTCCAAGCCATAAGCAATAGCAGCAGCAGTTGGCTCATTGATGATACGGAGCACATTGAGACCAGCGATAGTTCCAGCATCTTTGGTGGCCTGACGTTGGGAATCGTTGAAATAGGCAGGTACTGTGACTACAGCATTTGTGACAGTCTGAGGCAAACAGATATGGTCAAGTTTAGTAGGCTATTTACAGAAGACAACTTAATTCTCTAAACCACTACTGAATGGTATTGTGAACCCCTCAGATGAAATGCTAGTTATTAAATTCTATTTGTTCTAGCATTCTGACTAGTGCTTCAATGACCACTAAACAAATCAGCAGTCAAAGACAGGCTCGCTCAGACATCCAAGGAAGGTTCTTGCCATCATTAGCAAACTTCTGGTGGAAACTACGAATGGTTTTGGTACCAATATCATCACAGCAAGCCACCCTCAAATACTGCACTGATAATTCAATGTATAGTGACTTAAGAAATCTATCACTACATGTAACTTATACTACAATGTCCTTTTGTAAAGTGAATTCCCAAAAGCAATTGCTAAACCTTGCTAAGTCTTACCTTCCCAAGGTAAGCTTCAGCAATTTCTTTCATCTTAGTCAAGACCATTGAAGATACTTCTTCTGGGTAGAAACTTTTGGTCTCCCCTTTATACTCCACTTGGACCTTAGGTCTGCCTGCATCATTCACCACCGTGAAAGGCCAATGCTTCATGTCTGACTGTACAACTGCATCATCGAATCTTCGACCAATCAGACGTTTGGCATCTGAAAATTGATATTTTATGCATTTCAACAGTACAATATAATCTTATTCCTATGTTAACCAACTTTAGTGACCTTTCTATTCCATTTTCCCTGGTCATTTTTATACTACTTGTCAGCCAATCCTACTCAAAAATTCAATACTGAGTTTTTCCCCCTTCAGAAGACATACTGGGCCCCTTAGACTTAGCACTTTTAATAAACCTCACTTTCAATTAAGGAAAATTATGTTAGCAAGTATTATTCTTTCTGATCAGTTATTTCCTTTACAACCAGGAAATCAATAGCTTAATGTCAATTTAGATTGGGCAGTGGTTTACTTATATTTGAAATTTAAAACATTTGGACCTTTGCCCAGAGGAATTGTAACAAAGCTCTTGAATGTGCAATATTCTGGAAGCTTAACACTAGTGCATTTTGTTCTCTAAAGGTTTTGTAGCTGCCTGTAATTTAAATATAAAATTTCAATTATTGTGATTTAATTCCTTACCAAACACCGTGTTGGTGGGGTTCATTGCAACTTGATTCTTTGCGGCATCACCAATTAAACGTTCTGTGTCAGTGAAGGCAACGTAGCTTGGGGTGGTCCTGTTTCCTTGGTCATTGGCAATGATCTCCACTTTCCCATGTTGGAAAACCCCCACACAGGAGTAAGTGGTGCCGAGATCAATGCCAACTGCGGGTCCCTTCGACATGGTTACTGCAATGAAATTGATTTAGAAACATTAGTAATGCATCAGCCATCTCATGGAGCTACCCCTTTCCATCTAAAGTCCTTAATACTTCCATTAACCAGTAAAAGGATTCAAAGACACCCTTTTCATTAATTACAAGTAGGTCCTTTCCCTGAATTATTAACATGCCCCTTTGCTTTATTACTAACAGGTCCTTTTGTTACTAATAGATCCTTTATTAGCAACAGACTTTATTTCTAACATCCTTTTCCTTTATTACTAATAGATCATTTTCAATATCTTTTCGCTTATTACTAATAGGTATTTTCCAATAAGATATGCTTTTCATTTATTATTAATAGATCCTCTTCAATTATCTTTTCGTTACTGATATTTCACTTGTTAAAATATCTTTTTATTACTAATAAATGCTTTTCTTTTGTTATTATCTGTTCCTTTCCATTCATTGCTAATTTAATCTTGCTATAAGATTATTATAATACCCTCTGGCTGGAGAGCAAGCCCGACTATGCTTTGTTTAAATAAATCATTCAACAGGGAGCCGCCTCAGCTGCCCCCAACCGGGCGGAAGGGAGTGCCATAAGGTTAGCCTGCTGGCGGACTTAGACCCCACCTTCCCCCTTTTGAAAAAGAAACAAAATGGCCTCGGCTATTTTTAGCCGCTTCTCCAAATTGTCTACTCTTAACAAATGAGAATTTCTGCTGGACGCGCTTTAGGCAGAGGCGAACCACGTGGTCCTAGCGAACTACATTAACCGACATGCACCGCGTCTCAGCTCCCTAAGCCAGCCACGCGGTAGGCGCGGATCGTCTCCTAAGGACGCTCCCACCTTGACCCCGTGATGCCCGCAGAGGATGGGCAGGCAGGAGGACTATAAGCCCCAGAAGGCCATGCGCGTCTCTGCGTCCTCCCCCCGGCTCCGCGGAGCACCCCCCCTTCTTTCTATCCCTCGCGGTCCCCCGCTCAGCCCCACCCGCCTTCGGCACTGCGGATTCGGCCACGCAACACTAATTTTAGAGTAAAGAAATCTTTTATTTCACGAAAAAACATAGCTTTGTTCCCCTGCCAAAGCTATAGCGACCCGCCCTGCATAATGTCGCCCCGAAGTAGCGTTTCCTGGATAGTAAATGTGCTGCAATTAAAAATGCCCAAAAGCTTCCAAGATTAAGAAAACCGTTTAAAATTGATGCAAAAATAGGCATAAAGCAGCCTGAAATTAAATGCAACACGAGAAATAAAAGCACGCTTGCCTTACCTGGGGAGTCGGAGGTCGTCACTGACCGCACCGAAGGAGAAAAAGGGCTGCTGCTGCGCTGAATAGACCGTCTTCCGCCTGCCCCCCAGCCTTTTATACCCTCCCGCAGAACCTTCCAGAAAGGATCCGCCCACCCGGGCTGTCCATCCTGGTGCTCTCGTCCAATAGGGGCCGGCACCCCGCGGGCGGACCAATGGATGGAGCCGTTCCCCGCGTCGGGCCTCGCCCCCTCGCTTCTCGTCACGCCCCTCGGAGACGTGACGCGAATCCCTCCGCGTTCTGGAACCTTCATTCTGCCCCCCCATTTCCGGGCTAGGAAGGGCGGGGGAGAGGAGAGAATGAGAACGAGGAGGCGGAGCCAGTAGGCCCCGCGCGCGGGAGACCTCCGTCACTGCGGGGGGGAGGGGATGGGCCCAGGCTTCGAGCATGCGCACTGGGGAAAGTAAAGGGCGGAAAGGAAGACTAGGGGAAGAGCCAATCCCGCTCCTAGAGGGGCGAATCCCGCGGAGCCCGCCGCCCGGCCGCGCACGGAGCCCGGGTGCGCACGGAGCCCGGGCCCGATGGAGCCCCGGGGAAGCCGGCCTGGCCCGGGAAGGCCGGAAGTGGAGCGGGAACAAGATGGTGGCCAGAACGCGGCCTCCTTTTCCTCACTGCGGGGGGTGTTGCGGGCCGCATGGCGCCGGCCTTCTCTCCCCACCCCCACCACGCGGGCGGATGGAGGCGGATTCCCTTCCCCCACCCTCCCCGGGCCGCCGTGGGGGAGGGGCCCCGCGACCACCCGGGAGAGCTCGGCCGGGCTGAACCCGGGGTTCCGAGCCGGGGGCCCCTCGGCGGGCGCCCACCCCATGCTCAGGCCTCGGAGGAGATGGGGGATGGGAGAGCGCCCCCGCCGCGCTCCTCCAATGGAGTCGCTACTTGGAGTCTGGATCTTTCTAGACCCGCCCCCGTTGCACCAGGCTCCCACCCCGACCACGTTGTGGCCCTTGGGGGGGCTGCGGACCCTCCGGGACAAAGACCTGCCTTGTGGGTCGCCGAGCCGGCCCCAGCCCCGCCGGGCGTGGTGGGGGTCTGCCCCCGGGGAGGACTGCACCCCCACCTCAAAGTGCTCCAGACCGAGGGGAGGCTGCAAACGCGGATGATCCAGGCCCACACACACACACCCCACAATTTTTTTGCTTTCACTCTGAATGATGCTTCCTCCGCTTCCCTTTTTCCTTCCTTTGTTCTTCCCCCATTCCTTCTTTCACCCCAATGTAATCCTAAAAATGTAGAAAGAAAAATGCACCTCTAGGATTCAGGAAGCCTTACTATTTAGGAAAGAGAAAAGTAGACAAAGACCGCAGTTTAGATAAAAATGAAGTACCCACGGCTCAGTTTCATCTGCTTAAGGAGATAACACTATTCTCCTAGTATTTATAAAATCCCCCTTCTCTAAGCACGACCACTCTTGTTTAACCTTTGTTAAAAACATCTTTCCATTTCTACCAATATTTTTACTACTTCAGCAGCAAGATCATGTTTTTTTAAGGAATAAAATGAGACCCAAGAAAGCAAGGTGACTCGTCCAAGGTCACAGGGCAATAGGCTTGGCTTTCTCCACAAAGGGAACCTGAGGTCTCATGTTGCAATTCTTAGTTTACCAATTTCCAACACCTGAGCCTCCCTGAGCCCCTTTGAAGTGAAAGTAGTCAGTGTTTCATAATAAGGTATAGCAAAGGTGAGCAAGCAGAAAATGAGGCAGCCCTTCCCTGAGTCCTCAAATGATTTGAAAATAGGATAAAGTATAAGGACATTTGTGGAGGCTTTAGTGAGTGTCCTTGTTCTATGAGGAATAATTGAAGGACGTAGAACAGATAGGGCAAGTTTCTAATTGCTCACAGATGTTGCTAGAACCTTGACTGTGTCCTTATTAAGAGTAATAATTCATAGACCAAAGTTTTGATTGAGGCAAAGATGGATAATGAATTTCCTCTTCGCTGCCCTCTTTACAAAGTTGGCAACTGTATGTATTCAGTTTCTGAAAGTAAGCTAGGCACTGGAAAGGTTTAGGGCCTAGGACTATCCTCGAGCAAATCACAAACCAAAAGCTATGCCTTCCCTTTGTGTTTTTATATTGATGAAATTAGGTTGAATTCAAGGTTAGCTTTTAATATGGAAAAAGAAACTCTAAAAGGCTATGAAGTAAATCTGTGATATAAAATGGGGAAGGCCTATTAGGCTAATTCAGTATTACAGAAATTTGATTTCATTTTAAAGGAGCATCCAATCCTGAATTTGAGGATGTGGGGAGTGGGGGAAAGAAGAGGACTATTAGACTAAAGAAATAATCTATTTTATTCTAATAATGATTCTGGATGGGAGCAATTAGCATTTAGCCATATTTCAATTAAGAAAAGAAAAGACTAGCCTGTTTCTGAAAGTATAGGAAATTGGTTCATGGGAACATTGAGTCAGCAAAGGGTGTGGTTATTTTCTGGTTTTAGACTAGGAGAACTTTCAAAATCCAGTAACATGGACTTTTATGTTGCAATGATGTCTTTGTGGTCAATGAAAGTTGCATGTCAGTTGATCTATTAATCAGGGCATGAAGATATAAATGAAAACCTTCTGCCCCCCCTCACCATCCTCACTTCCCCCCCAAAAATTTTTTAATTGAAAGTTAACCAAATTATTTTTGTTTATATGTGTTCAGATACCGCAGTGAGTACCATAATTTATTTGAAATCAGTTATAAATATTCTCTTTAGAATCATAGATTCTAAACATGTACCCTCCAAATTAAATCTTTAGTGTTTCATGACTCTTATTAGGACTCAGTGATCATAGCTATCATTTCTGTATAACATTAAAATGCATTACTTATTTTAATCTCTTCCACAAAGCAGTCAGGTGAGGTAGTTAGTAAAAGTATTATTGTCCCCGACTTATAGAAGAAAATGAAGCTAGGAAGACCCAAGCCTTCAGATTTGTTTACTTCCATGCTACCAAGACTTTTCCAGGTTAATTATATATTATTCCTTTTCATGAGCCCCATAGTCCTCCCAAATATGCTTTTCCTTCCATTTCTCACATATGATTCACATTCACAGGCTTTGCTTAGATCTTGAAAGCATTTCATCTTTTATTTTACCTATTACACTCTTTAGTAACCCTAATAGCACAGTTCAAATGTAACTTCAAATTTAAGTCTTTTATTAGTCCTTACAACTACTATAGACTGATCCAGGTTAGCTTGGTAGAAAGAACTGACACTATGAGACCACCCTAACCCTTCAGCCCCTCTTCCTGAGATCTCCCCCCGGCCCCACTCCAGCCCAATCTGGTCTGTTCCAGTGCTGCAGGAGTAGATTGCACCAAGAGCACACTCCCATCTTGCCTTCTACCTTTGTTCAGGCTACTTCACCACTCAGAGGGCTTGGACAAGAGAGGTGAGATAGAGGACTACTGGCCCTTTTTGCTTTCCCTGTCTCTCTTTCTGCCCTGGAGTCTTCTGATGGCTGGAGTCTTCTGATGCAGAGAGGGCCAGGAGTCAAAAAACCTGAGTTTAAATCTAGCCAGAGACACTAACTGAGGATTGAATGGTCCTTTAAAATGAAACCCAAATTGGGGGGGCAAGTAGGCGATACAATGGATAGAGCACCTGCCCTGAAGTCAGAAGGACCTGAGATCAAATGCCACCTCAGATACTTAATAACTACCTAGCTGTGTGACCTTCAGCAAGTCACTTTACCCCATTGCCTTGCAAAAAAAAAAATGAAACTCAAATTTCTATGATACTGAATGAGCCTATAGGCCTTCCCCATTCTATATCACATTTTTATTCCATAGCCTCTTAGAGGGGTTTTTTTCCATGTTAAAGCTAACCTTGAATTCAACCTAATTTCATCAATATAAAAACACAAGGGGAAGGTACAGCTTTTGGTTTGTGATTTGCTCTTGTGGATAAGTCCTAGATCCTAAACCTTTTCAGTGCCTACTTTACTTTCAGAAACTGAATACACACAGTTGCTAACTTTGTGAAGAGGGCAGCAGAGAGGAAATTAATTATCCATCTGATAATAATGATACCTATTTTCTTGTGAAGTATTGTAAAGTTTCTAACATGTAATAGGTACTTAAATGCTTATTCCCTTCTCTCTGGCACTGTTGATTTTTAATATGTAACCTAAGGAATTCTGGGTCTTGTTGTCAGTCTCATGGTACACTCTTAGCTCTAGCTGAATTTTTCTTTTTATGTTGTCTGATTTCCCCCTTCTATTAGAATATAGGGCAGTTAGATGGCACAGTGGATAGAGGACCAACCCTGGAGTCAGAAGGACCTGGGTTTCAGGATCTGGCCTCAGACACTTAATAATTGCCTAGTTGTATGACCTTGGGCAAGTCACATAATTCCTCTGCCTTAAATAAAATTTTTAAAAAAGAAAAAAAGAATATGAATCCTTTGAAAGTAGGAATTGTCTTGGTTTTTCTGTTTGTGCCTGGTCTACAGTAAGCTCTTAATAAGTGCTTTTTTATGCATTCATCTAATTTTTATATATACCTCAAAATATACGTATCATTTCCTTCTATTGAAATCAAACTCCTTAAAGGCATGAACTGTTTCATTTCCAAATTTACATATATAACAGGCACTTTGTAAGAGTTTGTTAGTTTGGTAGAAAAAAAAATAAAAAGTTTGGAAGACTGTGGTACAGTCGAACCCAAACTTTGCCCCTCACTACATGTGTGACCTTGAACAAATCATTTACTATCTCCAGATTGGATTCCATGGTCCCTTTTATTTGTAGAGTTATAATCCTATGATCCAGTAAAGAAAGTTATTATAACTGTTTAGAGATCAGAAGTGTTTCATTTCATGATATGAGAAGGAGCCCCACAAGCCATACTGATATTTCAATTTTCAAACTATAGTCAGGTTTATTTCTACTAGAGGACAGTATATGGAAGTTCACAGAGAATCCAAAAATGTTCATTTTAATCGATGGTTCCAACCTCCTCCAGGATGTCTTGTCTCTCCTTCATTGTACATCAGAAGGATTCCACAGATATTGAAGGACTGATTTGGTAGAGCTGCTCAACTGCAAACTTTATTGATTTGTTTCTGTTCTTTTAATTTACTCTTCCCACACTCAAGTTAGAGATGTTAAAGAGCAGTGAAACAGAGAGGAAGACAGATCAGCTTAAATAATTGGAATTGTAGACAACAAAATGGTTTTCTCAGGCATTTGAAGCAGAGAACTGAAATGAAAAACTGCCATTTTAAATAGTGATATATTCATATAATCTTTGGAGAATTCTTCCTCTAATTTCAGTAAAGACTTTGGTGGGTGGAGTGATATGAGTGTGGTGATGAAGGTGGGCTAGATGCAATAAGACTTTAGGAGGCTGATGTAGGAGACCATGATGTTCGAAAGGAAGAGAGGCTGAGATGAAGAGAAAGACTGTGAGCCATGTATTAAAGTGATTGTGGAGGAAGTGACATTGAGGGTTATATAGGTAATAAGCAAGATGGAGTAGATTCTAAAGGAGGCAAAGTGTTGAGTCTGAAAATGGTAGTGGGAAGCAAGGAGCAATAGGGCCTTAAGAGAGGATGCCAAGGTGTTGACCAGTTTTAGAAAGCATTAGAGGAAGGAATGAGAGGAAGATATGGATGACAATTTAGCATTAGTTATCAATTTAACAAATAATACTGGAGAGTTACTAGAGGGCAGAGGAAATTAGGCTTAAGGTTACTACTGTTCTTTCCATTCCCCCTTCCCCCTCTCCTTTCATCCTATTTCTCATCACAGATGTTCCAGAGTGATGTGTGAAGGGCAGCTGACACTCTTGGGAAAGGAGAGCTGAGAGATGAGGGTGGCAGGATGAGGGTGTGCCAGGAGAAGGATAGTGAGTGATAGGTAAGAAAAACCCCTAACTACTTTGTTGTTTAGGACTCGCTGTCACTCGACATCACTGGCCATTTGGCTTGCAAGTCTTTAATGACATTCTATAGTACAGGGTGTAAAGTTTGAATATGGTTGTTGGGTATTCAAGGCCCTCTTCTCTACTACCTTGCTTCTCTAACCTTATCTAATGTTAGTTCCTTCCTTGCAATTTTTTCTCTAGCAACAAAACCATAATACTTAACTCTCTGTGTTCAGCCTCCCATACACTTGGTTTTTCCTAATTCTAGTCATTGTTTATTCTGTTCTTTAAGCCTACAGCATCCATTTTCCCTTCTCCAGATTATTTCCTACTTACCCTTATAAATTCTATCTCCAATGCCACCTATGCTTTCTTTCTCACCTCCCATAAGCTTTTGTTTGGCATTTCTTTCTAAAAATCACTTACCATCCAGTATCTTTATTATAATTATTTATGCTCAATTTTGTCTCAGAGGACCTGTGTCCATATACTAGATTTGCCACTTAAAACTCTGGGTCTCAGGTGCCTTATCTGTAAAATGAAAGGGTTGCTAGTTGACTTACCTCCAAAGTCCCTTCCAGATCTAAGTCTGTGATCTTATAAGACAAGGACCATATCCCATGTAAGGTTTATATCTCCTTCAGCAGCTTGCACAGCATTATGCACATAGTAAGGGCTTAACGTTTTTTGAATTAATAAATGGAGGTTAATTTTCAGGCCGTTTGGGAAGGTCATATGAAAATTTAATGTGTTTGTTAATCTAGTAAACAGAGAAAATTACATCTATTTATTTTCTCCCAACCTGATAGTAGGTTGTAGAAATCTTTTCATGCTATGTAAATTTGAAGAATTCCTTTACTGTTTTGGTAATACTCCTGGCCTTTGCTGGGCTTATACATTGTGGAATGGGGAAAGGAAACTGAGGTTATTACTTTGAAAACTCAAACTTCCAATTTTATTTTGTAAATAAATTGTATTAAGTTCTTGTAGTTTATTTTGTTCTGATATATAGATCATGTTGTCCAGTCATTTTCACTCATATCAGACTCTTCATAAACCTATTTGGAATTTTCATGGCAAAGATAGTGGATTGGTTTGCCACTTTCTTCTCCAGCTCATTAAGTAATATGCCCAGGTCACATAGCTAGTATTGTTTTGAAAGCCAGATTTGAACTTAGGAAGATGAGTCTTCTTGATTTCAGACCTGGAATTCTGTCGATTTCTACACCTAGCTGCCTTTAAATTGACCATAATCAAGGCTATTTCAGTCTTGTTCTTCATTTGAACAAAGCTGATAAATATTTCTCCAATACAATTTGTATGAACTGCAGACTTTCTTGCTGCATCACCTTTATTTTTTTTAAAGCTATTGATTCAAAAGAATCAAATAAATATTTGGTTTTCATGTTGCTCAAATATAGTCCCAGCCACACTAAATTCTATTAAGAAATAAATTCAGTTTAGCAACAGAAGTGGAAAAAAATACATAAAGCAACTCTACTTCAAAAGTTTATATACAGTATAACATTGTCTTAAATACATTAATATATAAAATTGTTTGGTTTATATATTTTATTAAAATGGTTTCTTTCTAAAATTATCAACATTCCATTCACATCCTCTTTTTGTAAATCAAATAAGCAATCATGCACAAAATTTCTTCCAATTTTTGAGGGTTTTTTTGGTCCCTTATTTAAAAATCAATGGTTAATGAATTCAGGTTGGAACAATAGATCTGTTTTTATCTTTCAGACTTCCAGAGTATCAGGTAAAGCTTCTCTAAATACCCCAGCAGCTTTCCTTCCTAATTCTTACCTCCAGTAACAATCTGAACTATGAATCTGTTGTACATTTCCATCGTGAAAAGAGTTCCAAAATAATTTGAAGATTGGACAAGGATTTTAGTCTACTGATAACTAGACTCTTCAAAAGAACCAAATATGTTTTTTTTCATCCAAAGAGGACAAACTTCTCTTGATGAAGGCAGAGGCGGGAAACTGAGATGGAATAGAAATCTGGGACACTAATCAAAATTTGAAATTGCAAATTACTGAAGGTATAATTTTCCATAGAAAATCTAGAAGGCCTGTGAATTCCAATATAATCTTGACTCAGTTGAAGATGTTACTGAACAGGTTCTAAGTCAGATTCTACAGAGTAATGCCTTGTCCCTACCTCTCCACTTTTTTTTGCTTTGTTTTATATAGAGTCAAAAATTCTATGATGAATTAAGAGTTGACTGTGGGAATGGAAAATCAGACTGATGGGAGAGTAAACTTGCTAAGTACTAACCAATGAAACTATTGTCTCCATTAGAATTTTTACCCAGACCTTCATTTGAGAAGCTATACTTATACAGATTTCCATCTTTAGTTTTACTTTTTTTTTCTTCTTAGGATTCTGCCCTTGTGTTCTACTCCATAATTATTCCCAAGGACACCTCAGTAGACAGTGAAATTTGAGTGGACTGTATATGTGTGCTGGGGCGGGGGGGGGGAGGGGTGTCACTAGTTCTGGAAGGGGAAATTGGATCTAGTTAAAGGGAGAGTCATCATGCCATAAGTAGAAGAGATGATTTTTAAACAATATAGACAAAACTATGACAAAAGTAAGAAATTTGATTTAGAGGATCCCCAACCCACCCCAGCCTCAACTTTTTTTCACTATTCCTACTGACTTCTCTTCCTCCCCCATTAAGATGCTAACTGATAAATAGTTAGCTGCCAAGGGTTTAACCTTTGAGCTAAGTGAGAGAAAAATCAAACCTGACAACTACTTGGGCAGCCAGCCCTCCCACCACAAAATCCCTTCTCAACTTTAGTTTCATATTGCACGCAATTACTTCTAGCTAGAAGAGCACTGAAAACTCTGCTAATGGTCTAAGACTTGGTCAGGTGCTCTCTTATGGGTAGAATCTGACTTACCACCACCCCCTCCACCTTTCCGACCCAGTTCACTTCAGTGCCCAGATACATTTTGTCCCTCCACCTTATGTTGTTGCCTAGTCCCCTTAGAACATAAGCTCCAGAAGGGCAGAAATTGTCTTTCTTTTTTCACCGTGCTTAGCCAATGAAAGAGTTTAATAAAAGCTATCTTTCTTCCACCTCATGCTCCCAAGAAAGGGGAATACTTAATATTTACCGTCAGAAAGGCTGTCAAGCCCTGCTCTGCAGGATCATTAAAAGTCCAAGAAGGTTTCTAGAGCCACAGCTATTATGGAAAAAATAGGAGGCAGAATTCCCCAAGTAGAGGCAAAATTTCTTAAAATCCTCTTAGCGCTCCTTAGAAACAAATATGAAAAAGACAATCCTCTTTCTATTCATTCAGTATTGAAATGTGGGTTGCTTGTGGTCTCAGAAAGAGAAAACCAGGGTGGTATTTCAAGGGATGTCCAGAACATTCAGAGAGGCAGCATGGTGTGAAGAGGCAGCATGTGAAATCTGGAAGAACTAGGTTCCAGTCATGAGTGGCTATAAGTAATTCATTGAGCCCTTCTCAACCTCAGTTTACTCATCTGAAATATAGGGATGAGAATATTTGCGCTATTCATGGGATTGGGGGAGTGAGTGTGTTCCAAACTGTCAAGTGCTCTGTAAATGTGAGTTTTCCCACTAAGAATCCCTCCTCTCTCTCTTTTTTTTTTTTTATGTTTTTGCAAGGCAAATGGGGTTAAGTAGCTTGCCCAAGGCCACACAGCTAGGTAATTATTAAATGTCTGAGACTAGATTTGAACTCAGGTCCTCCTGACTGCAGGGTTGGTGCTTTATTCACTGCGCCACCTAGCCACCCCCAGAATCCCTTCTCTCTTCAAGACAACTTTCTTAATATTGTTTCAGAACATTTAATGATCATTCTTTTCTAGATAGATCCCCAAAGCAAAAAATCCTGGTAGACAGGAAATAAAGTCAAGATTGCCTTATAGGTATATTCTTGATTATTTCTTAGAAATTCCCTGAATAAAACTCTATTTATTCCTTTAACAAGTCCCTGGATAAGTTTTTAGTTTGTTTGTTTACAGAACTTTGGTTAAGTAGGAGAATAACAGGCATGTGGAATATAGAAAAACTCTTTTGCTTCATAGTTTTTTTGGACCTCTTCAGCGACCCCTTAAAACTGGGGGCCAAGCCTCCCCACAAGTGGAATAAAATCAGGAGTCAAGTTCTGTGTTTCCATGTTCTCAGAAGTAGTGAACCAACAGATAAGTGAACTCTAAGGCTATCTGAATAATCCACATCTCAGTGGACCCTGCTTGGATATTTGTATAAACCTAATAACTCAACAGGTGTCTGTACAGGTGCATAGGAAATCATGAGCAAAACCTTATTTCTTATTGGAAATAGTAAATCAGAGAAGTGATGTCAAATAGACTCTAGCATGCTCATCCCTCCCCAAGTATCCTGGAATAGAGACAGATAGGTCATGAGTTTCTTTTGCCCATTCCAGTCTTAAAGCACGATGAAATGCTTCATTGTAGATTATTCAGTTCATGTCTCCTTTGGCCCTGTGGAAATGAAGTACTCAAATGGGCATGTCCTTTGCAATGTTTGTTGTCATCTCAATAACCTCTGCCCCCTACCCCAAAGAGACTGGGGACTGAGTTCCAAGTAACCAGGAATTTCCCAAAACACTGACCACCAGGAGAGTGTGGGAGGAGGGTCCATACCGACTCAGACAGTTTGGAAGGCTCTGCTCTGGTTGGGGACCGTGCTGGGTATGGTCCCTGTTTTGGACAGGGTGGCATGATGGACTTTCTTTGGCTCCGGGCCTCTTGCTTCTGACCCCACCAAGCTGTAGGGGTGGGAGGCTGCCCCTGGCTGGGCTGCAGCCTCACTGGACAGTGTTCTCTGGCTGCGGGAGGCACTATTGGCTGTGGAGCGGGTGGAAGAGGAGCCAGAACGGGAACTCCTGGAGCCTGAGGATGAGGAGCCAGGTTTCATAAGTCGAGCTTTAGGTGCCTCAGCATCTTCTCTGCAGGTAGAAATAAAAGGAGAGAAAGCTTGAGTCTAAGGACATAGATGCTCTTCTCAAATCAAGTCACCAAGCATTTATTAAGCACTGGGCTTAGCACAGAGATATCAATAAAAGCCAAAACAAAAAAGAACAAATTGGTCCCTGTTCTCAAGGGACTAGTGGTCTAATGGGGGAGGCAACATGTAAACAACCATGGACAAACAAGATAGAAACAGCATAAACTGGAAATAAATCTCAGAGGGAAGTCATCAACATTAAAAGGGACTAGGACTTTTTGTAGAAGGTGACAATTTAGCTAGGACCCGAAGGAAGCCAGAGACAGAGGCAAGGAACTAGGGAGAGAATTCCAGGCATTTGCTCAATCAGAGGTGGAATGTTCTGTCTAAGAAAGAACAGGAGGCTGGGGCAGTTAGGTGATACAGCAGATAGAGCACTGCACTGGAATCAGGAGGACCTGAGTTCAAATCCGACCTCAGACAATAATTGCCTAGCTGTATGACCTTGGGGCAAGTCACTTAACCCCAAGTCACTTAACCCCATTGCCTTAAATAAATTAAAAGAGAGAGAGAGAGAGAGAGAGAGCAAGCAGGAGACCACTGTCATTGGGCCTGCCTTGAGATATAGAGAAGGGAGAAAAAGGCCAGAAAGATAATGGGTCAGGTTAGGAAGATTCTTCCAAAGTGTTTTCACCTCTGTTATCCCATTTAGGCCTAACAGCACACAGGCAGGATATCATCATTTTATAGATGAAGAGACCGTGGCTCAGACAGGGTTTCACTTGCCCATAGTTACCCAGCTTGCTCTTGGCAGAATTGAAGTTAGGACCTAGAGGTGATTTCTTGTCCAGTGTTCTTTCAGACATCATGTTCACTGTTTCTTTGTATTACAATATCATTCTACCAAAAGAATTACATGTTTTCTTACTGTCTTAGGAATGACTCAGCAAAGAAAGCACTTCAATAAGCATTGTGTCTCTGGGCTAGACTACCCAACTAAAAGAATACTTAATTTGAGGAATCTCTATGATATGGCTAAGAGGAATTTAAGAGGAAATTGGGAATGTTTACTGTCATATTGTTGGCCATCGCAGAGCTAGATCTAGAATTCAATTGAACCAAATTCAACAGTATTGGTTAAACAATACACTAGTTGGTGCTGGTAATAAAAACCAGGAGTTTATATTCTTTTGGGTTGGGTACAGATAGAATATAACTTAAACAAAGAAATAAAGTTATCACAGAAGTAGCAACTGAGCCTTAGCTCAATGAAAACTCTCAGAAGAGAGAGTAATTCAGGTATGGAGGATGGCTTGTTGGTTCATGGTGGTACATGAAAGAGTGCTGCTTGGGGAGAGCTAGTAAACCAATTTGGCTAGAATGCAGAATATGTGAGAGGAGGTTTTACAAGGGAGATGGAAGCTGGATTGTTGAAGTTGAGCAGCTGAGTGCCAGGGTCAGCTGTGTGTCTTAGGAAGCTTATTTTGCACCTATGTGAAGGATGGATCAGAGTGAAGAAAGTCTAGAAGCAGTGACATCAGTTAGCAGGGTCCAGATGAGAGGATCTTAACCAGGTTTGTGGCAAAGGGAATACTGAGAACAGAACATTTTTGAGAGATGTTAGAAAAGGAGAATCAACTAAATTTAGGGCAACTGATTGCATGTGGGCATTAAGGCAATGGAAAAAGGCAAAGATAACTCAGAAGTAATAAACCTAGGCCTTTCTTTTTCCTATTTTTTTAAAGAAAAAAAAGTCAAAAAATCCAGAAAAGGTTTGGGGATTTTTTTTTACCTGATTTCATTGGGTCTCTCTTCTTCTTCATATCTATGCTTGTCTTTTCTTCGGATGAGCAACCATATCAAGAGGAAAATCAGCAGGGCTCCAGCCACCATACCCGTCACTGCACCCGCAATCATGCCAATGCTTTGTACATCTGTTTCCTCAAAAAGCAGAATCAGAACTGGACATGAGCTGAGAAAATTAGATTCTGAGAAAACACCACCCTCAGACTGGGTTATTGAATGCTTCTCTTCTGAGTATAAAATAACCACTACCATCCTTTTCTGGAATGGGGTCTGTATCATTTTCTATATTTTTTTTGCAGTCAGGATCATTAAAAACTGAGTTTTGGAGCGACTCCTATGGATTGGCAAATTGATTACCTCTTGCTTATCCCCTTTTCCTTTCTTATTCTTACTTCTCTTTCCTTCCTCCTATAATAAAAATGAATAAAAACAGAGTCCTTGGCTTAGACTCATGGTAGGATTTAGCAGCAGGAACTAAGAAATAGAATTCAGGTTGGGCTAGGAGCCCACTCTCTTCCTCAACTTACACTCAAAGCCTCTAAATTTCTACTTCTAGCCTAACAAGAATGATGAAAATAACAATAAATAGTAATGATGATTCATGTTTGTGGAAAATGGGTGAAGCACATTGACTTCATTTTATGACAATTCTAGAGCTACCCCAGTTCCCTTTTATTCAATTATGGGTCTAGTTCAAATTATATCTTGTGAGAAAATTCAATTGTGGGAATTGGGAGAAAACTTTATTTTATTGTTTTAACCTAACCCTGCTGTGACTGGGAAATTGGACCACCACTCCGTACTGTTTAGCAATCCTTAAATAAGGATTTAGGGTATACTGACCAGAAACTTAGATTCAAAGACTGATGCAAAATGTTTTCTTACAATTTTACATCTCAAACTTCTCATGTCTTACCTGAAAACTGGCCCCATACAGATCAATTAGTTATTGTTTCCATGTTTTCTTTGATTACTTACAGACATTTGAGATGAGCAAGACAACTCCTTTCCTGATTTCAGGTAATTACACACCTGTTCACTCTCCTCCTCCCAAGGAAATTCCCTAATCTTTCCTCCATTTAGAAATCAGATTACTTAATGTTATATTGTTTCATTTTAATGTTAGTCTGATTTGATTGTTTTTAATGTATTAAAAAAACTATCTCCTCTTACTCAGGTCTGGATCCTGTTTGTTGGGCAATTACCATATATTGCTTAATAAATCAATATATTTGGAAGAGCAAAACTTTGTTTCAATTATTTCATCTTTCACCTGCCATAGGGGTAGAAAAGTTGAGATTTATTATTCCCATTTTATAGATGTGAAAAAGGAGGCTTAGCAAGGCCAAGGCAGACTACATTTATTTATTTATTTATTTATTTATTTATTTATTTATTTATTTATTTTAAAGTTTTCAAGGCAATGGGGTTAAGTGGCTTGCCCAAGGCCACACAGCTAGGTAATTATTAAGTGTCTGAGGTCGGATTTGAACCCAGGTTCTCCTGACTCCAAGGCCGGTGCTCTATTCACTGGGCCACCTAGCCGCCCCCAGATTACATTTATTAAATAGTTTATATTTAGAGGCTTCCTGAACCAAAAATTTCTCCCTCCATCTGAAATGCATGGAGCTTCTATTAAGTGAATCAGTTTCTCATATGTTCTCAAAGAGTTTTATCTGAAGGCTCATCTATAGTAATTAGAAACCCTTTGTCCATGGGTTCATCATATATCCTGTGATATCCTCTTTATGAGGCCCACACTGAAAGACCTTCAAATCATGAGACTAGCAAACTATTTACTACACTAAGTAGATCCTGGCATCCTTCATAGCTAGAATACAAACTTCCCTCTTTGAAACTCTAAAACTGGGGTGGAGCCAAGATGGCAACAAGAGCGGATCGTGTCTTAGGTGCTCTCTCATAAAACTTCTAAACTAAGGACTCTAACTAAATTTCCGAGAGACAGAACCCACAGAGGGGCCCAGTGAGGCAGTTTTCCTACTCAAGGTAACCTGGAAAAGAGCAGAAAGGCTCTGCTCCCTGGGGTTGGAGGGGCGGCCAGCCAGAGGGGTGGCCCACCAGAGTGAAAGAACTTCAGCCTCCCGGGGGCAGCCCCAGGGTGCTGGGAGTCACAACTCACAGCAGCAGGGGAGTTTCCTGACCTACACCCTGGGGAGAATTGGGCACAAATAGTGGGAATTGGGGGGGGGGGCCTCTACTAGAGTGAGCACGTGAAGCCCAGCCCTTAGGGCACACAGCAAGTAGTGTGGCCAAGGCAGTCCAGATCCAGGAAACTGAAGCAGATGGAGCTGGTCAGCAGGAGCCCCCTGGGCATGAGCCCATTGAACCTAGGGAGGGGAGTGAAGAGAGACTGCAGAGCTCTGTCCTCTGCCCCAGAACAGGATGCTGGGGCTCTGACCACATTCAGATCCTGATCGCAGTCTAGGCCCTCCCATAGAACAGCAGCCCCCCCCCCCCCTCAGCCCCATGGCAGAGGCCAGTGCTTATGGTCATTCACAGACCAGGAGGGAGGACAGAGCTTCACACACTGAGATGCTTGTGGGAGTGTCCCAAAAGCTCAGGAAGCACCCCCAAAACAGGCTAAGGCTGGGAACACGAGCAAGCAGAGAAACAAGAGGAACACCACTGAGAAATATTTTGCAGCGTAGCTAGGTGGCGTAGTGGATAAAGCACCAGCCTTGGAGTCAGGAGTACCTGGGTTCAAATCCGGTTTCAGACACTTACTAATTACCTAGCTGTGTGGCCTTGGGCAAGCCACTTAACCCCATTTGCCTTGCAAAAACCTAAAAAATAAAAGAGAAATATTTTGCCTGTGAGCTCAAGAAGGATCAAAATACTCAGTCTGAAGATGAGGAAGCACAAGCTCCTGCATCTAAAGACTCCAAGAAAAAACAGAAATTGGGCTCAGGCTATGACAGAGCTCAAAAAAGACTTTGAAAATCAAATGAGGAAGTTAGAAGAAAAACTGGGAAAAGAAATGAGAGAGATGCAGGAAAAACATGAAAATGAAGTCAGCAGCTTAGTCAAGGAAATCCAAAAGAATGCTGAAGAAAATAGCATGCTAAAAACCAGCTTAGGTCAAATGGATAAAACAGTTCAAAAAGTTATTGAGGAAAAGAATGCTTTAAAAAGCAGAATTGGCCAAATGGAAAAAGAGATAAGAAAGCTCTCTGAGGAAAACAAATCCTTCAGACAAAGAACAGAACTCAGGGAGATTGACGAATTTACAAGAAATCAGGACTCAATACTTCAAAACCAAAAGAATGAAAAATTAGAAGAAAATGTGAAACATTGGGGTGGCTAGGTGGTGTAGTGGATAAAGCACCGGCCCTGGAGTCAGGAGTACCTGGGTTCAAATCTGGTCTCAGACACTTAATAATTACCTAGCTGTGTGGCCTTGGGCAAGCCACTTAACCCCATTTGCCTTGCAAAAACCTAAAAAAAAAAAGTGAAACATCTCATTGAAAAAACAACTGATAAGGAAAACATATTTAGGAAAGATAATTTTAAAATTATTGGAATACCTGAAAGTCATGATCAGGAAAGAGCCTTGACATCATTTTCAAAGAATTACTACAGAAAAATTGCCCTGATGTTCTAGAAGCAGAGGGCAAAATAGAAATGGAGAGAATCCACAGATCCCCCAGAGAAAGAGATCCAAAAAAACCAACCCCCAGGAATATTATAGCCAAGTTCCAGAACTCTCAAGTCAAAGAGAAAATATTACAAGCAGCCAGAAGGACACAATTCAAATATCGTGGAGCTGCAATCAGGATCTCACAGGACTTAGCAACTACATTAAAAGCTCATAGAGCTTGGAATATAATATACTGGAAGGCAAAAGAGCTTTGAATGCAACCGAGAATCAACTACCCAGCAAAACTGAACGTCCTCTTCCAGGGAAAAAGATGGACTTTCAATGAACCAGGGGAATTTCAAATGTTCCTGTTGGAATGGCCAGAGCTGAACAGAAGGTTTGATCTTCAGATACAGGACTCAGGTGAAGCATGGAGATTGGAGGAGAGGGGGAAAATATGAGGAACTTAATGATGATGAACTGCATGTATTCCTGTATAGAAAAATGACACTGATAATACTCATATGAAACTTCTCAATTAACAGAGCAGGTAGAAGGAGCTTTTATAGTTGAAGCACAGGAGAAAGCTGAATTTGAAGATAAAATATGGTGTAAAAATGGAGTCAATAGAAAAAAGGGAAATGTAATGGGAGAAAGAAAAAGGAGAGGGGGGAATAGGCCAAGATATTTCATATAGTAAGTTTTTTCTTTATTACAATGAGCTATTGCAATGATATGGAAGGGGGGAAGGCAAGGGGGAATGAGGGAATCTTCGCTCTCATCAGAGGTGGCTAGGAGAGGGAACAGCATGTATACTCAGTGGGGTATAGGCATCTGGAATAAGAAGGAGGGGGGAGCAGGGGGAAGGGGTGGGTATGTGAATGAAGGAGAAGAGGATGGACCATGGGGGGAGAGTGGTCAGATATAACACATTTTCCTTTTTACTTCTTGCAAGGGGCTGGGATTGGATGGCCTGTCTGGGACCATGGGGCCAGGTGGATGCTGGGCCTAAGGGGGTGGTATGGGGGCTCAGGGCTTCTTGGCCCCAGGGCCAGGGATCTGTCTGCTGCGCCACTCAGCTACCCTACAGCAGAGTCAGAGTGAAAGGAGAGAGAAAATATAGTACATGGTAGTGAAGAAATAAGAAAGGAGGGAGTTACAATCAGCAATGGCAATCATGGAAAAATATGGAAGTAACTTTTGTGATGGACTTATCATAAAGAATGTGATCCACCCGTGACAGAGTTGTTAGTGTTGGAACACAGACTGAAGCACGTTTTATTATTATTTTTATTATTATTATTATTTTGGGGGGGTGCAGGGCAAATGGGGCTGGGTGGCCTGCTTGGGGCCGCATAGCAGGGTGATCGTTGGGTGTCTGAAGCCAGATTCGGACCCAGGTGCTCCTGGCTCAAGGGCCAGTGCTCTGTCTGCCACCCAGCCACCCCTACTATTATTACTATTTTATTTTATTTTTATTTTTCTGGTTTATACAGGACAGTGGGGTTCGGGTGGCTTGCATGTCACACAGCAGGGTGATTGTTGGGTGTACGGGGCTGGATATGGGCTTGGGTACTCCTGGCTCCAGGGCTGATACTCCATCTACTGCGCCACCTGGCCATACCTACAATTATTACTATTATTTTTTTTATTTTAATTTTAATTTTTTTCTCTCCCCTTTACTTTATCGTTCAAGTGAGTCTGTATTTTTGGGGGAGGGGGTATTTTGTTTACTCTTAAACAAGAATATTTTATTAATGTATTAAAAAATCATACAAAATGAGAATAAATAAATATTAAATAAAAAATGAAACTTTAAAACTGACAAATTGATTAGGGCAAATTATTAAAAAGCCATATATATATATATATAATATATTATATATTATATATATACATACTTTCTTCTATTTCTCCTTCCTCCCCCTCTTTCTGCCCTCTCCCCCAGCAATAAGAAGTCTTTGTAAAGAAATAAAAATAAAAATCTCTTTTATTCTTGTCTTAAATGAGTTGTGGTACAGGCCAACCCAAAAGAAGAAAAAATTTTAATTTTCTTTGGCTCCCTGTGGCTCTCCTGGGAAATAAATGGTTGACAGCCTACTAAATTTGTTTGATGAACTGGTAAATTCTTCACTCTTGTTTACAAATTATTCCCAAACTCAGGTAGAATAAATCTTCCCAAGTCACCTGGGAAATTATGAAGTCTATCTAGGAAACAGAACATTGAATAAACCTCCTTACTACTCAGACTTTCTGTCCCTGAAGCCTAGGACTTGCTGCTGGGAGGAGATTAAAGAGCAAGACTTCCTCCTTCCGCAGCTGTCTTCCCATACTTACTGCACTGCTTCCTCTGCCCTCCCATACTCACACTGCACAGTCACTCGAACCACACAGCTTTCCTTCCCCGCCTCATTGCTTGCTGTGCACTGATATAGTCCAGAGGAAGATAGAGTGAGATTCTGCAGCAAAACACGTCCAGGATTTTCATAGTCTTAACACAAAACAGAAAAACAGATTGTAAGTTCTTCCTAGGCATGTTCGTAGCTGACTAATTTGCACCTTGAACATTGTGGGCATATTAATAATAATTATAGGTTGACTGAATGACCAATAAAATTCACTATTAACCAATGGGGAGAAATTGGGAGGTCATTTTTATTTTAGATATCTTCCTAAAAAATAATTTGAATTTACAGAGAATGTTATTGTTTGCAAGATTAGTTTCTCATAACAACCTAAGAATGTAGTACCAGGATTACTATAGCCATTTCAATATTTCTATCATAAGGCAACTAGGTGGGTGAATGTGGAAATGTTGGATTTGGCAGGAAGATTGGAGCTCAAATCTTGCCTGAGACCTGAATAACTTTGTGACCATAGGCATATCACCACAACCCTTCAGTTTCTTCACCCCCCCAAAATAAGGATAACAATAGCTTTACCTCACAGAATTATATGTAACATATATGATGTGCTTGGCAAACCTCAGAACTCTATGTAAATAATAGATATTATTATGATTATTTTACAGGTAATTATCACAGAGAGGTTATATGGTCAACCTCAAATCATATAAATAGTTCAAAGCAGAGCTGGGATTTGAGCCCAGATCGTCTGCTCTTTCTGCTATACCTTATTGCCTCTGAATATCACCTACCACCTCGTAGAAGAAGAGAGGGATCAGCTAGCATTTGTCCTTTTCATAGATGGAGTGATTGACTCCCTGCAGCTTACTCAAGTCATAGAGTAAACTGTGGTAAATGCAGATATAGTATTCAGTTTGTTTGACTTCCAATCCTACACTCAATCTGCTAGCCTGGTGGGATAGTAGACGATGACTTACCAACCCGTGATTTCGGGGGCAGGTGCTCATCTTCTCCCTCCTTCTCCTTGATGCGCTGCCAGTGGTACACAATGGGCTTTGTGCCTGAAGATGACTCACACTGCAAGGTCAGGTCCCCTCCCTCGGTCAGCACTCCTTCCAGCTCACATTTAGGTTTAGATGGTTTCACTGGCATCATAAGAACAACCATCATTCAGTCAGCCACCAGAAATGCCAAAGGATCAGATTCTGGAACAACTTTTAGTCAATCTGGCCTGGAACCCAGCCAAGCTATTCAGCCCCCATGATGCGACTTTCCCTCTCCTTCCCTCTGTGTGTATCATGTCACTCTACTTCCACTATTTCAAAAGAGACACCCCCCCCATTTTTCCTTTTTTCAAAGCCCAGAAATAATTTTAGACGAGATGTTGCCAGATGCTTAATAACACCATGACTCTAAGTTCAGTGACCAAAAATGAGCCAGTTTAGATAAAACTAGTTTTCTGTATAAGGGTAGTTAACTTAGGTGGTTATAGGATAATGCTAATAGTCAATAAACATTAATTAAACACCAACTTTATGGCAGCTAGGTGGTATCGTGGATAGAATGCACACAATAGAGTACCTGGTCTGGTGTTAGGAATAACTCATATTCCTGAGTTCAAATCAGCCTCAGACACTAGCTGTGTGACCTTGGGCAAGTCACTTAACCCTGTTTGTCTCAGTTCCTCATCAGTAAAATGAGCTAGAGAAAGTGGCAAACCATTCTGGGATCTTTGCCATGAAGACCCCAAATAGGCTCATAATCATATATGGCTAAAAATGAATAATATTTCAGGAAGTGCATTAAATATTGAGGATTCAGAAAGAGGCAAAAGATAGTCCCTGCCCCTCTAGGAAATAACAATATAATAATGCTATTAACCCCATGTATGGGCTAGTTGTGATATTTGGTTGATAATTTAAAATAAAGAATTAATGAACTCTTGGTTTGGGATGAAGTACACTAAAGAGAAGCTAGCAAAAATATATCTACCTGTAGTCTTGCAAATTCAATAAAAGGGCTTTAAAATAAAATTTAAAAACAAATAAAAGGATACGTGAAAAGGAGAAAACTGCCTATTTCAATGAGAATACTAGCAGTAGAGATGCTTGGTCAGAATGTTTATCCTTTAATTTCAAAGAAGACCATGACATCAGGGAGGTGATACCATGACAAGCACATAAATTGGATTTGAGTGAGGGGGTGCTGTGCTAAGTCGCAGTCTCATTTTCTCCTCCAGCATCATCAGGGTCCAGTGGTCAGATATGAATCAAGTTAACTGGAGATAGCCCTAGATGCAAGGCAATCAGGGTTAAGTGACTTGCCCAAGGTCACACAGTAAGTGGCAAATGTCTGAGGCTAGATTCCAATTTCAGTCCTCCTGAATCCAAGGCCAGTGCTCTATCTACTGTGCCACCTAGCTGCCCTAGATGCTTGGTAAGAGGAGGAAGAAATTCAAGAAACCAACAATAAACTCATAGAGTCAAGTGCCTGTCTGTTTGTCTCTCTTTGTAACTATCTATCCCTTCCCTCTCCCCCAAATAATACAGATAATAAGCAAAGTGAACCAGAGTGCCTAAAATAAGAGACAGATTTGATCTTGTTGGTATCATTAACACTTAGTCAGAGGGGAACTTTGACTGAAATAAAGTTTTGAAAGGGAAAAGCTAACTCAAATGAATATACTGATATAAAGTAATCCAAGAACTATAAGTCTAGTAGAGATACTTTTGGTGAAGATAAATGAAGCAAGAAATAGTATTCATATTTGTCATTGAGTGAGTAAACTACAGATCACTTAGATATATGGAGAAAATGGTTGAAGGGTTTGGAAAAGAGATTACCATCCTGACACAAGGGCATGATGTGGAAGTCATTGAAAACGTAATTCATGTAGATATCTGTTAACTAGATAAATGGCTCATTTCCACAAAAGTAGAGCAGCCAGTTACTTGATTTCAGTCAAGTCTGACTCCTGATCTCATTTGGGTGTTTTGGGGTTTTATTTTGGTAAAAATACTGGCATGATTTGCCATTTCCTTCTTCAGTTAATTTCCCAGATGAGGAAACTGAGGCAAACAAGGTTAAATAACTTGCCTAGGATCAAATAGATTGTGTTACTCTGAGTTATTCAGACTCAGGCTTGATTCCACTGTCTAAATAATGCTCCCATTCATCAAAAGGTGGAGATCAAAGGAGACAAAATGCCTTAGGGCTACAAACAAGATGAGAATCCTGATACATCTAGTTTTGACTAATGAGTCTCCATTTTCTTCATACAGCAGTAGAGCATACATTTGAAAAGTATAGTGGTTTAATAACCAGCACCTAAAAGAATATTGACCTTTTGAATTAGGTTTTCCCTTCCAAAGCTTTATTTTCCAAAGTTTCCATCTGAATGTTTAGGAATTCCACCTAGTAGATGAAATCTGACTCTTAGGCACTCTAGCTCAATAAACTGATAAGTTGATTAACCTGTGCAATACTGATAGGACTCCTCCCTGATAAGTTAGTGATGCTAAGAGAGTTAGCTCTTATAAAATTAGGAAAGATACTCTATTCAAATGTACACAAAGAAAATATGTGGTTCCTTGGGCAGCAGCATGTATATTAAAAGATTTGAATATAAAAAGAAGTCAGAATTTTCCCCTTTAGGAAGTACCTAGAGTATTTTTTAATCAGTTGGCCATTATTTGCCCTTACAATTTCTTTATTTTTCATTTGTATTTATTTAATTCTCTGGCATTTTAAAACCTGAAAAGAGGTCCACAGGGTTCAAAGAGTTATACTCTCCAAACAGATATTAAAAGCAAAAAATAATTTTTCATGAGTGTTTGAAGTTTTAATTTGTTATATGTTTCCTATATAGGTTGGAGCAACTAGATGGAGCAGTGTATGGTGCACTGGCCCCAGAGTCAGAAGGACCGAGTTCAAATTCGACCCAGATCCTTAATACTTACTTAGCTGTGTTACCTTGGGCAAGTCTCCTAACCCCATTGCCTTGCAAAAATTCAAAAAAACAAAAACAAAAAAAAAAACTCAGACACAGGTTCACTGACTGCTGGGACACCACAGATATTAAGAGGGTGTTCCCTTCTGAATGGTCAGATCTCAATCAGTAGACACTATCATCCCCTTGAAAAACAAAATACCAAACTGCCAAACAGCTTTCTGCAGAGCCAAAGGGCTTTAGCCAAGATAAATTTTTAATCAGCTAAGTGACTCTGCTGGTCTTTTACATGTTTGCTTCCCACTAGGGGAATAAAGTAATTTATTAAACTCTATATGCTTAAATGGAGGCTGCATTATTCAAGCATTAATTTGTTCTGTGACCTTGGATAAGTCATTTTTTTCTGGGCCTTCTCCATAAGAGAGATAGGGAAAAGAAGGGGTGACCTTAGAACTTTCTGTATTAACATTTTATGAAGGAGTTCAGTAAAAACTGACTTGATCAGTCTTTCATAGGGATATTAAACATAAAAGATGATTCTTATTCTTCAAAGTATTTTATTTTCTACTAACTTGATTAAAAGAAAAAAATGGAAACAAACAAAAAAACCCTTCCTAAGCTGAAAGGAAAGGTATACCATGTTATCAGACTGAAAAGTTTCTAAATGACTTTATTTGAGAGTCCCTATCCCCCAACTACCTTGGCTTGTCTTCCCATCCTCCAACCCCTTCAGTTCCTGGCAGTGCTGTTGAATAGGGTTAACTTTTAGATTTAGGACTATTCTTTACTATAGAAGAAATAATGAAATATATTAAAAAAATTTGTGACTGGAAACTTTCCTAAGCAAAGGGAGCACATGGGGTTTGTGATTAATATTCTAACATGGAAAACTTTAAGATATCTAAAAATTTAGGGATGAAGATATCATTCATCTGCTGGGATGCCTTCAAATAAATTCCTAAATACATTAGGTCACTTGAAAAAAGTGGCATTTTTAACCTTCAAATTTCTTTATGTGGCAATTAATTAGATGGTGCAATGAATCGAACACTAAACCTGGAATCAGAAAACTTGAACTCAAATTCTGATGCTTTCCTATCTGTAAAATGAGGATAATAACCATCTCTGCCCCCACAGTGTTGTTATAAAATTTAATAATATTTGCAAAATGATTTGCAAACTTTAAGATGCTTTATAAATAGTAGCTATTATTATTGTTGTTAATAAGGGGTATAGTAAATAAAGGGTATAGAATACACTACAAATCAATAGAAACAATCAATTGAACTTGATCTACTTTTTTTACTCGGAACAATTTTATTCTATAAATGCAGATCCCATTCTTTAGTGAGCAAAAAGCTGTGTGTTATATGGTTTGGGATGCAGTTTGGGATACCAGGATATAGTCTGATTAGTGTGAATTTTTTTTTTGGGGGGGTGGATACAGTTGTTTATTAACTGTGGGTAAAAAATAGGCCATTTATCCTGTGGTGCTCCATCCACTTACATAGTGATAGTGGTAGTATCAAATGGGATTCTAAGAATCACATTTTTTAGACCATCTACAAGCATTTATTTAACTATTGCTACTCAATGTGGGATTCTTATCCATAGATCTAATAGGGGTACATCATCAAAGGAATTAGATCTCACCTACATTGATATTGCATGAAATATTAAAAGGAATGTCATTGTTGGGACTGGTCTGTCCCTCTTATGCAGGATGTACTGAAAACTAAGGATTTATCCAGGATAGAACACGGCAGCATTTTAGTCTGCAGCAGATGATGAATAGCCATGCATAGTACAGCAAGGGGTTTTGGATGAATGATTTGCTAGCCCTAAGAGTTGTTAATTTGTTAAGCTTGGTTGATAAGATTCTTTAGACACTCCAGATTCTTAGAGACAGCACTTCAGGAAGCTCTAATTGCCCAGTCTTTTATTTTATTAATATACAACACATTTGTCCTGTTCCTTGTCCTCTGAAAGAGCCGTGAACTCCCCTTTAGCTTGCCTATCTCACAGACTCATTATCTTCCTTTGTCTTTTGTCAGACATTAATTGCCTATTAGTGTAACCCGGTGACACAATTTGGAGTCAGGAAGATCTGAGTTCAGATTCAGTTTGGGACACTTACTAGCTGTTTGGTCTGTTTGCCTCTATTCCTCATCTGTAAAATGAGCTGAAGAAGGAAATGGCAAAGCACTCCAGTATCTTTATCAACAAAACTCCAAAATGGGTTTATGAAGGGTGAGAAATAACTAAAAAAATGACTGAAAAACAACAATGGCCCAGTAAAAATGACAAGAATACTAAAGCTCAGAGTGAACCAAGGTTGGTGAGGAAAACTAAGACCTAAAAAAATAGGAGGATCAAAGAATAAATATACTACTCATGTGGGACCAGATAAGGATAAGAGATGATGGAGAAAATGTAACCTGTTTTACTTGTTTTCTTTGTCAAGGAAAAAGATCTTTGGACTAGAAAGGACAGAATAAAAATGGCTGATAAGTTTAAACTTCAGGAAAACAAGTAAATAATAAGAAAATCTCCAGGTGCCCTCAATAAGTTCATGGTACTAGACCTAGATAACTATATCCCATAGTACTGAATGTACTGGCAGGTATAAATGCTAAGTCAATATTATTGTTTTTCAAATAACTGTGGAGAACCTGAGAGTGCTATAAGGCAGAAGAAGAGTAAATGTGCTCTGGTTTCCAGTTTTCAAAAAAGAGAAGAGATTGGATGAAGTCTATAAAATACTGGCTAGTAAGGCTGAATTTAATTCCTGGAAAATCAACATCAGGTTACCAGGTTAACCTCACTTAATTTTTTTAAAGGATACCTAAATAGGTTGATTAAGAAATGACAAAGATATAGGTAAGTGGATTCTTGCAAAACATTTGTGACAATTTCCCTGGAAGTGTATATGTACAACATGGAGACATTTGGGCTAGATAATAGTAAAAAGTATTGTAAATTTTAGGGGATTGGTAGAATGATTAGACCCAAAGAGTGGTTAGTGATGGCTTTAGGTCACTTTGGAAGGAAGTTTCAAGTAGAGTGATAGTTTATAATTTTGTTGGATAACCTGGGATAAAGGCATACATAAGTCTGTATATGTGTGTATATTTACACACACACACACACACACACACACATATACATACACACATACATAACACTGATGAAATCAATTTGGAGTCATTATATTACATAATATCTTTTTCCTTTTTTTCCCCTTTTTTTTGCAAGGCAGTAGGGTTAAGTGACTTGCCCAAGGGTATCCAGCTAGGTAATTATTAAATGTCTGAGGCTAGGTTTAAACTCAGGTCCTTCTGTCTCCAGGTTCAGTGCTCTATCCATTGCCCCACCTAGTCACCCTAATTACACAATATCTTAAACTTGCAATCTAGATGAAAAAATAAAATTAAAAAACATCTTTTTCAGATAAAATGTCTAGCCAGGTCTCCTTCTTTGACCTTTCATTTGTGAAGATTATTTTAAAACCAATTGTAAAACTTTACACTTGTCCCATTAAATTTGCTCTTATTGGCTCAATGTTCCTAGATTTTTTCCCCCTAATTCTGTCATCCAATCTATTATTTATCCATTCCCCTCTCCAAACTCCTCTCCCCAAGTTTTGTGCCATTTTTAAACAAACTAAGTTTAGTTTAGTTAAATAAGAATAAGATTTCAGTGATAAGAAAACCCACCAGAGGGTAATTATAGAATATATAGAAATCGATTCTGTGGGCTTAGGGGAAGGATGAGGTGGGATTCGGTTCTACCTAAGAAATCACATTCATTAACTTGAAAATTCTTAAATATTGGAATATGTTGTCAAAAAGATGATTTTCTTTCAATGGTGGTAGTCAAAAAACAGAATAGGCACATATCTTCAGAGGAAGATTAAATAAAAACTAAATCTCTTAAGTTTTACTTGGAGATCTGGAGATAGACTAGGTGATCTCTGAAGTAGGTACCAGTCTGAGAGTAAATTCCTTGGCACTGGGTTAGTATGGAGCTTATATTGCATGTCTAGCCAGGTCATTCATGGGAGGGAGGAGATTCCCTTAGGACAGTTATCTTACCCAGGACTTTTAAGTTGACACGGTTCCACTGGTAGCGCCCTGAATTCTTCACTTTGCAGGTGTACTGGCCCTCATCACTAGGCTTCAGGGGCTCAATCTGCAAGGAGGCATCTCCTGCCAGGAAGTTGGAAGCAAAGGCTACACGCCCTTTCTGCTCCTCAGTCAAATTATCATACACCTGATGGCTGGAGTAAGTGATCACCTATAGAAAGGATAGGGGCAGGGTTAAGTAGTGTGTGGCCTTCAACCTTCTTCACATTGTTAAGTCAGAGAGAGGATCAAGGGTACTGATATAGACACCAATTTTTCCCCTCCCCCTACTATGGATTTGGCTCAAGTACCAGAATACTCTGAATCCATCCATCTTCCTGGCATCCTTTCTCTTTCCCACAAATCAAGATCTCTTTGACCAGATATGCACAGGCCCCAGAATACAGGTCCCTTTGTGCTCTGATGATTTTTTTAGTTTCCATGACCCTGCCGGACTCAGCACATCTCCCTCAGAATGTCTCATTCTGCCATTCACCAGGAGTCTGTTGTCCAAATGGCAGAGCAGAAAGGAGAAACTAAGTCCAGTTTATATGCAATAAGTGACACATATAATGAGAAGACTCATAAAGTAGGTCATTGTAGTAGGAATGAGGACCAACAAATGGACAGCTGGAATTCTATACTGTTACCTTCTGAGAAAAGGAAAACAAATACCAGAGGAAATCTGATTAAGTTGAGTGGATATAGAAGGAAAGAATAATTGTGTAGAAGGAGATATGCTTCAGTGGAAAGAGCAACCATAATGATGAAACCACCACCCCAAACCAAGTATCAAGGTCAATAACTTATTCAATCTCCAAACACTTTGCTGTTATCACTTTTAGTGTCATAGTAGGCCAGAGAGCACGAGATATTATGGTTAGCTCTAGCTATCTGTGTCAATAAATGGGAACATTTGCATAGTTAAAGCAAGAAAATGGAAATTTTCAAGGTTTTTATAGTTACCTACAGAATATTATAAGTAAACAATTATACTTACCATTTCAATTATATTTACTCCTTACTTATACCAATTAAGAAAAAATCCCTAAACTTATTTTATTTTATTTTTCCAATCACATGCTATAAAGATTTTTCAACAATCATCCATTTCATATTTATTTTACAGTTTTCTTCCACCTTCCCTTCCCACCCACCCCCCTCCCCTCAGTGGCAAACAGATTAGTGAACATTGTACATGTATTTGTGTTTAAAGGGTTTACATATTAGTCATTTTGTATATGAGGAATTAGGACTAAGGGAAAAGAAAGAAAACCCTGAGACAGGAAGGAAAAACATAAGAGAAAAATTTTAAAAGTGAACAATGTTTGTTCAGATTCTGTGGGATTTTTTTGTATTTTTTTTGATTGTCCTAGTTCTCTGAAATGCTGAGGGGAACTGCATCCACCACAGCTGATCAGCTCACAATGTTAAAACCTGCACGTCCAATCCTGTGTTCCTCTAAAGTTTTTGTCTTTTCTTCACAACTAAACTTCTAGAAATAGTATTTAGCTTTCATTGTTCTCATTTCTTCACCACCCACACTCTGTTCAACCTCATTACCTGACTAAAAACTTCTCTCCAGCAATTTGGAATTACACCCAAAGGGCAATAAAAATGTACATACCCTTTGATCTAGCAATCCACTACTGGGTCTATACCTTGAAGAGATCATGTAAAAGGGCAAAAATATCACTTGTACAAAAATATTCATAGCAGCCCTGTTTGTGGTGGCAAAGAATTGGAAATTGAGTGAATGTCCATCAATTCAGGAATGGTTGAACAAATTGTGGTATATGTACATTATGGAACATTATTATTCTATTAAAATTCAGAGAAGCCTGGAAAGACTTGTATGAACTGATGCTGAATGAGATGAGCAGAACCAGAAGAATGTTATACACTCTAACAGCAACATGGGGGTGATGATCAAGCCTAATGGACTTGCTCATTCCATCAGTACATCAATCAGGGACAGTTTGGGGGTATCTGTGATGGAGAATACCATCTGTATCCACAGAAAGAATTGTGGGTTTGAACAAAGACCAAAGATTATTTATTACCTTTAATTTTAAAAAACCCTTATTATATAATTTTGCTAACTCTTATATTTTTTTCCCTTAAGGATATGATCTCTCTCTCAACAAATTCAATTTAGATCAATGTATAGCATGGAAATAATGTAAAGACTAACAGACTGTCTTCTGTGGGGAGGGAAGCAAGATTAGGGGGAAAAAATTGTAAAATTCAAAATAAATGAATAAATATTAAAAAAAAAAAACTCTCCACAAGGTGACCAATTATCTACAAATTGCCTAATACTATGGCTTTTCTCATTCTATACTGTCCTTGATCTTTCTGCTTCCATGCATCAGACTCAGGACTTGGGAGGTAAGAAACAGGTGGGATTTCAATTGTACCTCAAATATTTACTATCCTGGGCAAGGTACTTCTTTCAGAGCATCACTTTCCTCATTTGTCTGTTTTGTTTTATTTTTTGATTGGTTTGCTTTTTGTTTTTTTGCAAGATAATGGGGTTAAGTGACTTGCCCAAGGTCAAACAGCTAAGTAAGTATTAGGTGTGTGAGGTCACATTTGAACTCAGGTCCTCCTGACTCCAGAGCTTGTGCTCTATCCACTGTGCTCTGCCCCCCACCTTTTTCACCTTTTTTTTTTTTTTGGCAAAGCAACTGGGGTTAAGGACTGAATGGATCTTAAAAAGCTTTATAAAAATGTTGTTATCTATGTCCTCTTTGACATTCAACAAGCCCTTATTAATCATTGACTAAGTATCAGGTGCTGGTAGTAGATACTGGAGGTGAAAACTAAACAGTCCCTATCCTCCAGTTGTTTACATTCTATTGGGGGGGGGGGCAGCATAAACAGAAAATTCAATGAAAAATATAGACAAAGTCCGATGGGGAACAGGAAGAGATACTAGCAACTTTGTCAGGATCAGGATAGACTCATGGGGAAGGTGACATGATCTGAGCCTTGAAGGAACTAGGCATTCTATGGGGCAGAGGTGAGGTGGGAGGACAGCATTCCAGGCAGAGGGAACAGATGGCCTGTGCAGAGACAGGCCAGGAAGATGGAATAGCATGTCCAGGGAACTAGGCCAATTTGGCTGGTACATGGTATCTATGGATACCATGTGCAGTGACACTGGGTAGTCTCTATTCCCTTGGTTTCACTGACAATGTTCTCTCCTCATTCCACACCTTGCTTCTTCTTCAACTTAGCTTTTTCATCTTTATCCCATCTCTTAAGTGTAAGTGGTCCCCCTGGGGTTTCTTTTCTTTTCCTCTAAGGAGAAAGGTACAATGTAGTGAAAGTCAATCTGTAATGGAAAAAGTATTGGAAAACCTTAGGTTTGAATTTCTCCTTTGATATTTAATAGCTGTGTGAAACTGGATGAATCTATTAACCTCTCTGAGACTCATCTGTATACATCTATTGTATATGTCCACCTCATGAACTTGTGAGTATCAAAAGAAATGATAGACATACTTTCCAAAATTTAATCTCATCAATTGGGAATCATCTTATTATTTATAATAAGTAAATAGAGTCAGGAAGGGCATGGAAAGGTCTGCCTTTGTCACATACTTCTTGTCTGACCAGAAGCAAATCACTTAAATCTCAGCTCCCCAGTCAAGTCTCTTAAGACTACAAATTATGTGGGGCAGATAGGTAGCTCAGTAGATAAGAATCAGGAGGACCAGTGTTCAAATTCAACTTCAGACACTATAGGTGTGATCCTGGCAAGTCACTTAATCCTGATTGTCTTTTAAAAACAAGACTACAGATTATAAATTTGTAGATCTGGATAGAAAAAAATATATATAATATTTAGGCTTGAGTTACAGAGGTCTACCACTCAATGTCCCTGTGTGATCTTGGAAAAGTTCAATTCTCTGAACCTCAGTTTCCTCATCTGTAAAATAGGCATAATAATTTCGCTACTTTACTAAGTTATTGAAAGGAAAAAAGGAAACATTTAGTCAGGACACTGGAATTGTCATCTCCATTTTGCAAGTGAGAGAAATGAGGTTCCAAGAATTTAGGTGCTTGAATTCAGTTGGGAGAAAGCAGTTTAGAATGCAACAACAACCTCAGAGATAAACTACCTTGATAAGGAAGAGGTTCCCCTGTAGGACTAGAGTATTTCAACAATACAGGCTAGACAATGGAAATTCCACAAAGGATAATCTGGTTTGCTGGTTTCTCAGTTTATAGCTTCTGTCTTCCAGTCTAATTTGATAGTCATTTCATTGATACTCCACTAACATCCTAGAATACTTCATTCCTTTAACTTTTTGTAGCACAGCCTGGTTTATCCCCAGTCCTAGACTACTCCATTCCTCTAATTTTAGGCTCAGTAATACTTTTATTTATTAGTCCTAGATCTTTTGTTCAAAACCTTTTACATACTCCAAATGACTCCAACTTCTCTTTTAGTAGAAATAAAAATCTGCTGTTCCAAGTGAGTTCTCCTTAACATCCCTCCCCAGCTCTTCAAAACTCCCATCCCCCTCAGATAAAGAAGCATATTTAAACCTTTCTCAGAGAGTTTGCACAAAAGGAACATTTAGCCTGAGGCAAGAGAGGTAAAAGAAATTGGGAGGTAGAAGACAAGGGTTTGAGTGTAAACTCAACCTTTTTTAGCCCCTTTGATAAAGAGGAAGTCATTTCATTATCCAGTCATTTCTACTTAGTTGGGAAGAAAGTGCTTTGCAAATCTGAAAGGGCTATTAAACTGTTTCTGGGTTCTAAATCTCATCTGCCTTAAAACTTCTTTGTTCTTTACTTACCACCTTCCTCCCAATAAAGATTAATTCTTTCACTTTTGCCTTTCTAGCCTCTTCTAGGTTCCTTTAGAAGGATGGGAATTTAAGAATACCTTGAAGGATCAAGCTGTGCCGATTGACACAGTATATATTTTTTTACATTCATAAGACAAAGAAAATAGAGATAGGAGGATGAAAATTGTTTACATCAAATTAAAATTATACCTGTTTGTAATTATTTGTAATTAAAACAGCTAGGAGAAATGGTGGTAAATTAAAATTCTACAAAAAATTTGTGTCTGATGAAGGGTTTTGTCCTTTCCATTAATCACACACTTCCCTTATTTCTTTCATCTCCCTTTGTTCTCTGTCTCACAGATAATTTCCCTTGAACCTAGGAGCTTTTTTCCTAGCCTCTCCTCTGCCAAAGGGCTGTCTCTTTATTTTTGCCTTAGTATTCTGGATGCCTAGCACACTGTGCTCATTGCAGATGGTAAGTGCTTTCTAAATGACTATTGAATTGCATTGAAAGCCTGCCACCTAATCAAGGGACTCTCAACCTTTTTTTCTTTTTCCTTTCATAACCAAAATTCTTTGTAGAATGGTCTATACCCATTCTTTCAGGCACCAGGTATTAACTATTTCTTCTTTGCCAGAGAGGCGGCTTGGTGCAGTGATGGAGAGCTAGTCTGAATGACGTGATCGGTGCAGGCCAGCCGCTTAGTATCCAGGGGCAACTGAGTATGACTGGCTGATGGGCCCCACACCAGAGAAGTCACAGCTTCTGCTCCCCCTCCCTACGATGTGCGGGAGATGCAGAGAGAAAAGCAAAACCCTGCCTGTACTCAGTGACATGTGTCCATACAAGTAGAAGGGGGGATGGGAAGTTCTCATTTCACCCTTCATTAGGTCTCTCCAAGCATTTGACACTTACTCACCTCTCTAAACTGCTCTTCCCTGATCCTCTTCTGACCCCCCCCCCCCAATCTCTTGTTTTCCTCCCCACTAACCACTGTAAACCGTCTGAAGCTGGATGGTCTTCCTGACTCCAAGCCCGGTGCCCCCCACTCCCTACATCACCTAGCTGCCCCTTCCTTATAGACCACTCACAAAGTGAGCTCATCACCGTCCACAGGCCCAAGGGTCATCTCAATGCTGATGGCTCCCAGACAGGACAATCTGGTCCTAAACTCTCTCCTGAGCTAGTCTCGAATCCCCCAAAGATGTCAGTCGGAGAACTAGAATTGAATATCCCTTAGGCACCTCCCACTTCATACCTCCAAAAGAGAACTCTAACTGAGATTATTTACATCCTCCTGGTCCCCAGGCTCATTCCTTGTTGTTTGTTCTCAAATCTCTCTCTCCTTCCTCTTAATCTGCATCCTTTACTCTTACCCCACCTGGCTCCAACAAATCTGTTACAAAATCTTGTTTGTAACATTTCTCATTTACATTCCCTTTACTCTGCTCACAAGAATTACCTCCTGGTCTCTTGCTTGAAACAATGAAAATCACCTTCCAATTGAGTCTTTTGGCTTGTGTACCTTACTCTTCACTACTCAGCTGCCAGTGATTTTCCTTAAGTATTGATCATGTTTCTCTCCCTCCCCCTCCTTCTCCCTCTCTGTCCCCCTCCCCCCTCTCTGATGTTTTGTGTTTTTTTGTTCTCTAAAAGTCTGTCTAGTATTTAAAGTTCTTTATAACTTGGCATTCTGGGATGCTCTCCTCCGGCTTCTTTCAAGTCCTAGTTCACTGAACTGTTCTATTTCCTGCTCATGATCTTCCCCACTCCCCTTTTCCATCCCGCCCCCCAAGCCCATGCTCCTTTATTACCTTCCATTGACTCAGATTATATTTGAGATGCACCAAGTTATCTACATGTGGACTCGCCCATTAGGATGTGAGCTTCAGAAGGGCAGGGGCAATTTTAAAACTTTCTTTGTATCCTTAGCAGGGAAGTGAAGGGTGGTGGGTGAGGCTGAGCCTCTGAGCCTCACCTCTGCTCAACTCTGCCCCACCTGCCCCTTACCGCATGTCCCTGATCCTCAGGACATAGCATAATGCCTTGCACGCTGTAATCTCTAAAGAAATGCTTTCTGATTTATTTTATTAATATTTTTCTGAACTTTTCCCTTTTGACTTCCTTAATGTTGTACTCATCTCCTTTTATCTCTTGGTTCTTGTCTGATCCTTCTTTTTATTAAGGAGTCAATCCATGGGACCCTTCCTGATGACTACATCAGGGAATGTTAGACCCTGCCTGGGAAACTCTGGAAGCCCCTACTCTCTTCTGACTAGTAGTTTCTTTTTTTTTTCTTTTTCTTTTGGAAGGTAGTGGGGTAAGTGACTTGCCTAAGGTCACACAGCTAGGTAATTATTAAATCTGAAGTCAAATTTGAACTTCAGTTCTCCTGACTGGTGCTCTATCCACTGTGCCACCTAGCCCCTGACTAGCAGTTTCCCATGGCCTGGGAATCCTTTTGGAATCTCTGCTATGATCAGCAGTTTCTAACTACCCCTGATTAAATGCCTTCCTCTACTAACTCCTGGATCTAAGGCGTTGGACCAGATGCCCCCTGAGATTCCTTACAATCACCAAGTTTTGTGATTTCAACCCCTAACCCAAGATTGAACTCTAGACTCACATTTCTTAATTCATCAGATATTTATTAACCATGTGCTATGTGTAAAATCATTGTGCTAGACAAGGATTTTTAAAAAAGACTATGATATACATCTTACTCTTTAGGACTTTACAACTTAATATAGTTGTAATATAACTAAGATATAAAGGAAATTAATGTAAGCTCAACAGAAAGGAAGGATGAAATACAGTGAAATAAATGAGGGAGAACTCCCTTTTACTTATAGTGAGGGGGTGTTAAAGGAATAGGAGGTGCTGAAGGAAAAAATTTAGGGCTTTACCCTAATAAATCAGGCAGGCTCAGGAAAATAAGACAAGAAAGGAATTTATTTTAGTAGACAAAGCAAGCATATTGCATGTGGCTGGGCTAGGATTTTAAACTGCCCACTGCTTCAATTTGTTCCAATGAGAGCAAGTAATCTCTATAAGTAATGTTTACATGACTTGTAGGGGGCTTTTCTTAGCCATTGGAGTGGTGTCCCAGCTCGTTTTACAGATGTGGAAATTGAGGCAAATAGGGTTTAAGTGAATTGGAAAAGGTCCCACAGCTAGTGCCTGAGGCTGGATTTGAACCAGGCCTGGCACTTTATCTACTGTATCACTTAGATGCAAAACCTGCTAAGTACAGGTTTCTAAAAAGGGATGGGCCCGTTGTGTCTCAGCTCCTTCCCCTTTTCAGCATTTTAGCAAAATGAGATTAAAAAATAAAGAGGTTGGGATTAAATAACCTGTGGCAACTGCTAAACCACAGGAAACATAAAAGACAAGGGGATGAGATCAAAAGCATCATGGGAAGCCTATTGATGAAGGCACAATTTCAACTAAGTTATGGGTGAGATAGACTTCTTAGTCTTCTTAGAGGAGGTGGCCTCTGAGTTTGGTCTTGAACAATCATAAATTTACCTTTATTTTAGATAGGCTTTATATAGGCATTCTTCTCCAGGATCCATTCTTTATTTGCTGGACTTTCTCCACCCATTTCCCTGCTCCCCCACCTCCAATTTTCAGCTTCCTTTTATAAATAGATTTCTGTCATTAGAATTCTAAGTTCTTTAGGATTGTCTTTTGCTTGTATTTGTAATCCTATTGTTTGTCCTTCATTTTCTTTTTTTCAGTTTTTATTTATTTAAGGTATTGGGGTTAAGTGACTTGACCAGGTCACACAGCTAGGCAATTATTAAGTGTCTGAGTCCATATTTGAACTCAGTGCACCTAGCTGCCCTATTGTCCTTCAGATTTTTCACAAGGCAATGGGGTTAAGTGGCTTGCCCAAGGCCACACAGCTAGGTAATAAGTGTCTGAGGTGGGATTTGAACTCAGGTACTCCTGACTCCAGGGCCGGTGCTCTATCCACTGCGCCACCTAGCCGCCCCATGTCTTTCATTTCCAAAGGCCATCACATCAGGAAGATATTGGCAAGAGAAGTCCATGAACTGGATTTGAGTGGGGGGTGCTATGCTAAGTCACCAGTTTCACTTTCTCGGCCAGAATCATCTGGGTCCAGAGGCCAGATATGGATCAGGACAACTGGAGATGGTCCTGAATGTGAGGTAATCAGGGTTAAGTGACTTGCCCAAGGTCACACAACTAGTAAGTGGCAAGTGTCTGAGGCTGGATTTGAACCTCAGTCCTCCTGAATCCAAGGCCAGTGGTCTATCCACTGCTCTACCTACCTGCCCTAATTTAGTAAGAGCTTTAATAAATACTTCTTTGACCTGACTTGACCTGACTTTCACAAAGTGCCCTACATTTACTTTTAGAGATGCAACTGGCAATAGTGGGAATCTATACTAGCCTTGGTGGTTAGTAGGAGCAAAGTAATAGAGGGAGGAAAGGTAGGTTGAGAGTAGTGAACAAAACATAGTCTAGTTTGATTGGGACATAGAATACGTGTGAAAAAAGTTTAGAAAGGTAGGCTATAGTGAATTGTGGAGGACCTTGAATGCCAGATCATTCTAGATATTGGGAAGATACTGAAACTGTCAGAAAAAAACTTCAATTCTAGGAAATAGGAAAATGATACTAACCATTCTAGTTTGGGAGAAAAATGAACAAATATCCAACCCATTGTAAAGGACATTTTGTAAATGATTTTTTAAAAATATTAATTATAATTATATAATAATTTTAAAGACTCATAGTTAGCAGCTGTTGTTTTATTCCTCCTGTGAAGTCCCTTTTAATGTTGGTCAGTCTAACTCTTCTTGGCAAGGATACTGGAGTTGTTTACTATTTTCTTCTTCAGTGGATTAAGGCAAACAGATGTTAAATGACTCGCCCAGTGTCACACAGCTAGTATGTATTTGAGGCCATATTTGAAATCAGGAAGAAAAGTCTTCTTTGACTCCATACCCAGCACTCTAACCACTGTGCCAATAAAAAAAAATTTTTTTAGTCTTTTTTTTTTTTTTTGTGAGACAGTAGGACAAGAGCCTAAGAATAGATGGAACAGATTAACTTTCTGGTTGTTGCTTCTTTGTAAACAGTAGAAATCTGCATTAATACAGATAGAATCAAATGTCTTTCAGGTGACAATAATGGAAAACTTATTTGAAAAGAGTGAATAGAGGAGTGGGAATTGTCCAGAGAATCAAAATCCTTTGGTCTTCCTCTCCCAGAGTGTGTGAAATGTTCCAGTTTCTTTCTCTAAAAAATGGAGAAAACCATATCTGTCTTCTGATAGATATTAGGCCTCAGAAAGGGAAAAAGAGTCACTGTGAAATTCAGTTGGGTTACCTCCCTCTTGAAGCCTGGATTTCAAATAGGTCTATTCTGAGCCTCAGCCTAGACCTCAGCCACAGCACTATCCTTGGCTTTCTTTGTAAATTGAGCTGCTAATGTTTCTGTTCTCTTAAATGCAGATACTGGAGGTCCAGTTTGGCTTAAATTGATTCTTATTGGCTTATTGGTTAATGCTGAGTAGTTACTTTTAGAGCATAAATTATTTCCTAGGCTCTAGATAGTCCCTTGTCCCTACACTCCAAATGATTTTTTGCTTTGCTAAGGGTTTGGAAAACACCAAACATTGATTTTATCCAGTTGGATTTTTGTAAAAGGTAAAGAGGCTTCCAATCTGCTTTGTGCAAAACTGACAGACATCTCCGCATTGGCCAGGAAATTTGGACAAATGACTTAAAGGACACAGAACAGAAATATATGTGTGTATGCATGCATGCATGTATATACTATGTAACAACAGACATAAGTCATCGGACATGGCAACCTCTATTTTACATATTTACAGTGTTGCATACAATACATCTATACTCATATAGATGCACACATATTCATATGTGCAAATACATGTATATTATATAGTCAGAGTAGATATTTGTTTTGCATCTTTGCATTTGACTGCATCTTTACAACAAAAGATTTTGTTTTTGATTTTGTTTTTTTTTAGTTCTCAATGTGGGGAGAGAGGAGATGGAGATGGTGAAAAGGATAGAAGCTGGATTTTTGCTGATTGAAAAAGAAAATCTAATTTAAAAAATGCTTCATGGTTAAGCTTACTGTTTAGGGGAAGGAGAGGTTCCAGAAAGTGACACATTATGGGAGGCAGGGTTCCAGTGATGAAAGGATAGACTCAGGGTCATAAACTGATGGTATTCAGGAAATTTAAATTCCATTTTGTAAGACCAAGATACACATAACTGATATGGATATTTCTTTTAGTTTAAAGCTTCTCATTTTCTCCTTTGTGAATAGCCTCTTTGGTTTCTGGTATAAAAACCTAGAAAAAAAGCAGTTGCCAAGACTCCTGAGAGAGATGTGACTCATTGAGGAAGGGAAGACATTTAGGCTGGGAAGAGAAGGCTTGGGGGTGGGAGACAAGGCAGTAATTTTAGATTATCTGAAGGGCTGTCACAAGAATGAGGGATTAGGCTTGTTCTGTTTGACACCAGAAGGCAGATCAGAACAATGAATGGAAATTGCAGAAAGGCAGACAATCATTGGAAGGAAAGATATTTTAAGAATCAGGACTATCCAAAAAATGGAATGAGCTGTCTCACAAGGTAACAGGTTCCTCATCAGTAGAAGTATTTAATAGACAGCGGATTGACCACATGTTGGAGATTGTCATGAGAGGAATCTTGGTCAGATACAGGTTGAACTAGAGGATCTTTCAGATCTTTCAGCTCTGAGATTCTGCAAACTATTTTTTTTTACATCCCCAAACAAAATTGATGGGTCAACATAGTCCTTAATATCCCAAATAATAATAGCTAAAATGCATAAAACACTTTAAAATTTGCAAAGTATTTTTGCATATTATCTCATTGATCTCACAACATCCTGTAAGGCTCCAGGAGTCTTTATTATCTCCATTTTTATAGATGAGGAAACAGAGCCTGAGAGAATTTAAGTGGCTTGCTCTTGGTCAAATGGTAAATGTCTGAAGCAGGATTCAAACTAAGGTCTTTCTGACTCCAAGCCTATCTAATGTGCAACATAGCTGCTCCCAATACAAAATTCCAGATGTTGACATAAACATATTATTGATTTTTTTGTCTACTTCTGTAGCTGTTTTATACATAGTATTCTTGTACCCATCTACATCATTAGTCTGTCTAATCTTGTAAATTCCTAAGGGACAAGAACAATGGCTGTATTAATCACCCTGTCCCATGCCAAGTATCAATAAGTGCCACTAAAGTCTTTGGCACCATGATGGAGGAAAAAGAAAGAAAAGGAAAAGAATTCAGGCAAATGGTGGCTCCTGTTGATAATATCAACTTTAAAAAGCTTACCACTTTTTGATTTCCATCAGGTTCTGTTAGCAGCCACTCAATATCCAGGGTGTCTCTTTCTGGGAGCCCCAGCTGATGATGACAAGGCAAAGTGACCTTTTCTTCAGCCACTTTTTTGATTTCCATATGACTCCCCCATGTTCCAACATAACAAGAAACTGAAAAGAGAGAAATCTTGTCAGTAATGGAAAAATAGATGGTGACAAGATGAGGATGGGTGAGCAGGATCCTGGATTTTTTCAAGTAGAGGGACTGGATGGCTACTCGGTAAGGATGGATTCCTGTATCACTTTGGGAGGTGGGAACACTTAGAGACCTCTCTTCTAATTCTATGGTTGTTTTCTGGACTCAAGAAATAAAGGGAGGAGTTCTAGTTTCAAATTCTAATTGATGCTAACTAGCTATCAAGATATTTAGCTTCATAAAAGAGAAAGAAAATCCTTCCTTCTATTTTTTCCTTTTTACCTCCCTTCCATTTTCTTTTCTTCCTTTGTTCCTGCCTTCCTTCTCTTTCCATCCCTTCTTTCCTTTGTTCCTTCCTCCCTCTCTCCCCCTTCTTCTCGTCCCTATCATGAGACTCAAAGGCAATAACAGTTAGATGTGAAAACACCTGGAAAAAATAAATTACTATACAAATATAAAACTTTATTATTATCCACCAGAGTGGACTGATTTGAATTCACTAGTTGTTCTCAACCCTTTTTCCTGCCTGACAATTTTCTTCGTTTTGTGTATAAAACCTCCACCCCCAATCATTCTCACCATTTTTATTGCCATGGCAACATGAGATGTTGGAGGGTCATTTAGCAGATGAACAGCCTCTACCCAGAGTTCCTCGGGTTCTAGTGTCAGCTCCCCTAGGCAAGTGCACATTCTTGTTGCGATATTCAGCAGCCATAGCTGCTGCTAGAAAAGAAACCCCCCTCCTCCAATCTCTTATTAATTCAAGGAAGAACTGTATTGGCTCAGTTTTAACAAAGAGGCTGCCCTGAGGGAGAAGGGAAGCTGATTCTCCTAGCTCCTTAAACCCAGTAGAATGAACTGTTCCTCCTAGCTCTGCTGGCAGTCATCTTTGATGCCACGCCATCCGTAGGACAAAGGATCAGCCAGGAGTCTTTGGTCATGCAAATCCTTTAACAAGGGACCTGGGTACATGTGATATTCTGCTCCATCCCCACGCATGCTCCATGTGTGTGTCTCCTAAGTAACCAGAGTGGCTTAAAATGTATGCTTTGTCTTTCTACTGGCTTTATTCTCTGGGTGCTTACAGACCCCACTACCAACTGTGTAAATTGAATCATCATCCTAATGGGGACAGGTGTGCACAAGGAAATCAAGGGCGAATGGTCCCAACATCATATTCTTATAGACATAGACTCTTAAGTTAGAATGAAATTGAATCATCTGGACATCTTATTGTACAGATGATAGAAACTGAGGTGCTTATAAAAGACAGCATAATATAATAAAAATAGTACTATAATTTCCAACCTTAAATTATTCCCTTTTATAAGTTTCTGTTATCTAGTGAATCTATCAGATGTCCTACATACACGCCATTCTATATTCCACTTCATGCCTCTTATCTCCATGCCTTTGCAGATGTGGTCCCTTTTCTTTTTGAATGTAAATCCTTCTCATCTCTAGCCTCCCTTAATTCCAGTTCTGTATTCCTTTACCTTAAACCTTTCTTGATCTTCCCAGTCTTCATGCTTTTTTCATTTAGAAATTATTTGCGTATGCTTTCTTTTCACTTGCTTATATACAAGAAGTATATAGTAATTTATATTTATGTAAATATACTCATATATAGAATATACATTCCCAAATAATATAAACTCCTTATAAATAATGCAAAATGTATATAGAGATGTTATAATTATATAGTTATATGTAAATATAAACATATATGTGTATATAAGTAAATATACCTATGCAAATATTCTATTAGAAAATAAATTTTACTTATTTTCTTTTATGTACACATTTTTTCAGTATTCTGAACAATATGTTAAACCTTTAACATGCCTAAAAATGAAATAAAAATATATACATCTTTTGTTGCTACCACCTCTACTTGGGGAAAGCTTTCTTAGGTCATTCGTTTTATTTTCTGATTTGACTTTCCTCCTCTAGGAAAAAAAACAAAACTTAAACAAAGCAATGTCCCTTGGAACTAGGATGTGATAGTTTCTTCAGAGTAAGAACAAACCAGAGAAATCCCAGGACCCCAGACTATGAAGTTTAGGCCAATTCAATTTTGTTCAACAGTTCATTTTTTCTGGAAAGTCACCAAAAAACCCAAACCAAAATAATAAAAAACAAAACAAAACAAAATGCCCTGCAAATACTGTTGCATCTGGTCTTTATTCTCTGTGTGACCATGGGCAATTCACTTACCCTTGTTAGTTCTCAGTCTCCCCATTTATAAAATCATGGGGTTGGACTAGATGGCACTAAGATTTCTATGACCCTACAGTTCATAGACCATCAGGCAAATGACTCCTTGGAAAATGTCTCATCTTGTTTCTTCTTTTGTGCAAGAAACACAAACCTCAACCATCAGTCTTCCTTCTTTTTTCAAGGTATGTACATAGATGGCTGAAAGACCTGGTCCAAACAGGGCCAAGTCATTTGTATATCCCAGGCAAGGTTTGATCGTGGCATCCCCCTAGATTTGAAAATTTTCATCCTCTTTGTTTATGCATGCAGTTCCTTAACCCACCGAAGTAGTGACTATTGTCTTTTTTCTTGTGTAACACATGTTTGAAACAGCATGGATTTTTTCTTCTCAAATCTCCTGAATATTTTAAATTCCAGACAAGGATGGGATTCATGTGACTAAGAGCTGAATTGCTTGCTTATGCTTTTCAATATAAAGATAATTGCTTAAAATTGTTCAATGTCGGGTTACACCCATCCATTTAAAATGTAAAGCTGACTAAAGTCAGGGGTCAATTTTTCACCTTTTAGTTAGTATATCCCTTCCTAGTACTCACTATTATGATACACATACTTCTGGATACTCAATGCTCAATATTTGGCAATGATCAGTTGATATAATAAAATACCAGACATGATTTGTTGGACAAACTGTGTTCTGTTCCTTTATTTCTTCCAACAATAACAAAATTACTTAAAATTAAAAAAATTATATGACTTTTTCTTAACAATTCAAAATGTGATGAAACTGTTTCAAATCAGCTCTAGGTGATTCTCTAAGTCTCAGTTTCTTTATCTGTATCATAAAAGGAGTAGGTCTAGATGAAGTCTAAGCTCCGTGATGTATGATCCTCATTAGAATTTTACAGATAAGGAAATAGGACCCATTCACCAGATCCCACAAAATGGAATGCTTTCTCTGTTTTTACTCCTGAAATGTACTACTTTTCTTTTTTTATATAAACAGTATTTTTTTTAAATTACATGTAAAGATAGTTTTTAACATCCATTTTATTTAAGATTCTGAGTTCCAACTTTTCCTCTCTTCCTTCCCTCCCCATAACTATCCCAAAGATGGCAAGCAATCTGATGATATGGGTATTATATGATGTACTGCTTTTTAAAAATGAAACTAGGATCTCCAATGTGCACCATGGAAACAATGTAAAGACTGACAAATTGTCTTCTGTGGGGGGTGGGGGGAGAGAAGTAAGATTGGGGGGAAAATTGTAAAACTCAAAATAAATAAAATCTTTTAAAAAAAATGAAACTAGGATCTCAAAGAAAATGATATAATATGCATAGTAACTGCTCCACAAATAGTAAATGAATGGAAAAAAGTTCATCTCCAGTCCACTAGAGGGAATCACAGGCTTGATTATCCACAACTGTAATATCTCACACACACACACACACACACACACACACACATACACACACACACACACACACACACACACACACACACACACACACACACACACACACACACACACTGTGTCCTCTGTCTGTCTGCCTGTCTCATGTTTAAGGAAAACCCAGGATAGTCACCAAACGTTTTTGGAAGAAGTGGTTTTCCCCCTCCCTAGCTATTCCACTTACTGTAGGTTCTTTGTCTAAAGAATTCATTTTCATTAAGATGAAACTTTGGAGATAATCTAGTCCAGCCCCTTCACTTTATGGATGGAGAAATTGAGAATCTGAATCCAGATCCTCTGAGTTCAGAATCCTTATTATTCCTACTGCAGAAGTAAACTGGGTGTCGGAGGAATAAACTCATTTTCTCCAAATCGTATAGGTAGGTAGTGAGACTGGAAGACCAGGGCAATAGACAGGGTCAGGACTTTGTGCAGTTAGTCCTTGGGGAGGGGGAAGTGGGGGACAGCTAGGTGGACCAGTTCCAGTGTCAGGAAGACCTGGCTTCAGTCTGGTCTCCTCCTAGCTGTGTGACCCTGGTCAAGTCACTTAACTCTGTTTACCTTAATCTACTGAAGAAGGAAATGACAAACTACTTCGGTATCTTTGCCAGGTCCCTGGGGTCACAAAGAGTCAGACAACTACCTTGAACTTTGGTGTTCTAACTCCCCTCTGGTTTCCAACCCTAACCATGGCTTAATGGTCAGTTGTCAGTTCTGTAACCTTGGAGAAGCTTTCCAGAAAGAAATGAAATGACAGGCCTGTACAAAAGAAAAAGGCCTCATTCTGAATTTTAATAGGAGATTCTTTGAAGATGAAAAGCTTTCCAGTTTCAAAGAAATGAACTGAATGAAAGAATTACAGGTGCTAACAAGCAACCTAAAAATATTTTTGATCTAGGAGATGGAGGGGGAAGAATTGTGCTCATTAGGTGGGTTCTGAATGTGAGGCAAGCATATTGCAAAATGCAGACACTCCTACTGTCATCATAATGGTTAACATATGGAATGTTTACGGTTACACAGAATTTCTAAATAGAGTATCATCTAATGCTCTAAACAAACCTGTGGTGAATTGTATGAGAGCTAGTGTTTCCTTTCTGCAGAGGTAGCAAGGAGAGGCTAATGTGCTCTCTAGAGGTTACCAGATGAGTAGGCATCAGAGCAGAAATTCCAGTCTGATTCTGAAATCAAGGTCCTACCATACCCTGCAGCCCTTCTCACACACCTGAAATCCCTTCCTTCCACTTAAACAGTTAATAAATGTCTATTAAATTAGAGGCATGGGGCTAGATAATGAGGATGCAACAATGTAATAATCTGAGACAGATTCTGCCCTTCATCCCCTCGGCCTCCAATAAAATATAGTGGGAGGGATAAGTCTCCACACAAATACCTGTACTTGGCAACAAAAAGAGAAGCGTAAAAAGGAGTCCTGGGTAAATGCTATTGGCTAGTTTGGAGGATATGCATGTGAAAGAAATGTGGGCTGGAGATAGTTTGGCAGGATTTTGAATTTCAACATAAGAATTCATACTTTATTTGTCAGGGAAGGAAAAGGCAATGTCTTTTGATTTAGAGGAGTGATTTAATTCAGAGTGATTTTTGCAAGAAGGGTAATGATTGGAGAAGGGGGAAAATGGAAGCAGGAAGACCATTTTGAAAACTAAGACACTTGTCCAATTGGTGGCAGAAACATTGCAACAAGATCAGGAAAACTGGAAAAGGTATGTGTGGGCTGTAGGGTGGTGGAGAGGGGGAAGATCTACAAGATGTTGAGAGATTGGCACTTAGCAGCTGATTAGAAAAATCACAATCATCAAATATTTTCTGAACATTAACAGGCTTGATACCTGGGGTCTTAGAGTTAAAGCACACTATTGCCTGGCTCGGGTACCTTTATAATTCAGCGTTGAAACAAGAGACAAAGATTCACAATATTCACTAAAATATAATATGTAAAATTATATGTATATATATATAAATATTAAATATGTAAATATAATAATATATAAAAGAAGTCTAGGAAGAGACCAGTTGTAAAGAGAGTAACCCCCAAATTAGGACTGATGTCTAAAAGACCTTAAACAACCCAGTTTGATTCTTTTAAATAAAATGAGAAGTTATGTTTGTGTTAGCATTGAAATATAAGACACTTGACTGATAATCAGTGGTAGCTGAGCAAGTTATTTACCTTTATTGGACCTATTAGGGTGGCTGGATAATGCAAGGGCTAAAGCTAAGGGCCTGGTCAGGAAGACTCATCTTTCTGAGGTCAAATCTAGCCTAGCTGAGTGACCCTAGCTAAGTCACTTAACCCTGGTTGGCAATTCAATTTCTCATTTATAAAATGAGCTGGAGAAGCTGTCAACTGGGGTCTCAAAGAGTCAGACACAATTAAAATAACAACTAAAAAGTGAATAATAATAATAATAATAGGTAGCATTTATTAAGTGCTTTATATTTTACAAATCACCTTATGTAATACCTCATTTTACCCTCACAATAACCCTAGGAGTTGAGTGCTATTATTATCTTCCTTTTGCACATAATATTAGTTAACATTTCTATAATGCTTACCCTCTGCCAGGCATTATACAATTTTTATTTCATTTGATCCTTACAACAAGCCTGGAAAGTCAGTACTATTCTTATCCCCCCTTTTACAGATGAGGAAACGCAGGCAAATAGAGGTCAAGTAACTTGCCCAGGGTCAGACAGCTAATAAATGTCTAAGACTGAATTTTAACTCAGATTTTCTTGACTCTAGGTCAAGTGTTTTTAATCCACTGAACCTCCGAGCTACCTCTATAAAATGGAGATAATAATTTTAGTATTTAGTTCATAGAATTGTTGTGAGGATTAAATGAGATCTTGTGAAGTGCTTTGCAAAATTTAAAGTGACCTACATAAATGTTATTTTATATATTATAAATTAGCTATTATTATTGTTCTTATTAATTGATCACTGTTCCCATTAATGTATTCCTCTTGCAGCTCATGTGTAATATTTTGTAATGAGGTTATATCCTGACACTAGACAGTAAATTTGAAATGCCTCTAATTTTTTGATCAGATTCTTTTTTAAATGATCTGGAAAATTAAAGAATTGTCATAACTCACTCAAGGGTTACAGTATTTCTCAATTGTCAGCTTATGGTGAGAGGGTCTCAGGATAAATTTAAAATATCAGAAATGTAAAGGACTTCAGAAGTCATCTAGCCTCAACTGTTTATTTACAAATGGGGAAACTAGGGACCATAGAGGTGAAGATTGCCCACCATAATGCACACCAAGTTAAATGAAGATCAAGGACTAATCCCCAAGGCTTCTGACACCCAGATTCAGGGCTTTTTCTTGTAGGCCACTAGGTCACTCTGACTCCTATGCAGACATCACCCTATCTTTAATATTAGTCATAACCTATAACCCAGAAAACTGTGCATATTGGGATTTACTGAGGTGATTTGGAGATTTAATCATGGAAGACTTCCTAGGAGAAGAATATACTGTTGGAATGGAAAAGATGGCAGGAATTAGGTCCTGCTAGGTGGCGTAGTGGATAAAGCACCAGCCCTGGAGTCAGGAGTACCTGGGTTCAAATACGGTCTCAGACACTTAATAATTACCTAGCCCTGTGGTCTTAGGCAAGCCACTTAACCCCATTGCCTTGCAAAAACCTAAAAAAAAAAAAAGATGGCAGGAAAGCTTATAGTGAAATTAAGGCAGGAAGAAAAAGAGTGGTGAAGGGAGGCAACCCAAGGAAAGATGATTTTCATGACACAAGGAGGTTTGCAGAAATAAGTGTCCCCTTGGAACCCCATCTAGGGTTTTCTTGGCAGATAGCAGTGATTTACCATTCCCTTCTCCAGCTTATTTTACAGATGAGGAAACTGAGGCAAATGGTTAAATAAATTGCTCAGGGTCACACAGTAAGAATCTGAGATGGATTTGAATTTAGGATGATGAGTCTTTCTATTTCCCAGCTGGAGAGCTCTATCCGTTGTGCCACCTAACAGCCCCTTAAAGGGCAGTAGGTGACTTACCCAGGGTCACATAGTAGCAGGTGTCTGAGGTTAAATTTGAACTCAGGTCTTTCTGACTCCCAAGTTCAGCGCTGTATCCACCATGTCACCTAGCTGCCTTAACTTCAGTTTGACTTAATCCACCAGAGGAGGACCTGGCAAACGCTCCAGGATCTTTACCAAGAAAACCCATTGGACATGCTGTTGTCTATGGGGTCACAAAGAGTCAGACTAAATGACTGAACTATAACAACACCTGAAGTCCTTACACCTCATAAGGTCCTGAGAAGCTTAATTGAATTGACAAATGTAAAGTGCTTTGTAAGCAGTAAAACACTAAATATAAGGCATTTTTAATGTTATGGAAGTTATTTGTTAATTAATTTACTGAACAAGTATTTATTTATTGACTGTCTACTGTCTGCTGGGTGCTAGAGGAAGGAGGGGAATGGTGGGTAAATACAAAGATGGCAATTCAATTTCTTTACAACAATTTATTAACAGTTTATTGAGTGTCAGTGTGCAAACCACTGCTCTATTTTCAGGGAATACAAAGATAAAAATGAAAAATGTTCTCTGTTCTCAAGGAGTAAGGGCAAATGCTAAATTCAAATTATGTCTGATCTACATATCAGCGGTGGGACCCTGAACAAGTCTCTTGACGTCTCTGAATCTCAGTTTTGCCATCTCTAAAATGAGAACTGAACTCTATGGCCTCCAATTTTTCCAATTTCACATAAAGGCAAATTTAAAAAAAATTTTTTTTTTACAAGGCAATGGGGTTAAGTGGCTTGCCCTAGGCCACACAGCTTAAATGTCTGAGGCTGGATTTGAATTCAGGTCCTCCTGAAGGCAAATTTTAACATTAATTTTTTTTATAAGATTTTTGAGTCCCAGATTTTTCTCCTTCCTTCCTTCTCCTCCCTAGGCCAAGAAGCAATTTGATAGAGGACAAATCTATCTAAAAATATGCTCTAAAATTTATCAAATTCACTAGTCTACTTTTATTTGAAAATCTTGACAGTACATGCTCATCTCCAGCCCAGTGATGCATTTCCTATCTGCCACAGTTCCTCAGAGACCTCTGACAGTGGCTCAACCATCCAACTCATAAATTCTTTTTTGCATTCCAGGATATAGTTAGGATAGGCCTGCTGACTTGAAGCCTTTGAGGTACTTTTATGCTTTTTATAATCTCTTTACTGATAATAATTTCAATTTCCTGTTTACATGTTTCTTCTTTACTTCTTAATCTGAAAATCACTCTCTAAAGCACAGAAAATAGAACTGAAATGTTACTGTTATTGCGTGGTTCTGTCTTGTCCTAGACATTAATTCTCTTCTTATCCTCTTCAGGTAGTATTCCTATCCATTCCATGTTTTCTGTCTAGCCTTCAAGATAGCTAAAAAAGTCTATTTTTTTATTGGTTTTGGCTCATACAAAGCATTAACTTTCTGAAGATGATATATATATATAAATCTCTCTCTCTCTCTCTCTCTCTATATATATATATATATAATATATATTTGTTAGACTATTCCCCTTTTCATATTCACCCCCCATATTGTTATTTGATCTTTGCTTTTATTGCTGGTACTTTTTTTTTTTGTTTTGGGGTTTTTTTTTAGGCAAGGCAATGAAGTCAAGTGACTTTTCAAGGTCACATATCTAGGTAGTTATTACATGTCTGAGGCTGGATTTGAACTCAGGTCCTCCTGACTCCAGGGTTGGTCTTCTGTCCACTGTGCCACCTAGCTGCCCCTCAGCTTTCCTTTTAATCCTGTTTGCATTGGTTTGTTTGTGCAAAAGCTTTTTAATTTAATATAATTCAAAATGATCTATTTTACATTCTGTAATGCTCTTTATTTCTTGTTTGGTCATGAATTCTCCCCTTTTCCATAGATCTGACAGGTAGACTATAGCTTGCTCTTCTAATTTGTTTATGCTGTTACCTTTTATGTTAACATCATATGCCCATTTTGACCTTATCTTGATATGTGGTATGAAATGTTAATCTGTACCTAGTTTGTGTCCTAGGGTTTCCAGTTTTCCCCAGTAGTTTTTTTTTTCAAATGGTGAGTTATTATCCCAATGGTTGGGGTCATTGGGTTTAACAAACATTAAGTTACTATGATCACTGATTACTGTGTCTTGTGTATCTAACCTATTTCAATGATCCACCATTTTGTATTTCTTAATCAGATTGTTTTGATGATCACTGCTTTATAATATAGTTTGAGATCTGGCATTGGTAGGTCACCTTCTTTTCTTTTGCTCCCAACTCCTCTTAATTCTAGTGCCTTCCCTCTCTTTATTATCTCCTATTTATCCTGTGTATAGCTTGTTTATACATAGTTATTTGCATGTTGTCTCCCTCATTAAACTGTGAGCTCCTAAAGGGCAAGGACTGTCTTTTGCCTTTTTTGTATCTCCTTAGTCTTAGCACAGGGCCTGCACAGAGTTTATTAACTGACTTTTCCAATGGAATTAAATAGGACCATCTTTACAATAATCCTTAGCGAAAGGTTATTGGAAGGACAAATCAGTTGCTTACTAAATCATCTAATTCATTCCAAAATCTCATAAAAATATCTGTGGTTGTTGGAGGGGTGGATGTAGAGAAAGTTAATAGTTATAGGCTACAACTAATAGAAACACTGCCCCAGATCATGAGGGTAAAAACAAAGTTTTATTGTACTCTGTTCTGGTCAGACTACATCTGATGTGTGTGTGTCCAGTTCTGGGTGCCCCAAATTTTAAATGACAGTGATAAATTAGAATGTATCAAAGGGGAGAGTGGCTAAGACGATGGCCCTCTAGAAATCATGTCTTCTAAGGAAAGATCAAAGGGACTGGAGACAGTTATCTTGGGGGAGAAAAGAGCTAAGCTGTCATCACATATGTGAGGTGTTAGAATAGAAGAAGAAATACACATTTTGTCTGTGTGGCTCCAGAGGGTGTAACTAGGACATCACTTTGACGGATCTGTAGTTTCATAGGTGTGAGCTATTGTTGCAGAGTGGAGTCGTTCCCTCCTCTATCCCCACCCCCTTATCTCATATAATTCTTATCTATGTCTTTTTAGAAGTTTTTTTTCATTTTTCAAGGCAATGGGGTTAAGTGACTTGCCCAAGTAACTTCCCATAGCTAAGAATTAAGTGTCTGAGGCCAGATTTGAACCTGTTTTCCTGACTCCAGGGCCTGTGCTCTATCCACTGTGCCACCTAGCTCCCTTTTTAGAAATTTTGATACATTTTGTTTTAATATTTGTCACTTCACTTCTAGACCTAATCTCTCTTTTTTTGGGGGGGGGAGGGTGGGTTGGAAATGGGGTTAAGTGGCTTGCCCAAGGCCACACAGCTAGGTAATTCAGTGTCTGAGGCTGGATTTGAACTCAGGTCTTCCTGACTCCAAGGCCAGTGCTCTATCCACTTCGCCACCTAGCTGCCCCTAGAGCTAATCTCTTAATGGACTCCTTTATTCCTACCATCCAATAAACCTTTCCTTATAATTTATAATAGCTATATTAATAATTGCTAGGATTGATAGAACACATTTAAGGTTTGCAAAGCACTTTTACAAATATTATCTCATTTTGTTCTTCCAACAATCCTGAGAGGTAGATGATATTATCATCACCACCATCTCCATTTTACAGATAAGAAAAGTGAGGCAGACAGGGTTAAATGACTTGCCCTGGGTCCCACAGTTAGTATCTAAGATTAAGTTTGAAATCAAGTCTTCCTAACTCCAAATCCAACTTCTGTGCCATCTGTTTGACTGCTAACATAGTGTCTGACAACATTTTGTCCTCAGTTCCATTTTTGGAAGGGAAAAGAAGGAAAGGAAAGGGAAAGGAAGGGATGGGAAGGGGTACATTCCTTTTTTTCTCTCTCTTGTGTAGGGTAATGGGGTTGAGTGACTTGTCCAGGATCACACAGCCAGGAGGTATATCAAGTGTCTGAGGCTGATTTGAACTCATGTCCTCTTGACTCCAGTGCTGCCCCTACCCCCACCCCTTATCCATAAGTCCTTCTTTAAGGATCCATGGGATATATTCTCATTCGATTATTACTCATATAATATCTGAGGTCTTCCATGAATCTAAAAAATCTGTGCTTTAAGAGCTAAGACCAAGGGGTAAAAATTAGGTAAATTTTGGTTTAATAGAAGAATGGCCTTAGCACCAGTGAGAAGAGGCAGGCAGGAGCTGCCAGCTAAAGGAGTGAAATCATCTCCTTCTTGTGGAGGTGTTCAAACCTGGCTGAAGGGCAGTTTCTTAGGGATGCTGTGGATTTCTGCATTGCAGGGGAAGTTAGACTAGCTGACTTCCAAGGATCTACTAACTCTTAGATTCTATAAAATACAAATTGACTTCTCTGAATAAAATGGGCTTCTATGTACAAGTCACCATGGTGGACATTTTCAGTATGGCTTATCTCAGTCTATTAAACTATACTTTATTTTACTGTAGAAAATTTGAGCTTATCCTAAGAGGGCCATTTGACTTAAAAATTTGGGGAATTCCATTTTATGTTCAATTTGCATTCATCCATTGAGATTTTTTTAATCCACAAGGGGGCAGAATTTACTCAGTGAGAACCTGTTAGGTGTCTAAGTGGGTATGATCCATTAACCATGATTATTATTGATAAATCATTATAGTCCACTGTGGTTTAATTTTGTGAAGTGCTTTGTATTTATTTGTGGTTATTGGATATAGTTCCTGTCAGTCAAGTAAAATTTATTTTTCTTTTGTTTTCAAAGGCCTGAGTAATAAATGGAAATACTAGAAGAATCAGGCCATTGAGAGGAAGGTTACTCATGAAAATTAATATCCATCATCTCAGTAACCAAAGGCCATTGTTTCCAGTTTTTCAAGTGGGGCACATGATTACTTTGAATGCAGCTTTCTCAGCTAAAATCCAAGATTCAAACTAAAATATACAAAACCACCTTTGATTCTTACCTTTCCTCCACCTTCTCCCCCATCTCTCCACATCCTATCATTTGCCAAATTCTTTTGATGGCACTTCTGAAATAAGGTCCATCTTACTACATGTATATATGTATATATGTGCCTTCATGCAAGACTCCAGAGACATTTGTACAGATAGACATATCAGTCAAGAGTAACAAACAGTAAAAAAAAAAAAAGCATGAATTTCTCCTTGGAGAATAGGATTAGACACTAATCTATTTTTATTAACATATCTATTTATAGGTTTTATCTAATTCTAACCACTAAGTTGCTTTCTAAACTTAAATCTTTTATGAGCTTCAGCAGCGAAGTAGAACTGGGAATGAATATTAAATGCAAAAGGATATACTTCCTGCTAAGAAAAAGATTGCCAACTCTCTGTGGTACGTGGTAATGGGACACTAGAGTAAAAAGAACATTTAAATTCAGATTAACTTGCTCAAAGACAAACCTTCTAGTCATCTTTCATAAATTCCTCCTTCAAGGCCTTCTCCATAACAATTGCTGCACCTTTCCCATTATTCTCCAATTTACTTAATCCTATTTGCCTCAGTTTTTCATCTATAAAACGAGCTGGAGAAGGAAAGCATTCCAGTATCTTTGACTGGAAAGCCTCATTCACTCTCCAAAGATGATCTGAGGAAAAGGTCATCTTTCTCATGTCCATTCTCTCCCAGGAGAAATAACCTTTCTTCATAACTTGTTCCTCTCAGCAGAGAGGTGGTGGCCTGTAGGTGTGTAATGAGACATACATTTTTAGCCATGGCCAATGCATTGATTTGTTTTGCTTGTCTGTAGTTGTTATAAAGGAAGGTTTTGAGGGAGAGGTGAATAGCTGGGATGTGTCAGATGAGCTTAAAAAGCAAATAATGTTTTTTAAAGAAGTGGGGTGCCGCTAGGTGGCGCAGTGGATAGAGCACCAACCCTGGAGTCAGGAGTACCTGGGTTCAAATTCGACCTCAGACACTTAATAATTACCTAGCTGTATGGCCTTGGGCAAGCCACTTAACCCCACTGCCTTGCAAAAAAAAAAAGTGGTCTTCCTTGACAAAGGTAAAATCCTTTCTTTTGTGTCTTAGATTCCATCCCACCTCTTGCTTTTTCCTAATTCTTCAGCAATCATTCTTTGCTCTCTTTTGCTTTCCAATCCTTTCTTCATTTAGTATTTGGCAAATATTTGTTGAATGAATTAATGTGTAGTCATCTAGCCTTTGTGACTGACTTTTTTTTGGTGATCTTTCTGGGCACCAGACAATTCTTTTAGACCAAAATGTGAAATAGGATGTAACCCACAATATTCCAGAGTCAGCCTGAACCAAATTAAAATGGAATAAGGAAATATTTAACAAAATAAATAAAAATACAACAAAACAGATAAAATTATATTTTAAAATTAAGTAAATGACTAATATGGAAATATTTTGCATGACCACCCATAATTGATATATTATTGCTTGTCTTCTCACTGAGTCAGGGAGGGGCTGGAAGGAGGAAGAAAATTTGAAACTCAAAATTTCAAAAAAGTTTAAAATAAATAATAAAATGAAAAATTAAACAACAAAAACCTAACTCTGTATGTGACCAGCAGAGATTTTTATTTATGGATTAGTGGTCCCCCATGTCTATTGGAGTTTGGCACCACTGGTTTAGATTATAAATTGTAATAGAAATGCTGCCCTAAATTATAGAGCTAGGGTTGGGAGTTCCTTATGTCACTAAAATGCCTATCCTAGACCCTATCCCTATTCCTATCTTGAAGTGTGTGTGTGTGTGTGTGTGTGTGTGTGTGTGTGTGTGTGTGTGTGTATTTATGACATTTTTACTAATTTGGTTTTTTTGGGTTTTCCCTCTCAAAGGCGATCTGGGTTAAATGACTTGCCCAGGGCCACACAACTAGTAGGTATATAAAATATCTGAAATCCTCCTGACTCCAGTACTAGCTGCTCCAACCTCTATATTCTTTTTTTTTTTGCAAGGCAATTGGGTGACTTGCCCAAGGTCACACAGCTAGGTAATTTTTAAGTGTCTGAAGCTGGATTTGAATTCAGGTCCTCCTAACTCCAGGGCTGATGCTCTATCCACTGTGTAAACCTAGCTGCTTCATCCTGTATGTTCTTAAAACAAGCATTTCTAATTTTCAGAATCTTGAGGGTAATGAGAGTTTGAACAATTTGATCCATAAACCTACCTCAAGGAAGAGAGATGTACTAAACAACCTCTTTAGGTCCTTGTCCAGGATTTAGATTCTAGAGTTTCATAGGAATATTCTTTTTTTTTTTGTAAAGCAAACGGGGTTAAGTGGCTTGCCCAAGGCCACACAGCTAGGTAATTATTAAGTGTCTGAGACTGGATTTGAACCCAGGTACTCCTGACTCCAGGGCCAGCGCTTTATCCACTATGCCACCTAGCCGCCTCGGAATATTCTTGATGTACTTAATTCTGATTCCCTGCCTTGGATTGGAGCAAAGGAGAATCCTTAAACTGGAAAAAATCTGGGATAGTCATGGTTCAAGGACAAAAGGACTTGAACCATCCTAGGGAGATTATTGCATAAACCCACCTATCTCTTCCCTTTACCTTTTGGCTGTAAACATTTCAGGTTTTCTTTATCCTAAACAGATATCCCTTTATTTGCAAGAGTGCTCTATGTTTGCTTTCTCCATTTCAATCTATTTATCAATACTTTAATAACCTCTTCTTTTTGCTCCCTTCTATCCCCAATTTGCTAAAATTGCTCAGTCAAGTGCAATAAGCCAGAATAAAATGGGTTGGAAGTCAGCTCCTCTGAGATATAGTCCCATCTCTACTAAGCTCTGGTATCTTGGCAAGTCACATTCCCTCTATAGACCTCCATTCCCTCAATAGACTCTTATAAAATGAATATAATTGACTCTCTAATATGAAGGAGAATGGGGATGATCTCTCAAGTCTCCTATAATCCTATATTTTTAACGTCACTAATAACCATTTGTTAAAAGTTGATTTATTCAGAATTTAAGAAGGATTAAATGAACATTCATATACATATATACATACACACATCTATATATGCAAATATGTATATATTAGAAAAATTATACATGGAGCTACAGATCTCTATTCCATACAGCTTGTTTTCTTTAATAATCTTATTGTCAACTCCAAGGACCTTTTCTTTACCCTCTATTTCTGTGGCAGCATTGCCCTGTTTAACATCATCAATAATCCTCTCATTCTTAAAACTTTCTCCTTCCATATTTTTCATGCCATTCTTTTCTCATGGTTCTCTTTAGCCTCTGTTTCTCTGGGGTCTTCCTCACCAATTTCCCTTCTTTAAACTTTATTCTAGATAGCGATGGTCCTATTCTTTCTCCAATGATGAATTCACAAACTCCTGTGGCTTTATACAATATTGAGTTCGGATTTTTTTTTTTCAGCACAATGAACCATGAATTAGAAGCTCTACCACTGACTCTGTAGTGGTCCTTCACTTTAAAAGGAAGGCTCAGGGGGTAGTTACATGCCCAAGGTCACTGGTGTGATTCAAACCCACAGGCTCTAAAAGCTATGGGTTTCCATTCTCCCATTTGCTCTGCCTCCATCTTCTGAGACTATAACTTTGTCTTTGGTTCTTCTGCTAACACCCTCGTTGAATTAACCTTTTGTCTCAGCTCCTTCTGGGTGGTTTTTCTGCTCTGCCCTTTTGGGAAATGGAACTGCTTGTCCCTGTGGACCAGATGTTTATGTTTGCTGTCCCTTGGCCTGGACAAAGGCACATCTGTTGCAATACCCTTAATTTCTGATCCATTAGAAAAGAAAAAAAATTCTCAGCTAAGAACCTTCCTTTCAAAGTGAAGGCCCACTGCTGAGTGTGAAGGCCAGTCTCTTTTGGATTGGCAGAGGAGTCAACTATTTGGTCCCTTCTGACCTCTGAAGCCTGAAAAGGAAAAATAATACAGAAATCCAAGACTCAAGGTTTGCCAGGTTCCCCTGGCTAGGTCAAACAAAGATCTTTAGGTTTCTTTGGAACAGATTAAGAACAAAGCAAGTTTTCTTTAAACTCCTAATGAGAGTCCCGGTTGGAGGCCTCCCTCAGCAGTGCAGATAGGGCTGTATTCCCACTGTCTTTGGCTCTGCCTGTAACTTTGAAGCTCCACCAAAGGCCTCGGGCCTTCCAGGAACAATATTTGCTTAAATCTTCTATTTGCTCTGTGGTTGTTATAAGCCTCGACTAGACCAACATGGGGTTTTCCAGTCCTAAAGCTGGATTCTTTAGACATTTCATATTGGCCTGCAGCTGTGACTCTTCTGAGAATGTGACCTTTGGACCTAAGGATTTCTAGCAGGAGCTACAAGTCTACCTTCAGTGGAATGAGTGGCAGTCTTTGTGAGCATCCACCTGGGTGGGACACAGGCAGAGACAGGGTTAGTGGCCTTCCCATAGCAGGCTGAACAAATTCTCATGACCAGTCAGGACCATGGCGTATCAGAGAAGAAAAAGCCCCAGACCACCATGATTGAAAAGACCCAACTTCTTTTTTTTTTTTTAAGGTTTTTTTTGCAAGACAATGGGATTAAGTGGCTTGACCAAGGCCACACAGCTAGGTAATTAGTAAGTGTCGGAGGTTGGGTTTGAACTCAGGTTCTCCTGACTCCAGAGCTGGTACTCTATCTACTTTGCCACTTAGCCTCCCCAAAAAACCCAACTTCTAATCCCAATTGTGCCACTAACATGTTGTGAGACCTTTGGCAATCACTGGACCTCCTGGGGCCTCAGTTTTCTTATTTTCTTTTTAAAATTTATTTTTTGAATTTTACAATTTTCCCCCTAATCTTGCTTCCCTCCCCCCTCCCACAGAAGGCAGTCTGATAGTCTTATTATTTCCATGCTATACTTTGATCAAAATTGAATGTGTTGAAAGAGAAATCATATCCTTAAGGAAAAAATAAAATATAAGAGATAGCAAAATTATATATTAAGATAATTTTTTTTTTAAAGTTAAAGGCAATAGTCTTTGGTCTTTGTTTAAACTCCACAGTTCTTTCTCTGGATACAGATGGTATTCTCCATTGCAGATACCCTAAAATTGTCCCTGATTGCTGCACTGATGGAATGAGCTAGTCCATTAAGATTGATCATCACCCCCATGTTGCTGTTAGGGTGTACAGTGTTTTTCTGGTTTTGCTCATCTAGCTCAGCATCAGTTCATACAAATTCTTCCAGGCTTCTCTGAATTCTCATCCCTCTGGTTTCTAATAGAACAATAGTATTCCATAGTATACATATACCACAGTTTTTTAAGCCATTCCCCAATTGAAGTTTCCAATTTTTTGCCACCACAAACAGGGCTGCTATGAATATTTTTGTACAAGTGAAGTTTTTACCCTTTTTTAATCATCTCTTCAGGGTATAGACCCAGGAGTGGTATTGCTGGATCAAAGGGTGTACACATTGTTATTGACCTTTGGGCATAATTCCAAATTGCTTTCCAGAAAGGTTGGATGAGTTTTACAGTTCTACCAACAATGTATTTGTGTCCCAGATTTCCCACATCCTTCCAACATTGATCATTGTCCTTTCTGGTCATATTGGCCAGTCTGAGAGGTGTGAGATGGTACCTCAGAGATGCTTTAATTTGCATTACTCCAAACAGTAAAGATTTAGAGCAATATTTCATATGCCTATATAGGATGGCTTTGATTTCCTCATCTGTAAATTGCCTCAGCATATTCTTTGACCATTTATCAACTAGGGAAAGTTTTCTCATTTTAAAAAAGAGTGGGTTAGATTAGATAATCTCATACGGTCATTCTACTAAAAAACTGTAAATATGTGACTGCTATATAATTGTTAGAGGCAGGTCTCACTTCTGATATTTGCTACCCCTGGGATCTTGGGCAAATATTTTAATTTTCCCTGTACCTCCAGTTACTTGATAGATATATCCTCAACATGTTTGTTGTTCAGTCATGTCTGATTGTTTTTAAGCCAATTTGAGATTTTCTTGGCAAAGATACTGGTGTGGTCTTCCGCTTCCTTCTTATTTTACAGATGAGGAAACTGAAGCACACAGGGATTAAATGACCTGCCCAGGGTCACATAGCTAGGAAGAGTCTGGGAACAGATTTGGACTGAGGAAGGGGAATCTTCTTGACTCCAGGCCTGGGACTCTAGCCACACTAACTGCCAGAACAACTCACACACCTGATGAATGGAAATGGAAGAAATCATGAACCTCAACTAGACTAGCTACCAATTTATCTAATTCCAAGGGGGTCCTCACTGCAGAACAGCAAACATTCTGTTCCTCTGTAATCAATCATTTTGCAGTTGTGCTCTTCTCCACAGCTATTCTAAACAGTCTTGTTTCTCCTCAAGCCTCCATAGTAACCTCTTTCCAGACCCTTTCAGCTGAAGATCTTGTCTTATATATCTGTAAAAAGAATTTAAGACTGCTCAGGGTTTTCCATTTTTCTATCTTCCCCATCTCCCATCATTCAGACATCTTCCTCCATTGTCTCCTTTTACACTCTGGTTTCAAATGAAGATATGGTTCTTCTAGTAAGGTAAAGTCTCTTATTTGAACCCTTGATCCTTTTCCCTCCAGATTTTTCCAGCAAATTTCCCCTTCTCCAAACCCCATATTTTCTCCCATTCTCAATTTCTTTCTAACTACTTGCCCTTGCCTAGAAACATGTACTTATTTATTTTAGGGGAATTCTCCCATTCTTTAAAAAACAAAACATTTGATTCTACCCTCCCCGGTAACTATCTTATATCTCTCCTCCCTTTCATCGCAAAATTCTTTGAGAATTACCCACCCTTAACACCAATCCATCCTTTCTTCAAAACCCTCAGAGGACTATTGATACCATTCAACTGCTCTCTTCAGAGTTATCATGTTCTCTTAAATGTCAAATAATAGTCTTTTCTCCACCCTCATTCTTCTTGATCTTTCTGAAGCATTTGACACTATTGATCAACCTTTCTTTCTAGATTTCCTTTTTTTCTCTCTCCTGGTTTTCTTCCTATCTGCATGACTCCTCCTCAGATTCCTTCCCTAGTTCTTCATCCTTCATCCAGATTCCCTGAGTCTCTCTCCTTGGCCTTCTTCACTTTTCATTCTATCCTACCTACATCATATACCATTGGTGTAATTATTAATTCTTGCAGATAATTCTCAGATCTATACAGTCAAATATTTCCAACTACCTCTTGGACATCTTGAGCTGGGTATCCCATATACATCTCAAAATATACAAAACAGAACTCATTATCTTCTCCATTTTTGAACTTCCTCATAATTGTCAAGGGTACCACCATCCTTCTAGTCATCCAAGGTCTACAACCTTGGTGTCACCCTCAACTTTCACTCTCATTCATCTCACATATATAATCTGTTGTCAAATTCTGTGGTTTCTCCCATCATAACATCATCACTTTCATAAGTCCCTTTCTCTGTACTCATAAAGTCTTATCCCAAATATATCACCTCTGGCCTAGACTCCTGCACTCAGCTTCTCATTAATGTTCCTGCTTCAGATATCTCTGGTCTAATTCATGCTCCATTCAGATACTAAGGAGATTTTCCTAAATTGTAAGTCTGATACTGCCATCCCCCTGCTCAAGAAGCTCCAGTATCTCCACATTACCCTTTCATGAGCACAGTTCTCATTTTTTGGGTAACTTTAAAAAATTTTAAACTTAAATACAAAGTGAGAAATGGAAAAAAAATCATTGCTATATACACGGCAGACCATAAGAAAGGATTCAATATAAAACTAAATTTCCATTTTAAGAACACCTGTATAATAAATACTACACATTGTTTTCAAAGTTGTTCAAATTTTCTTTGCTTCTGTGTGGATTTTCTTTTGTTCTCTGCTGTGCATTTTTTACTTTATTTTTCCCTTTCTTTCCTCCCCACATTCCTAAAACAGGCTAGAATTAAGTGTGGATTTACATATTACATATATATATATATATATATATATACACACACACACACACACACACACACACACACAAACAGATACATACATTCATACACATACATGCAATAAGACTATATACTATGGTTATTTCCATTTGTCATCTCTTTCTCTGTAGGTACATAGTATCTTCCTTCAAAAGTCCAAGTCTTTCCATGTTTATCTAAATCAGCTAGCTCATCATTTCCTACATCACAGCAATATTCCAACCCAGTCTCATCCTGAGAGATTGTCTATGAAAGGTTCTTTCCCAATTCTCTGCATTCCTTCTATTCTTGGCTATATAGGTTTTATTTACAAGTTCTCACTTTTAAAAGCAATTCTGCATTATGCAAATTCAACTTTATGGAGAGAATTCTGAAAGAAATGCTCATTTCAAAAAAAACCCCTATTTATATTAACTTTACTATACAGTTGTGTTCTCATTCTCTCTCTCTCTCTCTCTCTTCCTGATCCAGCCCCCACCAAAAAAAACAAAACTCAAAACCACCCCAACCCTCCAAGTGAAAGCAGAAATATAGACATATACTGTTTTATCAGGGCCTTCCTTTGCCCACTCCACCCACTTACCTACCCACATGTCCTCCTGTGTATCTATCCAACCATCCATCCATTTATCCATCCATTTATCCATCCATCCATCCATCCATCCATCCATGCATCCATCCATCCATCCATCCGTCTCTCTCTCTTGTTGTGTTCTGTCCCCACATATTGCTGCCCTCCTGTCTATGTCTATGGCCAGATCCTATGTATCCCCTAGTCCAGCCCCTGCTTCTTTCTTCTCAGTTCAGGCCAGGTCCCAGTGTGGTTGGTCCTGCCCCCTTCCAACTCTTGCTGCTCTGTACCTACCCCCCCCCCACCCCCCCCACCCCTCTATGCAAACTTGAATGCAGGCCACTTCCCTCATCTATCCCTCCCTATGTTGACAGGCTTCTTGTAGAACTCGAGATTTTAGTTGGGATTTAAAGGAAGTGTGGGAGAAGGGATAAATAGAAATAGGGATTGATAGATACAATATAGATACTGATACACATGTATGGGTGTATGTATATACACACGAATGTGTTTATATGCACACACAGATATATAGCTATAGTTGTAGCTACGCAAAGAGATCTGTATCTAATTATTTAAATGTTGTCTCTCAAATTAGAATGTAAGTTTCTTGTAGGAAGGAATTGGATTTGTTTTCTCTCCATTCTCTTTAGCCTCATTGCTTAGCATATATTGAGAATACAGTAAGAGTCTAAATGCTTGTTGATTGAGTTCAAGAAAAGGAAATCAAGGACAGCTGGGATATTTGGGAAGATTTATTAGAGAATCTTAGAATCATAGAATCTCAGACTTGGAAAGGACCTCAGAAGCCATCTTTTTTTTTTTTTTAACTTGAATTCCTTCAGTAAGCACTGCCAAGTATTTAATCCATATTTTATTTAAGTTCCTGCTATTTTGGGGAACTCTATTTCATCATGTAATCTATTCTTTTATTTTCTCTTTTTTACAGCATTTATTTATTAACTTAACAAATTGTGTTTTAATTGTGAAGAGCACAAAATTTAGATAAGAGGGTTTACCTGCTCTCATGGAGCTTATGGTCTAATTGTAGGATGAAACTGAAACACAGATCCCTCTAATCCCCACTGTCACATGGGGTATGCCTTAGGGAGGAGACAACAAAAGGCCATGAAAGGGAGATCAGGGTAGGTTTCATGGAGGTGAGTTTTGCATTGGCCTTTAAAGGATGTCATGGCATAGTGGATGGAACAGTAAATTTATATTTGAATTCAGAGAAAACCCTATCTGTTTTTCTGGACCTAGTACTTATTTATTTAGCAGTTTGTTTGTTTTTGCAGTACACTGCCTTGGTCCTTTTATCCTTCCTTTCCTTTTAGGTTTTTTAGGTTTTTTTAGGGGTTTTTTTTGGCAAGGCAATGGGGTTAAGTGGCTTGCCCAAGGCCACACAGCTAGGTAATTATTGAGTGTCTGAGGCTGGATTTGAACCCAGGTACTCCTGACTCCAGGGCCGGTGCTGTAACCACCACACCACCTAGCTGCCCCTATCCTTCCTTTCCTTTTGCTTAACCTTCCCTACCCTGGTCCTTTTCTGAAACCATACACTGTGCAAGTTTTGGAGGAAGATAGCGGCTAGCTAGTGGAGCATTGGCTAGAGTTGAGCTTGGAGTCAGGAAGACTTGAGTCAAAATTTGACACTTTCTAGCTGTGCGACCCTGGGCAAGTCACTTTACCCAGTTTGCCTCAGTTTCCTCATCTTTAAAACAAACTGGAGAAGGAAATGGCAAAGCACTCTAGTAATCCCTACCAAGAAAACCCCAAATGGGGTCATGACTGAAATGACTGAATAATAATGAAAGTACCAAGGAAACAAGCAAGTTTCGAGTCAAGGGAGAGGAATTCAAAACCTAGGGGATCTTGGGCAAATTGCTTAATTGTTGTTTGCCTCAGTTTCCTCACTAAAATGAGTATCATATTATCACTTTCCTTCCAGCATTGTTGTCAGTATCAAATGACATATTTGTAAAGTGTTTAACAAAGTAGGCCTTCATAAGCAGGCTGGTAGGCCCCCAACTCCTAAAGTCTCCCTTGGGTATGCTGGTGTTTAAAAACCAGCTCTCTAAACAAACTTAAACATGACACATTTTTAAGTTTTATCTGTATTTTTATCATTTTTTCCCCCATCATGTTAAGTCCAGGAAAAACAAAGCCATAAATTAAACCTTGATTTTTAGTATTTGCTGATTTCTGAGATATTAATGCTCATCCTGAAAATTTAACAATCAGCTCTAGTTCCAGCACACTTGCATTGGTACCCTACTGCAGCTCAGAACTTTTTAATACCACCTGCCTCAGTTTCTCCAGTAGTCCTATGTGTTAATATGCTCACATTAGACATGGCCATACATGTAGGGGTGTATGCATATGCATGTGAATGTGTTTATATGCACAGAAAGGTTAATTGACAAGGAATGGATATGAAAGGGTAATTTCAGACTTTTTGGGAAATTCTTGATTCCTCTTAAATGTGTTTCATTTCCACAATATAAGAGAAAAAGGGAAATCAAAAGCACAATCACCCCCACTTTTGCTTTCCTTCCCTCTGCTCTTTCTATGGTAAGAAACATGGTTTAAGGGCTTATATGCTAATTATTTTTTTTATAATTCGTCTAGAATAGGATGCAAAATCAGTCCTTCATCCATTCCTAGTCCCCCTTTCCTCACCTTTCCTGCCTCTCTACTTTGCCCATACAGCCTCATTGCCTTCTACTCTTGCCCCCCCCCCCCCCCCAAGCTTCTGGTCTGTTTTAGCGATCTCAGTTACTTGAATACCCCACCCCACCTGAAGAGGATGGGGCAGAACAGAAAGGAACTGGGCCCCAGTCCAACGTGGGATAGTTTTTTTCCTTTCTTTTTCCTTTTTTTAGTTTTTTTTTTGCAAGGCAATGGGGTTAAGTGGCTTGCCCAAGGCCACACAGCTAGGTCATTGTCTGAGACCGCATTTGAACCCAGGTCCTCCTGACTCCAGGGCCGGTGCTCTATCCACTGCACCACCTATGCCTGGACTAGTAATCCCATTTAGAGAGTGAATCCCAGCCAAGTGCAACATTTATTAATCACCCACGGCGCGCAGAGTCCCGGGCTGGGGCTGTCAGGAGGTTAGACGGGGGTGGCTGGCGAGTCGGCGTCCCCCGGGGCCGGGAGGACCCGAGTTCCAGCGTGGCCCTGGGCGGGCCCTGCCCCCCGGGGGCAGGTCAAGTCGAACAGAAAGCTGGGCTGGGCCGGCCCTGGGAGGGTGGAGAAAGGCGCCGTGACGGGGGTGGTGGGCCTCGGGCCCGCCCCCAGCCCGGCCCCAGCCCGGCCCCGCCAGCCCGGCCCCGCCCCAGCCCGCCTCCAGCCCGCCTCCAGCCCGGCCCCGCCAGCCCGGCCCCGCCCCAGCCCGCCTCCAGCCCGGCCCCAGCCCGGCCCCGCCCCAGCCCGCCCCGGCCCCGCCCCGGCCCGGCCCCGCCAGCCCGGCTTCCCCCCAGGAAGGGCCCCCCGCAGGAATGCCGCCTCCGCCCGGGCCCTGGCTGGGCTTGGCGCCGGGCTGCGCCGCGCTCCCCCGGGGCTCCGGCCGGCCCGAGCAGCCCCGGCCCCCGCACGCGCCCGGGGGTTTCCGGAGGTCGCGGGGCGGGGAGGCAGCCCGGCTGCCGGCGGCGGGCAGAGGTCAGGCCGGCCTCCGCGCCGGGCTCCTGATGGGAACCACATGGGCCCTGGCAGCCGCCCCGCCCGGGCCCCCAGAGAGCGAGCCGGCCGCGGGTCCGGAGCCCCGATGGGAGGGCGGCCTGTGCCCACGGGGGGGGGGGCAGAAGAAACAGATGCCCCCCAGGGCATGGTGTGTGGTGGAGCCTGTGTCGCGGGCGCCAGACCTGCCTTATTTTAAAAACATCTTGTTCACGGCTTTTTCTTGGCTTGCCCAGGACCACACGGCTACGTCATTAGTGTCTGAGGTCGGATTTGAACCCAGGTCCTCCTGACTCCAGCGCCGGTGCTCTATCCGCTGCGCCAACTAGCCGCCTCCGACTTACTTTTTTTTCTTAACCAGTCATTTCTGAATGTGTAGGAAGGCAGATGGTGGCCCAGTGGATATAATGCTGGTCCTGGAGTCAGGAAAACTGAGCTCAAATAAGACCTCAGACGACTATTTGCTGTGACACCACGGGAGCAACATTTCACCTGTTTGTCTCAGTTTCCTCAAGAGTAAAATGGGGATTATAGGGGCGTCTAGGTGGCACAGTGGATAGAGCCCCGGCCCTGGGGTCAGGAGTACCCGGGTTCAAATGCGGCCTCAGACACTTAATAATCACCTAGCTGTGTGGCCTTGGGCAAGCCACTTAACCCCATTGCCTTGCAAAAACTAAAAATAAAAAATAAAAAAAATGGGAATTATAATATCACCTATCTTGGAAAGTTATTGTGAGGATCAAATGAGATGATATTTGTAAAAAACACTTAGAACAGTGACTGGAATACAATGGGTACTATAATAAATGCTTATTCCCTTCCAGTTCCAGAATTGAAGCTTCTCTGGTAATGAATATAAACCATTAAGCAAAAAATAACTGCCATATCTGGCAGTGCATGCAATGGTTTTGTCCAGAGGAGGGAGAAAGATAGAAAGCTGACATGCTTTGTTTCTTATTGTATTTATTTCTTACTGTTTTGGGGAAAAACAAAAGATCAAAGAAAGGCTAGAACTGTTTTTAGTCATCAGATAAAATGATCATACTTCATCTGTTCCCTAGACCTATTATTAATTTTTCACTCATTTCTATTCAATTATAGGGATTTTATTATTTACCTAGTTGAGGTAACTGTATATGTTCTAGTTCTACTTAGTTCACTTTGTATCAGTTCAAACTTTTCTACATATCTCTGACATGTTCATATATATACATACACCATTTTTTCTTTTTCTTTTTTTCATAAATAGCATTTTTTGTGGCACAATTATATTCTATTATATCATACAACATTTTGTTCAGCCATTCCTCAATTGATGAGTGCTTTGTTTGCAGTCCTTGGCAACTACAAAAGTATTGCTGCAACCAACTTGATGTATGTCAGATCTTTCTTCCTTGTATGACATCTTTTTTTGGGAAAGAGAATTTTATTTTTAAAATTCTAAATGTACCCAACACCAAATAAAATAAACATTTCTGTATAGAAATGAAAAAGAATATGCACAACTGTGAACCTCCATTATTAACAGCTTGCTTTTCTTTCTAATTATATAACAAATTAATTCATCATGCCTTTCAAAGATATTTTGCTTGTTTGTATGACCGGATCTTGATGAAACCATCTTGGCTTTTTTGTGATCAGTTTCCTTTTCCAGATATTCACTAACCATTCCTTTATATAATAGATTCTAGATTTTTTTTTCACCAGTAATCAAAAGTCAAGTTTGGTGGTGTTGGGTCCAGATTTGGGCTTCACTCTTGCCCAGGTGAGCCCAGATGAGTATCTGTTTCCTGAGAAAACAAATCCTAACCTCTATAGAAACTCCAAACAATTCTCAATCTCACTTTAGTGACACCAAACAAAACATATCCTCCATGGATTCTCAAATCCATCTTCCTATATCCCATATCCCATATCCTATATCCTATAAAAGGCATGCTCTCCTCACTGCTAGAGTGCTCAGACCCAGACCACAGTCCCTTCCTTTGATAAACAGCTTTACATTCCATTTGTCTCCATTCCTATCCTCCTTAAACCTCAGTCTTTCTGACCCACACCTTTTGACCTTTCATTTGGTGCCAAAACTCAGTTTTGCCTACTTCTCAAATGAAACTATTCAAAACATTCTATCATTCTGATATTGAGCAATCTTGAAATTTGAGCCATGGACCTACCCAGCCACACATCATTTTAGGGATCATTGCCATCACAACTGATTTGGGTAATTTTAAGTACTGCCTGTTCTCCCTTATCCAACAGTAGGTAGGGCTCAATGGATGTATACTGTACTGTATTAAACCGAATTCAAACAATTGTCCATTTATACATTGGTAGAAATTATTTTAGTAAAGTTGGTACAGCTGACTTTAAAACAAAAAAAGATTAGTCATCTCAGTAGACATATAAAGCATCTTAATTAGTGGTAGTGCTCAGTTTTCTTTTTTCTTTTTAGATTTAATATTCTATTTTTTCAATTACATGTAAAACGATTTTTAATTTGTTACTGGGTTTTTTACAATTTTGAGTTCCACATTATTTTCCTTTCCCCCTTCCCTCCTCCTCATTGAGATAAGATGCCATTTAATAAAAGTTATATATGTGCAGTCATATAAAACCCATTTCCATTTTACTTGTTCTTTCCAATATCATACATTAACCTAAAAATGTAGAATATATATGGAATGAGAAAGTAGACATGAAATTGATTTTCATTTATGACTGATGGGGTCAGTTGTATTACTGTATAATCATACAGCTCCCAAAATGTATTCAAGGAATGGAAGTTAATTTAATTGACTTAGGAAAGCATAATTAGGAAGGCAGAAAAGAAAAATGACAGGCTATATTCCCATACCAAATCCAATTTACTTTTGGATTATCTGATGTTTTAGACTTTCTTTTAGAATCATAGACTCTCATAACTGAAAGAGATGTCAAAGAGCATCTAAATCAACTTCTACCTAAAGTATTAATCTCCTCTACTACATTCCTTACTATACCTCATCCAGCCTCTAGCATCCACCAAATGTAGCCCAAACTACTTAATCTCTCATTTAAGGCCCTGTACAATTTTACCCCAACTTTCCTTTCTATCATTATCTCATGTTTTTCTTTCACATTTCATTCCATTTTCTCATCTACACCCAGAACATACTTCCCCTTTCCTGGGTTCCAGGCTTTGCTCTCCATTGTTCCTTCTCCTAGAATGGCCTCCCTTTCTACCTGCTAAAATTCTGTTCATAGTCTGGTAGCTCCAGTGACCAAAAGTGGACAGTGACCAATCCCACTGTGATGAGAAAACTGTCAGAGACTGGAATAGCGCTGTATGTCCCTGTGGTTTTATGGACTCTACCAAGTACATACTCTTTGCTTGTCACTTTCTCCTATATAGCTTGTTTTCTTTCTGTCTTTCTGTCTTTCTGTCTTTCTTTCTGTCTTTCTGTCTTTCTGTCTTTCTGTCTTTCTGTCTTTCTGTCTTTCTGTCTTTCTGTCTTTCTGTCTTTCTTTCTTTCTTTCTTTCTTTCTTTTTGCAAGGCAATGGGGTTAAGTGTCTTGCCCAAGGCCACACAGCTAGCTAATTATTAAGTGTCTCAGTTCAGATTTGAACCCAGGTCCTCCTGACTCCAGGGCAGGTGTTCTATCCACTGTACCACCTAGCTGCCGGCTCCCCACCCCCACCCCAACCCATAGCTTTTTTTAAGCAAGAGACCAAGAAGCTAGAGGAGCTTATGAACTTATGAAATCTGGGCTAAAACGATCTCTAACGTCCCTTCCAGTTCTAAAAACTTTTTTTTCTTTTTGGCAAGGAAGGCAATGGGGATAAGTGGCTTGCCCAAGGCCACACAGCTGGTAATTATTAAGTCTCTGAGGTCACATTTGAACGCAGGTACTCCTGACTCCAGGGCCAGTGCGCTATCAACTGCGTCACCTAGCCTGCCCCAAAACTTTGTTTTTAATAGTTTTATTATCTATATTATCTCTGAACTCATGCAGAGATTTCCCTGGGGACAGCTGTTTAATTCACAGCTCAGTCACAGGTGATATTTGAAATCTAGGGTGTATATTTTCTTGGCACATGATGGAACTGGATCCAGTCAGCCTCTGGTTGTGCGCACCTACACTATAAGATGGCTTTCAAAGCTTTATCTCAGTTTCTGCTATTAATTAGGAGGAAAAGCCATTGGCTTTTTAAATCAGGGAACATTTTTTATAAAGTTGCTTCAGAACTTTATTAGATGGCAAAGAATGAACCAAAAATTTTATTTATCACTTCTATTATAAGATTGAAAAATCTGGCTTTTCTGATAGGTAGATCATAAGTTGAATTATTATGAATTTGATGTTTCATCTATCTTGCCTTTGACCAAAATGTTCCCCATGTTAGTGTAACCTTTGTCCCCAGACCCACTGGAGTGGGATTCTTTCAATACTGAAGATGAATTCATTGCTCCGTTGTGAGGGGTGAGATGGAATAGAATGAGCTCCAGACTTCACCAGTCCCCTTTTAAGACTCTCCTAGTGAGAGATCCCTTTTAAATTCCTCTTCAGGACTCTTCAGGGTCAGTCTCCTTTGGGGTTGGTCAAGCTCCAAGCTTTCTTCAAGCATTGAGCCACTTCAGGTACTCCAGGCTTCTGACTTCAAGAGAGAGGGAGGAAGAGACCAAACCCACTTCAGGATGCTATCTCTGGGAGGACATGAGAAGAGAACAGTATCTATTATGTCTCTGTTCCTAGGTTTCTACTCTGTAGAGACTTCAGAGAACTTTCCCCTTGGGTGAGAGGACTATCATGGTTGAACTGAGTTACTCCTAAATGAGAGAGAGCTTCATCATCTGCCATCTGGTATATATTCTCCAGTGTATACCTTCTCTGAGTTCTGGTTTGTTTCCTTTTGAATAAATGGATTTCTTTGCTTTTTGCTATGTGGATTCATTGTAGAACTGGTATTATGTGAGATTGATATTAAGTGAAATTGTATTAGGTGAGATTGGTGTTAAATGGAACTGATATTAGGTAGGGTATTAGGTCAAGTCTTGGATATAGGGCCAAAAAAAATGACAAAGTCATCAAAAGTTAATTGGAACCTTACCATATCCCGTGGGTGAACAATAATAATTTTTAACATGTATTTTTAATTTATGAACTAAAACAAGCATTTCTATAACATAGTATAATGAAAAGATTATTGTACATGAAACTGCAACTTTACTATGCTCAACTTGCCTTGTCATTTCTTTCCAATATACAACAAAATTGTCAGCACAAAGTTATTTATTTTACTTTTTTCTCCCTCCCTAGATGGTTACCATTAGATGCAGATAGATAGAGATATAGATGGATAGACGGAAAGATGAATGTATATAAGTAAAATTATACATACTTCTATTTATCATTTCTTTCCCTGGATGCAAGTAGGGTCCTTCTTCATATGACCTTTATGAAACTTATGAACAATATTTAAGGAAATAGATAAATATACTTGTAAACTAAAATTCCCTTTCTCTGAGGAGAGTAAAACGGCCTGTGGCCCCAAATTTCTCCTTCCTCTCTTGGAAGGCCTTTCCTGATCACCCTACTTCTCCCTGATAACATATATGAATAGTTGTTTATATGTTATAACCTTTAAGTAAACTGAATGGAAGTCCCTCCCTTGAAGACAGGCACACTTTTCCATTTTGTCTTTATATCTCCATCACCTTATACAGTACTTTGGACATAATATGTATATTTAATAAATGCTGGAGGAACTGGAGATTTTTGTGGGGTTATGGAGGGTGAGAGTATTAGTTGCCTTCTCTTACCTCCCTCTTCTCTTCCACCACAGGATCTTCCCAACTATTGAAGTCCTTAAGTTACATTAATTTTTTCTAAAAATATCAAAACTATCTCTCAAATTTTTTCTTTCTACTCCATTCTCACTGCCATCATCATCATCCTTAGTAAGTGAACTCTTTAAGTATTCTTCCATCCTAGAATCTTTCTCTCCACCCATCTATGACATATTCTGATGCCAGATGCACTCCTATGAGATGATTTGGGGGCACATGCTACCCATCTGCCATTTGGCAAGCTATTTTGCCTCTCCAGGTCACAGCTTCCTCATCTGTAAAATGAGGGGGTTGGTCTAGATGATCTTTCAAGACCCTTTCCAGCTCTAAACCCTACATTTTCCCCATGTAATTTCTACCATTTTAAAATCCTTCACCTATAATTCAAGTCTTTCCCAATCTATATTAACCACATATCCAACTTTCTCTCCTACCAATACCTAGCCTGAGCATTATGGTCCAATAAAGTTGATCTCCATTAAAAATAATAGCTAAAATTTATATAGTGCTTTAAGGATACATGTACCATCCTGTGCAATCCAAAGAGCATTCATTTAGTGTTGTGGTTATTTTCAGTTGTGTCTGCTCTTTTGTGATCCCAATTTGAGTATTTCTTGGCAAAAATACTAGAGTGGTGGGCCATTTCCTTCTCCAGCTCATTTTGCAGATGAGAAAATTGAGGCAAACAGGGGATGTGACTTAAACAAGCATTAATAAATGCTTGTAGAATTGGAGATTTTGTGGGTTTATGGAGAGTGGGAATATTGATTGCCTTCCCTTGCTTACCCTTTTGAATTTTTTTTGCTCTATCCACAGCTATAGATATCATCTTTAGTTTACAGATGCAGGTATTCTTAAAATGATTTGTTATAAGATGAAAAAACAAACATCTGAAGTAAGATGAACTCAGGTCTCTCCTGCCTCCAGGACTATCACTCTTTCACTTACACCATACAGTCTCTCTCCCTAGAATTAATTTCAGTTAAATTTTAAAAAGCATTTATTAAGTGTCTCCTTTGTTTCATGCATTATTTTTAAAAAATAGTCATGTGGCTACAAAGATTTAAAAAAAAATGGACTGGTTCTTGTCCTTAAGTAGCTTAAATCCCCTAGACTTCCAAGACAGAAGAGGACTTAGGATCTTTACTTTCAACCCTTCATTTTACCATAAGGAGGGAGGGTGGAAATCTAGGGAATCCTAAATCACATTGAGATTTTCCCTCAAACAATTTCTAGTCCATGTAGGATTGAGAAGGATGAGGTGCTGATGGGGAGAAGTTGAAGGAAGGCAGGATATTGAGGGAGGTCTGCTAGCTTCTCAGATTAGATTAAACATTCCTCTGGGCCTGGGTTAGCCTAGCTTTGGTTTATTTTATTCTTTCCTTTCACTGTTTAGGAAAGCTTTTGAACTCTGGCCTCCATTAAAGGTGGGAGAGTTCACAAACACACCTACCACTCCAGGGCTAGACTTGGGTAAACCACAGAGAGAGAGAAGGAAGAAATCAGAGAGGGAGACCAGTTTTGGAAGGGCCATAGTAGTATTCATATATGTTATCAGGGAGAAGTAGGGTGATCAGGAAAGGCCTTCCAAGAGAGGAAGGAGAAATTTGGGGCCACAGGCCGTTTTACTCTCCTCAGAGAAAGGGAATTTTAGTTTACAAGTATATTTATCTATTTCCTTAAATATTGTTCATAAGTTTCATAAAGGTCATATGAAGAAGGACCCTACTTGCATCCAGGGAAAGAAATGATAAATAGAAGTATGTATAATTTTACTTATATACATTCATCTTTCTGTCTATCCATCTATATCTCTATCTATCTGCATCTAATGGTAACCATCTAGGGAGGGAGAAAAAAGTAAAATAAATAACTTTGTGCTGACAATTTTGTTGTATATTGGAAAGAAATGACAAGGCAAGTTGAGCATAGTAAAGTTGCAGTTTCATGTACAATAACCTATTGATTCCTCAGTGGCTCGGCTTCCAGGCCGCACCCAAAGAAAATCTATGGATGGGAGATGTTCCCTCTTCACTTTCCTCCTGGTCTCTGGCTAATATTCAGATGCCTCTGAGACCTTGGCTCTTAAAGTTCCTGATTTTAATGTATTGAGTGAATCTCTGCTCAGCCAATATGTCACATTCAATGGGACAGCAATGACAGCCCCACTAATAGGACTGGATCACTTTGCATATTTTCCTTTCTCCTCTTTGACCTCTACAGACCTCTCTGGAGTGGAAAAACCAGGGGGTCAACAAACTTCCCAAGTCCTCTGCCCTTTGTCATAACTTAAGGAATACATAGCATTTTTCACTGGCCAACTACCTTACAAGAGGAGGATGTCTAGTGGGGGTTGACTTGACTTCTCTCAGTCTAGCTAGGATAGGCAGAGTAGTGGCTGCCTGAATGGCAGATCATTCCAAAATGAAAAAGCTAAACAAACAAACAAAAAAACAATCGGATTACATCTGACCCTGGGGGAGACATTCTCCATCATTTATTATTCTGTCATTTACTTTTTAAAATTTTACTTTTTCATTACTTCCTTTTGTTTTTATATTACATTTATTTCAGAATTTTTTTCATTCACTTTTTTTTTTGAAAGGCAATGAGGATAAGTGACTTGCCCAAGATCACACAGGTAACTATTAAGTGGCTGAAGTTGAATTTGAACTCAGGTCCTCCTGATTCCAGCGTCAGTGCTCTATCTATATGTGACCTAGATACCTGGGGCACAACCTTCCTTTAATCCAACTAACAGAACTGGCTAATCCAGTTGTTATAGTCATCTCTGGATTAGCAAACGAAGACTCCAGTAAAGTGAATCTTTTTGCCTTCATTTGTATTCTCAGTATCTCAAGAGTCTCAGAGCTAGGAATCAGTGACCAACTCATGCCTAAAACAAGAATTCCCTCCCAATGAGTATCATCTAGCTTTTCCTAGAAAAACTCTAGAAATGGGGAATTTACACCTTATCAAGGCAGTCTGGTCCATCCTTGGGAAGCTCTGCTTGCTACAAGTGAAATTGAAATCTACAGCTTCCCCAAATATTATTGTTCTGCTCTCAGGGATTTTGCAGGACAGATGCAATTTCTTCTCTCCAAGGTAATGTCTTAAGGAAAGACACTATCCCAAATCTCCAAGTGTTCTCATCCTTTCACTTACTCCTGTGATAGCAAGATCTTGAGGCCCTTCCCATCACCCTCTGTCACCCTCCTCTGAATGCCCTCCAAATGATCACTTTCATTGGCAATGATTAATTAAGGAGATATTGTATACACAAGCATCCCTTACTTTGCAGATTAGTGTCAGCTGAGCAAGCAGGAAAGTGCTGGATTTCATTGAATTTTCAATCAACATTAGTATTATATTAAAATATTAAAAGGGGAACAAAGGGAGAGAAAAGCATTTGTAGAGATCAGCCACTGGAGCAAAAGGCAAGAGATTATGATTATTTTCTTCAGTATTTGAAGGTCTGTTAATGAGAGGAAGAATTCTACCTGTTCTGCTTGGTTCTAAAAGGCAGCTGGAGTCAGGCTATGTCCCAATTCATCTTTATCGTCATTATTATTTAATATTTATATAGAGGTTTGGGTTTTTTTAGGTTTTCATAGTGAGTTACCTATCTTAACTCATTTGATCTTCACAACTTCCCTGTGAAGTAGGTGCCACTTATTTTACAGGTAAAGAAATTGAGACTGAAGGAAATGAAGTACTCAGGGTCACCCAGTTCAATGTATGAGGTAGGATTTCAATTCAGCTCTTCCTGACTTCCAGGAACCTAACATTCTTCATCAACCCCAGCTGCCTCAGTGAGAAGATAGCCAGGTGGTCAGTGTCAAAGGCTTTCTTACAGTAAAGATGTTTCCTTTTTATTTTTAAATATTGCTAAGTCACGCCCTTTCTTAGCTGAATGGGGCCTGGGGAAGGGGTCTGATGCAGTGTAAGTCACCTGCCTCTCTAGACAAAGCATCCTGAGATTTAGAACTAGATGGGGCTAGTCCAGCCCACTCATTGGTTGGATGAGCCACCGTCCTGTGCTGGTCCGATGGTGGCTATTCCTTAAAATGATTTCAGGCAGGAATCCTGGACACATTGAGACACTATCATCCTTTCAGATACTTAACATAAAAAAAGAAACATAAATAACAAATATCTTGAATTTTTTTACAAGAAAAACCTCAAAGTGAAGGCTTAAGGGAAAGGTTTTTCTTGTAAAAAATCCAAGATATTTGAAGTTGTTATCAAGTTGTCTCCCCTTTAGACTCTGGGATCCTTAACAGTAGGACCTGCCTTTAGCCTTTCCTTGTATCCCTCTACTTAGTGCTTATAGAGTACAGAGTAGGGGCTTCATAAAAGCTAGCTGACTGACCCTGCTTTTATTTGCTAGTTTACCTGGATGTATCTACCTGGTCCTACCTGTACTCTGAAGTCAAGCAGGGTCTGGTTAACATTTGGTTGGGAGACTAACTGGGGATTCTGGGTCCTAAAGACTGTGTATTTCATGGGGTTAATTGTAAAGGGGGTTGACCTGGGGCAATAATATCCTCCCTCCCATTAATTTGAACGCAATTTGATAATTAAGGAATCTGGCCTCCTAGGCCAGTATGCTTTTGGGTGAAAAGAAGATATCACTCACAGTGTTTCCAAGCAGTATTCATTTTGGATTTTGTTCTATCATTAGCTGTTTTGACAGACAGAAAGTAGCCCCCCAAATTTGTTTATCTTCTAGGGGGAGCCTACACCACAGGATAGTTGCATCTTGGAGGGACAGTTTAGGATCCCATAGGAACAAGAAATCCACTAAAATGTCAAAGGATTGCCCAAGTGGCAATCCAAATATCAATTTTCTTCACAGTACAAGTCACAGTTTATTTGAATGCTTTAAATGCTTCTATATCTGTTTTTTGGACTCCTGAGAGATAGTTTCATCTTCTGCCTTTTTTGTGGGGTGAAATAAAGGCTGACACCCATATATTTTGCTGTCTTGTGCGATTTATGGGAGCTGAGAACCATTTACTCATATTCAAAACTCTAGATACTAGATATTAAGGTAAACAAATTATAATTATAATAGGTTTTCCTGGAGTAAACTCAAATTTGAGTAATGAGTCAATTACAGAAAATGACCCTTTTGATTTGAACCTAATCCACATGTATTTAGACTCTTGGGAGGGATTGGAGGTTATAGCATGAGATATGAAAGCCTTAATGAAATAATAGGTTTAAAGTGCTATATGTATTTTAGTTTATTATTATTATTATTATTGTTGTTGTTGTTGTTGCTGTCTCAGAGGCCATGTGGTGGACTGAACAGAGAATTGACCTGAGTAGTTTATATCCCTCTGTAACCATATGTTTCAGATCTGTATTGATAAGGAAGAGTTCACTTACTGGAATTTTCCTGCCACCAATGAAATCATAGGTCTTAATAATTATTATGATTACTTCTATTTATTTGGTCTTTATCATTTAAAGTTCTATATTTCATTATTAAGGTAACTGCTGTATTATAGATCTGCACAAATTATATTTCTCTCCCCCATCTCCAACCCCCTCCCCCCAATCTATAAGATAAATTCTTCGAGGGAGGACTTATGATTTATAATTCTAGTCCCATGGTATGGTGCTGTCTATATAGGAGATATGCAATCAAAATTCCAAAATTGATTCACTGATTAAGGAGGAAGGAAGCTTGGAAAGGATGGAGAAAGGGAGCCGGGGAAATTATCATTCAGGGCATCCCTATAGGACCAGATTCAGAGACTGAGAGAATAAACCAGCTAATGAGATGGGAAAAGGTCATGAATGCTCTCCAGGAGCACTCTGTAAAGGTCAGCTGCTGCTCTAATGGCACTAAGCCAAGGGGACAGAATAACAGCTATTAATCGATACCTCGAAGGCAATTCTAGGTTCATTGAATTTTTTTTTTTCTCCTCCCATTCTGATGATGCATTATTGGTGTAGCAAAGATCATTGGAAAAATTGACTGAGACTTGCAATTGAATCAAAGCTTCTCATTTGGGAAACTCTTAATTGACTGAGACCCTAGGAGGTAATCTATATCTTTCAGCCTCTAAGCAAAAATATACAATTACACAAAGGATTTGGCAAATATGGAAAATGTGGAAAAAGCATAGGACTTAAGAGACAAGAGACTAAGTAGGGTGCAAATTCCAACTCTGATACTAGCTAGGTGACTCCTGGCCAAGTTACACTTATCTCACCAAACTTCAATTTCCTCATTCACAAAATGAGAATAAAAACACATACCTCTTGAATTGCCTGCTCAAGGTCCAAATAAAAGAAGGATCCCTTATGACATAATACTCATTGTATTAAGCCCTACAAGATCCACAGTCCTTCTGTGGAAAATCTTTTTTTTTTGGTTTTGGTAAGGCAATGGGGTTAAGGGACTTGCCCAAGGTCACACAGCTAAGTAGTAAATGTTTGAGGCTGGATTTGAACTCAGATCCACCTGACTCCAGGGCCAGTGCTCTATGCACTGCACCACTTAGCTGCCCCAATCCTTCTGTAGGCCTAGTAATCTACATTGGAAAAAACAAGACAGTAAAAAAAAGTATATCAATCAAAGTATGATTTGCAATTAGATGCTCAGTTTATTGAGTTAGTTGGTGGGACTTTTGAGGATTTCAAGTTGTTCCTTGCCATAAAAGTCTGTCTTTTTTTTTTGTCCATCTTTTTGGAACTCATGTTCTTTCCCTAATGTTATATGACTCTTGTGAAAAACTTTTTAATATCCTACTCAATTAATCAGTATTTACTCAATTTGTTATGATTTAATGGGTATTTGATGCAACTGTAATAGAATTGTTTAATATAGTTAGTGTTGTAAATTTAAGAGTAGTATTTGCAGTAAGACTAAAAGTTAATGTATACTGCAATTAATCTACTATGTATTGAGAATTACATGTGGTATATTAGTGAGGCCCAATATAAATATAAGGGTTTATATTAACTTATGTAAGAACTGGTTGTGTTAGTGATCCCTCACCTCAATTAATCACTACCATCCACTCCCAATTGACTTTTTCAATGTAACCCTAACTTTCTTGGTCCCTAGACACTGCTGGCTAAATATTAGTGTTTGGATGGCCCATGGAAAGCCCCTGCTGAGATGACTGTTATGAAAGATCTGATGACAAAGTCGTGTTGATTGATGAACATTGCCCTTAGCCAATCATGGGAACATATCCAAATCTGAAGATTAGTCAATCATAGGAGTCTCTGCATTACTTTTTTTAAAAATATTTTTTTTGCAAGGCAATGGGGTTAAGTGGCTTGCCCAAGGTCACACAGCTAGGTAATTATTGTCTGAGGCTGGATTTGAACCCAGGTACTCCTGACTCCAGGGCCGGTGCTCTATCCACTGAGCCACCTAGCCATCCCTGAGTCTCTGCATTTCTGAAGGACCTTGCACAGTCTCTTCAAAGTCTATAAAATTCCTTAAGCTCTGAGCATCAGGGTCCTTGGCTGAGAGGAAGGTCTTGGACCCATTTGTTTAGGGACCATCTGTCTCCCTTATAATTGATACCTGCTCTGTGCCAGAATCTGCTTCAGTTGCATTTATTATAGATTGGAATTTTTATATATTACACTGTGAACCATGGAATTGTAGAATTGTCAAATAATTAAAATTATAAGTAACCAAAAGGACAATGGAGAAATACTTGGTGGGTGTAGGCTGGAACTTGTTATCAAAAATGATTTGTTCCAATTAGATTTAACCTCAATGGTGAGTTTTTGAGAGGACATGAATAATAATTACGCTAGATCCAAAGTCATAGATGAGTGGTAGGACCATCTCTATTAGTGAGAACCCAGATCTTTTCACAGGTTTGTAGTGAAGAAGGAACTTTATTAAGTTCTTGTCAAGTTATCAGATACCCCTTGTGACCATAAATCTAGATCTGAATGAGACCTTAAGAGATCATTTAGTTTAGAGGGGTTAAACTTGTGGCCTGCAAAACTCCATGGTCAAAACCAGATTAAAACATAATTGGGGAGGGGCAGCTAGGTGTTGCAGTGGATAGAGCACGGGCCCTGGAGTCAAGAGGACCTGAGTTCAAATCCAACCTGACACTTAATAATTACCTAGCTGTGTGGCCTTGGGCAAGCCACTTAACCCCATTTGCCTTGCAAAAACCTAAAAAAAACCCCCATAATTGGGGGGCAGCTAGGTGGTGCAGTGGATAGAACACCAGTCCTGGAGTCAAGAGAACTTGTATCTGACCTCAGACACTTAATACTTACTTCTCTATGTGACTTTGGGCAAGTCACTTAATCCCATTGCCCAACAAAAACAAAAACATAATTGGGAGATGTTTAGCAAAATAAATAAAAATACAATACAACATAATAGTCAGTTTGTGGTTCTAAGTCACAATATGTAGCCTTCGATGTATCCAAGTTTCTTTGTGAGTTTGACTTTACTGATTTAGTGCAACTTCCTCATTTTGCAGATGGAGAGAGAAAGCCCATAAAGGGGAAAATACTTGGCCCAGATCACAGAGGTAGTAAGAGAATTTGAACCTAGGAGGCTCTGAATCTAAGGCCAATGCTCTTTCCATGACATTGTGCTATCTGCACTCCAAGTTTAAATGGTGGTCAAAAGTGGGAAAGGAATTGTCTCATTTCGAGCTCAAAGGAGATTAGGTTGTCTAGGCTCGACTCAGAGGGCAGACCTCAAGCAGAACTGAAATCACCAAAGGCTTTCTTCAGCCCCAGCTTCTACTTGTTCCCTTCTTCTCCCTTCTTTGTAGTAATGGGAAGTGACTTGATGAAGCAGTGGATAGACTTGGAGTCAGAAAGAATAGTGTTAATACTATTTGGTCACCCTTACTGGCTGTGTGACCTTAGGCAAGTCATTTAGCTTCCCATTGTCTCAGTTTACTCATCTGCAAAATGGGGATAATAACAGCACCTGCCTCTCAGCTGGTTTGTGAGATCAAACAAGATAATATTTCCAAAGGTATTGGAGCACATTTTAAAGTGCTATGTAAATACTACTATTGTTATTAATATTAAACAATTGTTGATCATTTTTAAATGGGCTTAAGGGCCCATTTTTTTCTTGCTTTAGTCTATCCAAATCCTCCCTAGGAAAGAGTCTAATAAATTCACTCATATTGATATGTAAATGTCTGATAGAGTTTTAACAATTTGTCCTTCAAACTGGTACTTTCACTTTATCAAAAGACTAAATCTTAATATAAAGAAATGAACCTTGTGCCTTGTGGAATTTCAGATACGAGGAGGAGAGGCTCTGTCCTCACCAGGACGGCAGCTGCTTACTCTGCACATTGTATGGTCAACTTTAGAACTAGATGGGAATCTTAACATTTAATCTGGTCCAATTCCCTACTTTCAAGCCCCCATTTTATGAATGAGGCAATAGAAAGTCAGTGGATTTGGGCACCAAGAGAGAGTTTGCCTCAGGGGATAGTATACTAGGCTTGAACTCGGAAGACTGGTTCTATGGACTTGGCCAAGTCACTCTTGGTCTCAGTTTTTTTCAGCTAGAGGAAGCCAGGTGGATAGAAAGCACTGGACACTCAGGTCAAGAACTGAGTTCATAGGGCAGTTAGCACAGTGGATAGAGCATGGGCCCTGGAGTCAGGAGAACCTGAATTCAAATCCAGCCTAGGTCACTTAATTACTTAGCTGTGTGACCTTGGGCAAGTCACTTAACTTGCAAAAAACTCAAAAAATAAAAAACGAACTGAGTTCATGTCCAGTTTTAGACACTTACTATTGGAGTTACTCTGGGAGAGTGACTGAACTTTTGGCTGTCTCAGTTTCCTCAACTGTAAAAACAGAACTACCTTCCGAGGGTTGTCATGAGGATTAAATGAGATAAAATTTGTAAAGTCCTTAGCACAGTGACTGGCCTGTATGAAGTGTTATTTAAATTCTCTTTTTTTTGTGCTATGGCTCTATGACAGTCTGGGTGAAATTTATAGGCCCTTCCTCAGATCATGTTTTTTAAACTATATAAGATACAGAGGAAACCAATGCTACTGAAATACAATTATCAAAATATTTTTTTAAAAAACAAACTTATGTACCTAGGTTAAAAGGGCCTGGTCTAGAGATTCTTAATTAAGTTAATAAAATACATAGGATTACAGAGGAAATGAATTCTATTGAAAAAATTATCAGAGGGGCAGCTAGGTGGTACAGTGGATAGAGCACTGGCCTTGGAGTCAGGAGTACCTGAGTTCAAATCCGACCTCAGACACTTAATAATTAGCTGTGTGGCCTTGGGCAAGCCACTTAACCCCATTGCCTTGCAAAAACTAAACTAAAATAAAATAAAGTTATCAGAATTTTTTTTAAACTAAGTTCATAGCTCTAGGTTAAGAGGTCCTAGATTAGAGATTCTGTAAAATACCTTCCAGTTTGAAAATTCAAATGTCCTGTGACCCCAGAGGAAGAGGTAGCACATAGTAGTTATTGGGAAGCCTCCAGGCCTTTGAGTAAGTGTTTGCTTTGGTCACCTTTTATGCTGAGGTGATGGGAGTGAAAAGGTGATTCCACCAAGAAGGTCAAGACAGTTGGCATTGGGGCAGGAGAATCCCGAAAGAATAATTTAATTAAAGTTGGAAGAGTTCAAAGTAATATGAGAAGGAGGGGATGGTCCACAGTGGTCATTGTGATAGATAAGTGAAGACTCTAATGCTTATTTATTTCCTGTGTGATCTTGGGCAAATCACTTTTTACTCATCTAAAAAACAAGGTGGAGTTAGATGATCTTTAAGGCCTCTTCCTGCTCTAAATCTATGAATCTATAACTCAGAAAAGTCCATTGAACTTGGTAATTAAGGAAATCACTAGTGACCTTGGGAAGTATAAATTTAGTGGAGTGCTGGGCACTGAACCTAGATATGAGAAATTTTGGGAATGGGGGAAAAGTTTGGGCGTGAGAGGGAAGAGATTGGACATATAAATTCTCCAGAGAAACATGGAGGAGAGAGGATCAGACACAGAAACAGAGGGGGTGAGCCTCATCAAGAAGTCAGGCCCATTTCATCTTCTGAGACTGGAGGGAAGGAGGCAAACAAGATACATGTGTAAGGACATAAAGGGAGATGACTTGACAAAAATCTTTTAGCTATTTGCCAATTCAAATTCCCTTCAGGGGCAGCTAGTCAGAGATGCTTACTTATTGGAATTCTTGCCATGAAACATCATTGGCTAAGTGGGTATGGGGCAGTGACATTCAATGTAGTTGACATTAAAATGTTGCAGCATTTTTGAAGATCCCCTTGGATGGCTGCTGGGGGATTTGATGATTTGAGTCCATAGAGTTTCAGGGTTTGTTTTTTCAGCAAATGCTGGCATTTTAGCTTCTCAGTCTTTTGGAACACAGTTAAGCTGCATTATGGCTAGCAACACTCTTGAGTGTAGCCCCAACCAGATTAAAATATGATTGGGAAATATTTAACAAAATGAATAACAATACAATAGCAAATAGAAAATGTTAATATGCATGAGGCTAAGTCAATATATGGCTTGTAGGGATCAGGAAGTACTGTTTAGTGGGCAACTTCTGTATTTGAGTTTGACCCTACTGTTCTGTAATATATTCCATCTCTTAACACTTCTCTGACCACATTCCTTCCATTTTCTTAGCTTCAATTTCCTTAGTGTATGGTGGAACAGGCCAGGAACTGGCCCCTGCCACTGTTATAATTGAATATCCATGCTTTGAGGCAGCCAGAGTGCTGGACAAGTCATTTAACTGTTTGCCCTAGTTTCCTCATCTGTAATATGAGCTGGAGTTGGGAAATGGCAAACTGCTCCAGTATCTTTTTTGTTTGTTTTTTCAAGGCAATGGGATTAAATGATTTGCCCAAAGTAACACAGCTAGGTAATTATTAAGTATTTGACTTCGAATTTGAACTCAGGTCCTCCTGACTCCAGGGCTGGTGCTCTGTCCACTTCACCACCAAATCCAACATGGGTTCATGAAGAGGTGGAAAAAACTGAACAGCAACTACTACTACTACTACTACTACTACTACTACTACTACTACTACTACTACTACTACTACTACTACGAGATGTGATCATTGGATTATAGAATCATAGATATAGGAAGAGAAAGAGATTTTACACGCAATCTTGTCCAATTCTTTAATTTTACATATAAAGAACCTGAAACCCAGAGGCAAAATGACTTGCCCAAAGTCACAAAGGTAGTGAGTAGCAGAGCCAAGATTTGAGCTCAGCTCCTGTGATTCCACATACAGTATTCTTTCCACTGTGTGACTTTTCAGAATTTGTATTGGGGGGGGGCAGCTAGATGGTACAGTGGAAAGAGCAACTGGCCCTGGAGTCAGGAGTACCTGAGTTCAAATGCGGCCTCAGACACTTAATAATTACCTAGCTGTGTAGCTTTGGGCAAGCCACTTAACCCCATTGCCTTGCAAAATAAAACCCAAAACAAACAAACCAGAATTTGTATTGGGAAGTGATGCTAGAACAAATAGAAGCTCATCCTTAGAATTAGCAACTGAATCAAGTCCTGACTCTGTCAGATAATAGCTATGTGACCATAGGCAAGTAACCAACCTTCACAGACAGCTGTCTAAAATAATATTTGTCAATCTATACCAGTGGAGTCCCTATTGCTGGAGTTTCCCATAAAGATGAAATCACAGGTCTGGACCAAGAAAACCCTTCCAGCATTTTGTACAGGATCTTTCTTCTATAAAAGAGGTATTTAATAAATGATAGTTGAAGTCAATTAAAAATCTCTAGGGAGCATGCCTATGGGGAAAGAAATGCTTCCCTTGCCAAAAATAACATTATTTTCTTTCCTCCTCCCCCCCATAAAGTCTTTTGGTCAAGAGTCCTATCAAATCATTTATAACCTTTTGTTTAATAACCAAATGAATGCACAAAGAAAATATTATTTGTTCCTGGGATAAAGGAAGAATCACTGAAGTTAACCTGGGTTAATAGATGTGCTAGTTCCAAGATGGAACTGAAGGTTAGGGAAGTGATTGAAAGGGGTAGGGATGTGGTGATAGAAATTCCCAGGAAAGTAGGATGGTAGGAAGGGACACAGAAGATCCAGCCCTAGTCAAGTCAGCCTTGCTTTGGGGGATTCCCATCTATGATACATGGGATTTTGGTGACAGGGGAGACTTACAAATGACTTGGACCAATCATTCCTAGGCTACAGTTTCTTCAGTTGTAAAATGAGGAAGATGGATTAGATAGAGGATCAGTGAGGTACCTATCAACTCAATGTCTATGATCCTGTGATCTTGAGAAAGAAATCTGACTCTGGGATCTTCTGAAAGAAAAGCCTGGAATGGGCTTAGTTGTAGAGAGAGAAGAAAGAAAGAAAGAAAGAAAGAAAGAAAGAAAGAAAGAAAGAAAGAAAGAAAGAAAGAAAGAAAGGAATAAGCACATATTCAGTATCTGCTATGTGGCAGACACTGTGTTAAGCACTTTACAAATGTGATCTTATTTTGTAATTTGAGTAAACTGAGGTAGAGGTGAAGTGACTTGCTCAAGGTCACACATCTAGGAAGTATCCTGACTCTGGACCTAGTTGGTGAAGTTCATTATTCACTCCACCCAGTGTATCACCTCACTGACTAGAAAGAATCTAGAAGGTACTTTACTTAAAAAGAACTTAGTCATAGAGTTTAGAACCAGAGGAGACTTCATTCATTCATTCAGTAAGAATTTAATAAATGCTAACTCTATGACTGCCTATCCTGGCTATATTGAGAGAAGTCAAGCCAACCCCCTCTACACATCCTCCTCTTGTGCCTATATTTATATAAAGACTTTGGGGGCAGCTAGGTGGTACAGTGGCTAGAGTACTGGCCCTGGAGTCAGGAGGACCTGAGTTCAAACCAGGCCTCAGACACTTAATAATTGCCTAGCTGTGTGACTTTGGGAAAGTCACTTAACACTACTGCCTTAAATGAAAAAAAGAATGTTAGCTACATAAAGCCTTTGTAGGGGCTAACAGAGGAAAGTCAGTTGCCTTCGGGATTTGATGAGTGGCTGTGACTTGTTACTTTATCTTGTGCCTCAATTTTCTTTTGACCAAAGTACTTGGGTAACCAAGACAAAAATCAAATTGTCCCTGCCCTTAGGAAGCTTACATTCTACTGGAGAAAAAAACAAGAATGCAAATATGTCAATACAAAATATAGATGAAGTGAGGTCATTTCAGGGGGATATAGGGGTGATGGTGGTGGTGAAGAGTCTTCATGGAGTAAGCTCTTTGGGGACAGCTAGATGGCATAGTGGATAGAGTGCTGAGGAAAGAAACCAGATAAGACGGGCAGTATGGCTAGGTGGCACAGTGGATAGGGTGTTGAGCTTGGAGTCAGAAAGACCTGAGTTCAGATCTATCCTCAGACACTTACTAGTTATCTGACCCTGGAGACTGGAGAAGGAAATGGTCAACCAATCCAGTATCTTTACCAAGAAAACTTTGGACAGCACTTTGGTGTGATGTGGTCCTAGGGGGGTCTTAAAGAGTTGGATATGACTGGTAGCAACAACAGGAAGTTCCTGAGCTGGAAAAAAGCTGAAGAGTTTAAGGAGTAAAGAGGAGGAATGAGTGGTTTTAGGGCTACTCCATCAAGCCATCCTTTCTTTCTATGATTGCCTCATCTCAATGAGGATAAACTTAACAAGGTGCATTCCCATGCTGAAAAAGAAAGGGTGAGTTTATCATAAACCTTCTAAGCCCATTGTGGATTTTTTTCTAAGGATTTATCCCTGATTTTAATTTAAGGATTTTAAGAATTTTTTAAAGGATTCATTCCTTATTTCTTTTAGGTGTCAAGCATATGGTAATTTTTACAAAGGCAAGGACTTTGAGATCCCTAGGGGGAGACTCTGCTAAAGAGTAATTATTTAAATCACCAGCCAGTCCATAATGTATTTCCCTTTCTTCCAAGAGCAAAGAGGTAGAGAAATAAGCCCACAGCAGGAAATCTGAATGGGGACGCTTCTTAGAAACATACTTTGTTGAGCTGTCTGACTGCCTTTTTAATGATTTGCTGTACCCTGGATCATGTATAACAGGGCTGTTTATTTAAGGGGAAGATCTGCATGGAGGACCCAGAGTTATAGAAACAGATGACCCTGGAGATTGCTCGTGTAGAATGATTTGTGATCATTTGGGTTTGAAAAGCTGCTCTGATTTATTGATATCCTACGATGGACATAGTGACCTGGCTCTCATCCAGTTTTTTTCCATCACACTGCCTGCCTTGTCTGCTTCCTCTCCTCAGCCTCCCTTTTCCCAATAACAATAATATTATCTTATTTCACAGATCCCAGGCTTATAGTTCTGGAGCAAGAAGGAAACTTAAAAGCAATTTATTTTGTCCAAGCCTTTCTTTATACAGATGAGAAACTGAGGCCTAGGGAGGAAAAGGCAGCCGTTTGCTCTTCAACAAAACTACCAACCTGTGTTTACCATGATTAGTAGTTTAAATGAATAGTTTAGAACCTATAGTCTTGTATATTTTGCCAAGTTTTTTACAAAATGGACCATCTGACAGATTTGAGGGGTGGGGAAGAGAAAGGGAAGGTTCTATAAACTTGGATTAAAAAATTACAACTTAATTGCCCTTTACCTTTTACTGAAATTTAGCATTTCCTTCAATTATTCTGAGAAGGGGTGCTCAGGCTACACCAGACAATCAAAGGGGTCCATGACCCTTAAAGTTTAAGAACCTCTGGACTAGTTAGTCTCTGAGGTTCTCTACAATAATGAAGTAAAACTCCTATAGAAACCAACTCCACTAAACCATTCCCAAGGATTCCTGCTCTTATTGGTTGTAGATTGACTTAGAAAACCATATTTTATCTTTTTTGTGGATTTATTTTTTATTTACATTTATATTTTTCTTTTTGAAAATTAATATGGCAACATATAGAAATCAAATAGGAGGGTGGCTAGGTGGTGTAGTGGATAAAGCACTGGCCCTGGAGTCAGGAGTACCTGGGTTCAAATCCAGTCTCAGATACTTAATTACCTAGCCATGTGGCCTTGGGCAAGTCACTTAACCCCATTTGCCTTGCAAACACCTAAAAAAAAATCAGATAGGAACTACATTTTAAAACAGGCCAAGCCCCACTTAGTGCTGTGAGCTCTATGATTAACACTTCTGCTCTACAACTCTGAAATTCTGATTCTGACTCAGCAGATTTGGGTTCAAGTCTTAGCTCTGATTTGCTGTGTAGGGCAGCATTTCCCAAAGACCAGAAGTGTGGAGTATAGAGAAGGAGGAGAAACAGAGTAGTGAGGTCAATTGTACTTTGTTTATTTATCAGGGCTAAAGAGTGTTCCTGGTAAGGTAAGGTAGATGGGCGATTCCAGAGAGGTCAAGAGTCTGTCAGATCAGCTCAAATCTTTACTCGACTTTAAAGTATTGTAAAATGAGTCACTTGAAATAAATTGCTTTTTTGCACACTCAAGATTTATTTTGTAAAATGGGGATATAGTTGTGTATCACAAGAGTAATGTTGAATATGATAACTGAACTATTTTGTTGTTCAGTTTTTTCAGTCATATCTGACCCTTCTTGACCCTTATGAGGTTTTTCTTGGCAAAGACATTGAAGTGGATATTGATGTAAATTGCTATTTTCTTCTTCAGTTCATTTAATAGATGAAGAAACTGATGAAAACAGGTATAAGTGACTTGTCTGGGGTCAGTTAGGAAGTGTCTGAGATCAGATTTTAACTTCAGGTCTGACACTCTATTCACTGTGTCATCTAGCTCCCCCCTTAAATGCTTATACAATGATAAAAAAAAAAATCCCAAACTATTGACCAAAGCACTGAAATCATAGTTTTGCTTTTGAATCATAGTTTTTGTTGATGTGAAGACCCTAGGGACTTGAAATACTGTCACAGAATAAAATAAGTGGGCAGATTTTATGAAACACACTCTTGTAAATGGGAATGCCTTGCTTTTTCCAGGACAGAGAGGACTTGTAAGTCATCTTGCCTTGAGTATGGCTCTGAGAGCCGGGAACACAATCTGTGTGCTGTGGTGACCTATTTTCTTTTTTTGTTTGTTTTTTTTCGAGGCAATGGGGAGTCAAGTGACTTGCCCAAGGTCACCCTTGAGTAGAAGTACCTTCATATTGGAGCCTTTTATCCATTTAAAAAAATTTTATCCTTTGAGTTTTTTCATTCTATCCTATAAATTGTGTAAAAATACAATAAAAAGCATAAATCCTTCAATCCATGAATGTAGTGGGAAATGAAAGGAGATGGGGAGGCCAAACAGGGTAGGAATTCATGAGCAAGGTACAGATAGCAAATTTAGTAGTTTTAGTGTTTTGAAATATATTCCATTTCCTCCCCTAGGATAATTTTGAAACTAGTTGTTGAGGGTTAGTGAGGCAGTCTCACTGCAAACACAGGATAGGCAATGAGGGAAGCAGCCTCAGAGGGCATTTACTAGCTGATCAGACTATTCTGGTGGTAGTTCAACACCTGGTGGGTCTTTCAGATATTGCAATCTCTTGATGGATAATTTGTAAAGTGATGATATGTTTTTGTATGCTTAAGGAAGGCAACTTTTGAGCCACACAACTTAAGGATCCAGGGAGGGCCATCGCAACAAGTGTCACATATAAAAGAGGAAACTATAGTCCACAAATCTTCCATGAAGATTTTCCTGATCTCCCAGGTGATAACCCCTCTCCCCTCCCCCTTCCCCCAAACAATACTTGATTTGCACCTATCTGATTAATTTATCTATTAATTTGTATTATAGTTCTCTATATGCATGTATTTATGTATATAATTGCATTCCATCAGCCTACTGGAATGTCAACTCCATGAGGGCAAGAATAAAGTTGTATTTAATCATTTTATTCATCCCAGTGCCAGACTGTTGTAGTGGTTAGGAAACTAGGAAGACCTTGATTAAAGTCCCACCTTGGACATATATTAGATGAATGACTCTGGCCAAGTTGATTAAATTATTCAGTGTTTAGGTAATCCTCTAAGACTTGCAGGCATAGTTTTCTCACCCATAAAAGCTCTCTGTACTAATGAAATCACAAATCCAGTTGCAATTCCCTCAACTCTTTTGGTACCAAGCATATTGCTCTAACAATCATAACAAAAATCAAGACTTATGATTTCATTAGTGAAGAGAACTTCTAGTTTGGAAATTTCTTTCACCAATGTAGATATGTAACTTGTGTCATTTAGGAGAGGGGTCCTTGGGCACTGAGAGTTTAAGTCACACATAACCAGTGAAACTTAAACCAAAGCATTACTGACTACAAGGGAAAAAACCTCTAAAAAGGCCTCACTGTTTCTCATTGTATTTATTTAAAAATGCTTGCTGAATGAATGTTAAAAGACTGAATGACTTTAGATCCCTCTCCTCTCTCAAACTCTGTTCAAAACTCCATGCCGTTCTACCAAATTAGCCCTTTGCTGCTCCCCTCTGGGTCACTCTCTAACACCCTTCCCTCAATTGATCTGCTATCTCTGGTATTGTTTTGTAACTGCTTTTCACTGACTTTTGCTTCTAGGAAGATGGCTCTCTCATTGCATTAATTACTTCTCAAGGGTATATGCAGTAACTTCTTTCTCCTCCTGTATCATTCAGTAATAGCCTCCACTCAATGGGAAATGGATTCATACCACTTGACCAGTCCTGAGTGGTAGGGCTGGGATGTGACTTATGTGGAATGAGGGTCTGTGGGGGAAAGCTACTGAGGCCAGTACTCTGCCAGTCCAAGTCCATGGGTGTATTTAGCTGTGTGGGAAGGTCCCCCCCATAACTCACCTTCCCCCACTGTGGCTACTACCCTACTCCAGAACCATTGACTATAAATGGGCATCAGGTGGAAACTGCCAGAATGCCAAGAGACAGGAGTTTGACAAAACTTGTATTTAAGTTGGCTTCATTTAAACAAATTGAGAGCAGCCCATGTTTGGACTACAAGACTAGGGACCTTTCGTCAGACTCACCGACAAGGTCTATAAACCATGCTATAAAACATACTTGGCACGCTGATCATTTTCTCTTGGAGATTCTAAGATCCCAGAAGTCGGAAAAAGTTTCCTTTTATAAGTGCTTCCAAGGGACAAGCACATGAGGTTTGTCTTAGATTCAAGCTGGTTAGTTCAATGACCAGGCATAGGTTTTGGGAGGAGGGGACACTTGGCTACTCTCCTTATTAGGTGTTTGACATTCCATTGGAAGTCAGCATCCAGCTCAGCTCTATGTAATTCAGGGAAAAATGACTTAACAAACCAGCCCACAAAGGTTAGGAAACAATAAGTTTATTTTCAAAACAAATAAACGTAATATCAGTTACTAAGGGAAGCAAGAGAAGATTGATGAAGTCTGTTTTTCCTACAAGGGCAGTCAGATTGCTGAAAAGATGCCACCATTGTTCCTTCTTCCTACCTCATTCTCCTTCCCTTCTTGGGCAAAAAAAATGCTTCCACAGTAGACCCTTAGGCAGTGCTCTAGACTCACTTTTCAGGCCACATGGTTCTGATATATCTTGTATATTTAGTTGGTACTTAACAAATAACTTGCTGAATCACCTTCAGTTCCTCCTTTTATGTCTTTTGGGGTATGTTTTATATCTTTTTTTTTTGTTTGTGTTCACTTGATCTCTTCCATTATACAATAGTTCACTACAAGCACTGAAATATGTCCCTTCCTTCCACTGTAGTCCTTTTCCAGATCTCTCCCAGCACTAGTAGGGCTTTTTGATAGGGTGAGAACATCACCAGTCTTGCCACTGGACTTTGATGACTTTGGAAGACAGTGAGGCTGAAGACTTTGCACAATCCTAACTCATTTAAATCACATTCACTTGCAAATCAAGACATCACTCTCCTGATATCTTTGTTCCCCTTTGATTATAAAGGATGAACAACAATTTTTTTCTTTAAAAAGAAATTTATTTAAGGCAATGGGGTTAAGAGTGACTCGCCCAAGGTCAGATAGCTAGGCAATTATTAAGTGTCTGAGGTTGGATTTGAACTCAGCTTCTCTTGACTCCAGGGCTGGTGCTCTATCCACTGCACCACCTAACTGCCTGGATGAACAACAATTTTTAATAGAATATGCCAAAATTAGTGAAAGGTAGAGTATTTGCACAAAAAATAACACCAAATGTTTTGAATGGCAGGAAAGCTAATTGGCCAACACTTCTCTATTTGACATTTGATCCCAGTTTTCAACTTTCTTGAATTCTCTCAGACACTCTGAATTTGTTCCTATGTATGTCTCCTGCTGTGATTGCCTTCTCACCACATTTCCTTGGTTCTGGTTCTTAGAATACATTCTTCATGTTGCTCCTAGACCTGAAACCCTTCTGAACAGAATTCCCTATAATACACTGGACATGTATTGGACTCAGTTCAGGATATATTACTGACTTGCCCACCAGGGTCAAAGCTAGTAAATATCTGAGGCAGGATTCAAAGTCTCCTTTACTCACTTGATATGAGTTACCTTTGCACCAAACTGGATTGTGTCTTTAGGAGTAGTACTCTTCTCTAAATCACCTTCTATTGGGTAAGTCCTACATTTCCTTTACACCTCCCTAGTCTAGTTTCCAAGAGAAGATTTCATTTTCCTTTGCCTTAAAAAAACAACTCCACATTAGACTGGGAAAGGAAGATAGAATTGGGATTTGCTTAGTTGCATGGGTGGATAAGTTAGGTGTGACCTCAGACATTCTATAAACCATGCAAGCATGATGTGGGGGCTGCTTTCTGAATATCTACCATGGCCTGTGCTGACATTGGTAACTCTTCTGTCTTGGGTGGTCTGGGTATTCCAGGTACTTCAGGGAGTTCTGTCTGGGTGATGGCTACTGGAATGTACTGACTGGTCTTTATTCTAGGGAGAGAATGATACAAACCAGAAAAAGAGGCAAACTACAGTTCCAACAAGAAAAGCTTCTAAGAACCTGTATCCACATCCAGGTTATGGCGCCCCTGAAACCAGGTAAGGTTTCTTATTCATTTCTTATGTGGTTGGGGGATGGATTTGGAGTTAGGGGGGAGGGGAAGATGGGAGAATGATCTCAGAAGTTGTGAAGCATGGGGGCAGCTAGATGAAGTAGTGGATAAAGCCCTGGAGTCAGGAGTACCTGGGTTCAAATCCAGTCTCAGACACTTAATAATTACCTAGCTGTGTGGCCTTGGGCAAGCCACTTAACCCCATTTGCCTTGCAAAAAAACCTAAAAAAAAAAGTTGTGAAGCAGGAGTACAACCTTTGTTGACCCCTGGAGGTTACCACAAGGCAGGTGGCTTCAACAGGAAGGCATTAATTGTTGCCAAAAGTCCTAATGAAAACACATTTTACATTAGAATGTTGATCTCCTTGAGTCTTGATTATCTTTTGTTTTTGCATTGCTAGTCCTTAGTAGTGTCCACACTTCTGGTTGTTCAGTCATTCAGTCATGTCTAAGATCCCATAGACCATATTATCCATGGGATTTTTCTTGGCAATGATGCTGGAACCATTTCTATTTCTAGGGGATTAATGCAAACAGAAGTTAAGTGCCCAGCCCAGGGTCCCCAGTCTGAGGTCAAATTTTAATTTAGGTCTTCCTGACTCCAGACCCAGTGCTCTATTCACTGAGTCACCTAGCTGAATGACTGATTCTTTTTTTTTATAATTAAATTTTATTTTTTTCAAAGAACAAAAATTGATTTTTTTTCCTTTCTAACTACCCCACCATGGGGGGGGGGGGTCTGAGAAAAACAAAACCCTTGTATATAAATATGCAAAAGCAAAGCAAGTTCCTGCATTGGCCATATCCAGACAATCTATATGTCACTCTGTACCCTTATCCAGAGTCTGTCACCTTTCTGGCCAGGAATGGGTAGCATGTTTCATGGTTTTAATAGAATCATGATTGTTCATTACATTGATCAGAGTTCTTAGGTCTTTCATTGTCTTTTTTTTAAAGAGTGTTGATGTTTTTGTTTAAATTCTCCTGGTTCAGCTCACTTTACTCTTCATCAGTTTATGCAAGTCTTCCCAGGCTTCACTGAAACTGTTCTTTCATCATTGTGGCAAAATAGCATCCCATTACATTAACATACCGTAATTTGTTCGGCCATTCTCTAATTGACAGACAACCTTTTTAGTTTCCAGTTCTTTTCTGTTACAAAAAGAATCAACCTTTCCCCCAACTCTGAGGCTGCTGTAGCCACATTTTGAAATCAGGGAGACTGCAAATTCTTAACATGGCACAAATGTTTGTTATTGATTAGTCAAGAGAGCAAGAGAGGCAGGTGGGACCTCTTGGCGGCAGAACAGGATCAAGTCGATATTGACATTTAAACTATAAATGAAATCATAACTACAAAAACATTTGACAATCTGGGAAACCCACCCAGTTAATTAGATTCTCTAGACCCAGGGCTGCTTTGCTACAGCAAATCTCACTGGCCCTCTTGTTTTAATCTCCTATCAATACTCTCCGTTTTATGGGCCAGTTTGGGAGCATCGGCTCAGAGGCCTAGGTTCTTTATGCTTTTATCTACTGCCTACAGGCAGCTTTGAAAAGAGGTCGATGCCATCCTTGGGAAGTGCTGCCTTCTTGCTTCCATGAGTCAATCCTATTTCCCTCACAGTGTAGGAACAAAGGAATCTTACTCTTGGATGTAAGGGGAAAAACCTCTGGTAATACATGCTCCTCCAAAAGTGTTACTCTGCCATAATAGGGTGCTGCTATCTGTCTGTCTCCCTACCCTCTCCAAGGACTAACTGGTTCTGTGCAGAAGTTTTGAGGGCTAGTTTATAAACACCAGTAGTGGAAGCCTTTTCTATTTTTGATTATATATCCTGGCTGAAGGCAGCTCTAATGTGGGAGGGGAAGCTGGAAAACTCCTTGAGGGTATTGGCTCTAGATACTCTTTTCCACTTAGACCTTAGAGGTAGGCTTCAATCAATCAATCAATCAATCAATCAATCAACATTTATTAAGTTTCTCCTAGGTGATAGACACTGGGCTAAGCAATGAGTACACAAAAAGAAGCAAAAGACAGTCCTACCTGACAATGCTAATTATTCCAAGCTTCATTATATTTGGGTCGATTACTTGACTTTTCTGAAGTGATTGTGTGAGTCTTTTGTTTCATTTCTCATGTATGAAATACATAGTCTCCCCATGTCTATGTCTCCAAGGCACAGTTGAGCTGCCAGTATCTCCATGAAACCTCTGCTGATTCTCCCATGATAGAAGTGTCCCCTCCCTTTAGGGGTCCACCAGAGCTGGCTCATCTCTAGAGCCAGATTGTTAAATTTTCAGTGTGAGTCTTTATACCATAGACATCAGCAAGGGATACAAATCATTTATTGTTTTGTTGATTTCAAGACTTAAGCAATTGATGGAGCAAATGTGAAGAATGCAAATTAAACTTTAAAAGGCTTTGTGCATTTTTATATTTGTTGTTATTTTTTAGTTATTTCTGATGCTCTATAATCTCATTTGTTTTTCTAGGCAGTTACACTGTTTCTGCCTCCAGCTTATTTTACAGAAGAGGAAATTGAGGCAAAAAAGGTTATGGGACTTGCCAGGGTCACACAACTATGAAGAGTCAGAGGCCAGATTTGATCTTAGGAAGATGAGTCTTCCTGATGTCAGGACTGGCACTCTGTTCCACCTATCTATCCTTTTGTGCATACTTTTTATTTTGAGAGCCAATAGTTAAACATTTACAAACATACCACCTCCTCCCTCCTCTTTCCTTCAATGTCTCTTGCCAGTTTGTCTGATGTTTCATATACATTAATCATGTTCTAATTGAAAACTAATTCTAATTGAAAACTAATCAATGTTCTGATTTTCATTAAAGGTATTTGTACATGTTTTATCTCCTTTATTAAATTTTTTAACTCTTTTTTAAATTGACATTTTATTTAATTTTTTCCAATTACAAAGCTACAAAGGTAGCTTTCATCATTCATTCATTTGAAAGTTAATGAGTTCCACAGTTTTCTACTTAAATTTTAAACTCTTAAGAGAAGTTGTGTTGCTTTTTTCACCTGTTTTATTGGCATCTGTGTTATGAAGGTATAGTACAGAGGAAAGAGTGTTGATTTAAGAATCAGAGAACTGGGTTCAATCATACTTCTTAAGCTTGTTGTGTGACCTTGGGTAAGTCACTTTTCTGTACCTCAGTTTTCTCACCTGTAAAATGAAGTTCTTAAACTAGATGACCTCTGAGATCTCTTGGAGCCTTAGACATATGATCTTATGACTTTTGTGGATATTTAATAAATATTGGTGGAAATAAGGTGAACTGTGATTCTTATGGGGAAAAGTGATGAAGGATAGCAATGTCAGTAACATGCAGGTGTCTGTATTTGCACATATGTTCACACGTGGCTATCTGCCCCTTCAACTACAACTACTGACCTCCCTGGCTACTTTTAAGTCACAATTTTAACTGTGACATGTCCTATAGGAATAATTCCCTAACCCTCCTTAATTCCAGTATCTTCCCTTATTTTCTATTTATTCTGTATAATAATTTGCTGTGGTCTTAGTCAAGTCTAACTCTTTGTGACCCCATTTGGGGTTTTCTTGACAAAGGTCCTTGGATAATTTGGCAGTTCATTTTACAGATGAGAAAATGGAGGCAAACAGGGTTAAGTGACTTGCCCAGGATCACATAGCTAGTAAGTATCTGAAACCGGATTTGAACTCAGTAAGATAAGTCTTCCTGACTCCAGGGCCAGCATTCTATCCATTGTGCCACCTAGCTATTCCATATATAGCTTGCTTTTCATATATTTGTTTGCATGTTGTCCCCCGCCCCAAGTAGATGTTAAGTTCCTTGAGGGCAGGGCCTCTCTTTTGCCTGTCTTTTAATACAGCTTTATTGAATTGAGTTGAAATGTAGACATTTATGATTAAGTCTGTCTGGGTATTTATACATATTATAGGTTTATGTCTGTCCCCTCATCATATATATGATAGATTTATACCATACATATATAGAATAGACTTATGTGTTTGATATTTATTACTAATTGGGGACCAGATGCATATTTCATTATCCTGAAAATCCAGTGTTTAGTTCTGATGGGAAAAATCAAAATAGATTGAAAAATCTCTCTTGTCTCTGGAGCAGATGGTGCCACTTCCCTGGACCTTGCTAACCCTATGGTGTAAAATGGGTGCATTACATTGATGATTTCTGACAACCCCTTCCAGCTCTGACATACTGAGTTCAAAAGCTGCAATTCTTTCCCTTTTTCCTATTCTAGGAAACAAGATGGCTAATCATCTTAGAGAAAGAACCATCTGGATCATGCCACATCTGTCCTAAACATGACCCCCTTTTACATCTGGACACCATGAAATATCTCTCAGTGTGTAATATTTCATCTGAGGGGGTGTAACAACAGGTCTCTCTGAGTTCTTTAGGCTAAGTATGGAAAAAAAGAAAAATATTAGACACTCCCACTTCACTTCCTGACTCTTCAGGAGATGCATGTGTTTAGATTGTGTTGTTTGTTAAATATGATAATGGAATATTAAATTTTCAAAACTACAAGGGTAGAGAGAAAGAGTCCCTATATTGCACAATTGTTTGCTCTTGCTCTTCCTTCTCTGCCCTAGGAGAAAAAAAAACCCGCAGTCTGTAGCATTTCAGCTTTGGTTGGATAAAGATGTATTTGTTAATGTAATAAACACAGAGTTAAAGCTGCCAATTTGGGTGACTGAATTTAGTGATGGAAGTTGGAAGACACTGCATCCCCCAGCTGCTATTTGGGATAAAACGCCAAGAAACACTCAGAGCACAGAAAGGATCTTCGAATCCATCTCATGCAACTTCCTCCTTTTCAGATGAAGAAAGTGGTACCTTGAGAGGAAAGGGGCAAGAACAAAGAGGGCTCCAGAGAAGGATGCTTTTGTACTGGAGGCTTACTGTTTTGCAAGAGGACAACCTTCCTTCCATCTAGAAGGGGTCTAAGGAAAGGTTGAGGTTTAGAGAAGCTGAGATATCTGGGACTAGAAAGACTCCTGAAAGATCAGCCACTTCTTCCCCCGCATCTTCCTTCATCTCTAGGCAGCAAAGCAGACTGAAAAAAATATTGGCCTGACTTTTCTTTTCAACTTGGTTAAAGTGAACATAAAATATTCTTTTTATATTATTTTACTGTTTTTGCAATTACATGTAAAGATAGTTTTAAAATATATTAAAAATTTTTTTTTTGGGTTTATGCAAGGCAATGGGGTTAAGTGACTTGCCTAAGGTCACACAGCTAGTTAATTATTAAGTATCTGGGGCTGGATTTGAATTCAGGCCTTCCTGACTTCAGGGTGGGTGCTCTATCCACTTCGCCACCTAGCTGCCCTTAAACAAACATTTTTTGTAAGATTTTGAGTTTCAAATTTTTCTTCCTCCCAGTCTTCCCTCTCCCCTTCCCATGACAATAAGCAATCTAATGTAGGTTATACATGTATAATCATGGACCTGACCATTTTTTTTTTTGGTTCAGTTATTTTCTGATCTAGTCTTGAAAAAAAATTTCAGACTTGACCATGCCTACAAAATACCAAAAATATCTGCCATTTTAAAGCTTCAAATGGCACTGAGGTTTTAGGAATATTCAGTCTCATTCTGCACCCTGAATTTATGACCTCTCTATCGGCAGCATGTTTCATCATAGATTCTCTGGCATCATGTATGATGATAATTGCTTTGAGCCTGATAATTTTTTCAGATAATAACCTAACTATCTGGTCTTTTCAACATTAAAAAAATGCTAAGGCCAGGCCCCATTTACCCTTTTCTAACATGGGAGGAAAATCTATTCTCTCTCTCCCCTTCCCATCTTTGACCAAGTCATCTGTCCAATTAGCTGCTCTGCTTATGTCATTCCTATGCTTTTGTTTATTCATCTACCTAGAAATATTTCATAGCTCCTGGTTGCCCACCAAATAAACTATACCTTTCTGATCTTGGAATGCCAGACCTTCTACAATCTGATTCCAATTTACCTGATCATTCTCATCTCTCACTTTAAGGTCCAACTTAGGTACTACCTCCTACCTTCCCAGATTCACCCAAGTGAAAATGATTTCTCAGTCTTCAAATTTCACATTGTTTTTTATCCCAGACTTCACTTTCACACTTATTTTTTCTCTATTATATCATAATTTACAAGATCGTGGGCTCCTATCTATAGACATGTATTTCTTTTATTTTTCCTTTTGAGGCAATCAAGATTAAGTGACTGGCTTAGGGTCACTTAGCTAGTAAGTATCTGAGTCTGGATTTGAACTCAGGTCTTTGTGCTTCCAGGGCCAGTGCTCTATCCACTGACCCAACCTAGCTATGCCCTGTAGACATCTTTTTTCTATTAATTCCTATAAAATCCTTGAGAAGAGGGGGTATATGGCTTCTCTCTCTTTTTATTACCAGAATCTAGAATAATGGTTTGTACCTAATTGATATCTGTAGACTCATAGATTTAGAGCTAGTAGGGACCTTAGAAGCTATTGAGTCTAACCCCTTCATTTCCCAGATGTGGAAATAAGTTAAAACTATTAAATGATTTATCCATAGACACAGATCTAATGAATGTGAGGTGAAATTGAACCTATGTCTTTCTGGCTTTATCCACTAAACCATGCCTTATTCTTTTGTTGCTCAGTTTCTTCATCTGTAAAATGGAAAAGGAAATGGCAAACCACTCCAATATCTTTGCCAATAAAAGCTCAAATGGGGTCACAACAAGTTGGGATCAATTCAAACAACTGATGTTATATTCTCTAGTCTGATTGGGAAGGACATCTCAATTTGCTCTATTCTCTTTTTCTACTACTTCCAAATTCTTTTGCCTCTTTTGACTCATTAACCCAAGCTAGAAAACATCAATATCAAAGACTCACCAGCAGTGCCAACTGGTTTCTCTCAGCAGGCCCTGTCTCCCATGCCTCACTTCTGCTGTGTATTTACAGCTCATATAAAAGAGACATTAGACATTTCCCCTTGACTATTTATAACAGTGTGAAAAACATCATCAAGATGAAATATGCTAATGTTTTGTGCTCGGCGTGATAAAAATCTACTGTGTGGTGTAGGAAAATGAAATGCCTCTGACATAGTAACTGCAAGGGACCTTGAGGGCTCAGAGTGTCACAGGCATTCTGTAGATGAGGAAACAGGTTTGAAGAGGATGGGGGACTTAATAGTGACAGAGAACTAGATTCTAGCCTGGGTTTTCTGTTTCCAGATCCCAGATTTTTCTAGAAAGTCCTTTGCCCTGACCAGAAAAAAAAAAAAACCAGCTCTCTGTTCATTCTCAAGCATCTCCAGAAAAGGAAATTCCAGTACCTCTCTTGATTATATAGTCATCTTTTTAAAATTTCTCTTTAAAATTTCTTTTTAAAATTTATTGACTATAAAAGTATAATCTATAAAACTGTTATTGTTGTTCTTATCCTTCATTCTCAAAGAAGACCATCAATTAAATGATGGCAAGTAATTTTGGTTTAAAGTAATGGGGTGTTGTGCAAAGATAGCATTCTCACTATTCTCATCCAGAACCATCTGAACCCAGTGGCCTGATATAGTAGGCCCTTTGTTTGTTTTAAAGAGGTGGGAGGGAAGGAAGTCGGGGAGAGAATTTGGAACCACCAAAATTTAAAACAGAATGCTAAAAACAGTTTTAAAGAATTGTTTTAAATATAAAATATTAAGAATTAAAGAAAATTTTTTGCCACTTTGTGTATTGTTTCTCAATACCTAACCTAAATCCTTACCATTGTATTATATTAATATAATGTACTTTTGTTTATATTGTGTTGCTCCAATCAGCTCAGTGAAGTAGGTGTTGAAAATGTAATTAGTCTTATTTTACAGATGAGGAAATAAACAAAGGGAAGTGGATTAATTTACCAATTTACATAGCCAGAAAATTGGGAGAGCCGGGATAATGTATTACATACATTATCTCGTTTGATTCCTACAACTACCATTCCCATATAAGGCAGGAACTACAACTATTATTATCTTCATGCTACAGAGCAATAAATTGACTGAGAGGCTATTGACTTGTCCAGGGTCACAAAGCTAGTGAGTGCCAGGGGAGAAATTTAATCCCAAGTCTTTTGGACTCCTATGCTTTTCCCCCCTTACAAGTTGGCCTCCTACTGCACTATATTGCCTTGGTTGTTTAACCTGTAGAGTAGAGGACTAAAGGGAAACATTCAAGGTGTTTTCAAATATTTGAAGAGCTATCACATCAGAGAAGGGATAGAGGCTTATTTTGTGTAACTTGCATAGTCAGAAATAGAATAGAATAAATATAATAATAATAATAATAATAATAATAATAATAATAAATAGAATCAATAAATTAACTTGGGACTGATTCTGGTTCAATGAAGGCTAACTTTAACTATAATAGATATGAAATGTAAAACTCCATTAAAGTCAGAGGGACTTAGTGAGGTTAAGATGAAGGCATTACTTGTTCACTGGGGCTGTAGAGAATAGTGGTGGTGGTGATGATGATGATCTGAGGGCATGATGACTGCACACTTGGAATGGGCTACAAAGCATTTGTTTTATGACAGTGTCAAAACCCTTGAGAAAGAAATTCCCACCTTATCACAACCAAGGTAAACTTGCTTTTCTGGAGAAAGGCCAGCCTGGAGGAACTATAGCACCAGAATGTGTGTTTGTGTGTGTGTGTGTGTGTGTACACTATGGAGTGCATTGTACTAACATTCAATTTTCCAAATTCAAAATATATGCCATTGATTTTTATTTATTTTTTATTTTTAAATTTTTTTTTAGTTTTTTTTTTTTCAAGGCAATGGGGTTAAGTGGCTTGCCCAAGGCCACACAGCTAGGTAATTAAGTGTCTGAGACAGGATTTGAACTCAGGTACTCCTGACTCCAAGGCCATTGTTCTATCCACTGCGCCACCTAACCACTCCTTATGCCATTGATTTTTAAAAAGAAAGAACAATTTAAACAGTGTAGGTGATTCATCATTTTACTCAGTGAGGATACATGTTCTGCAGAGAATATGAGATGAAGGATGTGGATCTGCTGTTCCCTCAATTGGTCCAGTTGAATTCTAGAAAGTGCTCTTCCTCATATCCAGGGGAGCCTATTCTACCTACTAAGGTTGGTGGAGTTCATAACAACAACTTGAATTGATCAGCATTTCTGGTCAACTAGAATGCTCCAAAGGACTTTGCATCCTCTTTTGACTCACAAGTAAGAAGGAAGAAGAAAGTGTTATATGATGGTGTGATGATCACCCTTTGAATAAAATTACACTTGTGTGAAGTTCATTTTTAGGGTATTTCCCTCCTAATCATCAGTTTTTCTTTAAGGGAAGGTTTTTTTATTTATTTTTTGATTGTTATTTTATCCAATCAATATTTTATCTGTTTTTGTATCTTTGTATTTCTATCTATTTAGGGAAGTCCTGGTTTCTTCTCTCCAATTTAGCAGGGTGGTGAGGCAAATTAAATTTACATTTTCATTTTTATAGTTTTATAGTTATCCCACACCTATCTACTTTCTGATACAGATTGTCTTCCTTTAATGAGAACCTTGCTGGGAAGCTTTTTTGAACCAAACAGTGGATGAAAGCATTACAATAGATGAAATAGATAATTTTTTGTTACATAAAATCAAAAAGCATTTGCATCAGCAAAATCAATGCAGCTAGAATAAGGAAAGTTATCAGTGGGAGAAAAAGTCTTTGAATCAAATATATGATAGGGATCTGATCACAAAAATGTGGAGGGAAGTAATACAACTATATTAGACTAAGTGTTATTCCTGAAAGAAGATGAACAATCACTTCTCAAAAGAAGACTTGAAAATGATTAACAACCATATTACAGATTTATCCAGATCACCAATAACAAAAATACAAATTAAAATCACCTTGAGGTGATATCCAACACACTGGAAAAGATTACAAAAGTTGGGAATGTAGTGATCAGTGCTAGAGGGGTTCTGTAAGATACATTGCTGGTGGAATCTGGATTAGAACTAACTATTCTTTTTTTTAATTTATTTTTAATTTTAGAATTTTTCCCCTAATCCCCTAGTCTTTACATTGTAGAACCAACTTCCGAAAAGCAATTTGAAATTATGCTAAGAAAGTGTCCATACTCTTTGAACTAGAGAACTCATCATTAAACAGATACCTCAAGGAGGTCAAAGGCAGAAAGAAAGATCCCATGTCCGCCAAAGTAATGATAGTAGCACCTTTTTTTGATAGCAAAGAACTGGAAACAAAGTTGAGACTTAGTGGCTGTGGAATGGCTAAACAAATTGAGGTACAGGAATGTAATAGAATATTATGACTTTTTTTGTCTAGGCAATGGGGTTAAGTGACTTGCCCAAGGTCACACAGCTAGGCAATTATTAAGTATCTGAGGTCAAATTTGAACTCAGGTCCTCCTGACTCCACTGCACCACCTAGCTGCCCCTGAATATTATGACTTTTAAGAAATGATTGATTTGAAGAATAAAGACATGTATAAGGGAAAGGAAGGTAAAAAAATACATAATGCTTTCCAGGTTCTGTGCTAAGCACTTAACAAATATTATTTCAGTTGCACTTCACAACAACTTCTGAAAGTGTTATTATTGTCCCCATTTTTCAGTTGAGCAATCTGAGGCAAACAAAAGTTTAAGTGACTTGCTCAGGGTCACACAGTAAGTGTCTGAGGCTGAATATGCATTTAGTCTTCCTGTCCTCATGTGTACCTCTATCCAGTATACTGCCTAACTGATAAGATTTCTGTGAATTCATGTGAAACTAAATAAGCAGAACCAAGAAAATTATGTGATTACATAAAATGTAAAATTAAATGAAAATATAATGACTAAAATAAATTAAAATAGCAGTAACAAAAATGAAATGATTCCAGGTAATTATTAGCATTGAAATTATAATAATCAAACTTGACCCAAAGAAGAGAGGAGAAAGTGTGCCTCAATCTTTTATTTGTGGAGATAGGAGATGCAGAACATTATATATAAAACTGTCTAAATTAGCTTATTTATTGCTTTATTTGGCTAAGCTGTTCCTCCTTTTGTTTTTCTTTTTTCTTTTTTTATAATAACAGGTGGGGGAGGTCAAGGTATAGTGTCTAGAAATAAAGGTGATGTAGAAATGAAAGATAGCAATAAAATTTATTTTTAAAATAGTCTATAGTCATTTTCCAGTTACAATTTCTAATTGTAATTTAAGGGATTTTCAAAAGCAGTTTTGACTATGATTTTCACCCTTACATGTTTATTTTATTTTAAAATAGATTTTATTTATATTTTCATATTTCAATTACAGATTTTAGAATTTAGTAAGACTGGAGTAAGACAGGATTCCACTGTGATAAAAGGAGCATAAAATAGGAAATCTAGAGACTTCAATCAATCAATCAATTAAATGAGGTAAGTGCTTTGAAAAATCCTCAATATGAGTTGACAGAAGTTTCCTTGGGACACTGGGGACATATATTTCCAAACTATTTTTGGAGCCATGTAGGTGACAACATCCCCATGCTGAGCTATAGAGTCAAAACTCAGAGGTTCACTCTGCTATTGGTGGCTACATATGGGTACCTAAGGTAAAAGAGGTTGAAAGATGTGAAAGACCTAAGGTGGGTCCTCCTTAGTCATGCTTCCCAGGGAGCAGAAAGCTGTCATCTTGGAAGACTAACAGAAGTCATTTGGACCTGTACTGAGATGAACAATTTGTTGATGTAACAACCTACAATTCTAGGGAAGTCATAATAGTCATTAATTAGCCTAATCAAGGTGCTAGATCTTGATGAACCTTTCCCCTTCCCCATCTTTTACTGAGTGCAACACTCTTCCTTCACTCTCACCTCTACCTATATCATGTTACTTGGTGATATTGCTTTGTATGACTTTTTAATTGTTTCAAGTGGGTCCAATTCTTTCTATGCTTGAAATTATTATTTCTTAAAATTTCATCAGCCTTAAATGACTTCTCCAGAGTCACACAACTAGAATGTGACTGAGGTTGGATTTGAACTTGGGTCCTTCTGACTTCAGGGCCAGTGTTCTATCTACTTTGCCACTTAGCTATACCCCTCCCCTCAACTCACTAATGAAGCTCCAATGATTTTGAGCACTATTGGAGGATAGCCAAAGTTTAGGCAAATTCCTGCCTTTTTGGAACTTACATTTTAGAGGGTGGGATATGACATATACACACATAAATTATTAAAAATAGCATGTAAAGGAAGCACAAGCAAAAAACTATGAAATGTTCTTTTCCCCTTCCCTCTGCCTTTGAAATCCTACATACTCTTCAAGGTCCAGGTTGGATGCCACTCATCTCCCTCCAGATAAGTCTTCCCTGATTTCTCTACCCTCAGACATGAGTAATCTTTCTCTCCTCAGTTTTAAATAATCCTTTGTAACCTCCAACTCCTAAATTTGGAATATAATTTATTTTGCATTAGATTTACTTTATCTGTTCTCTCTTCCCAAACAGATTGTAAGTTTTGGAGGCACCCATTGTACCTTATTCATCTTTTCATTCCTTAGCCTTGCTTATGGCCAAACTTAATATATGATTAATGAATTGAACTGAAGGCAACATTTGTTTCCTAGACTTTTTTTTTTAACTCACATAACAGATAAATTGGGCACCTGGTAAGTGATGCACAATACTCTCTGAATGAAATGTATGCATTTCACACCTTCTTGTGAAGTTTACATACCTTTTTTTCCCCATTCACTGTGGATCTAATTAGGTCCTAAGCTTTGAGATGTTGGGGAATGAATTTATGAACAGGAAGCATTTGTAAATCCTCAGTCAGAAGGACCTGTGCTTAATCTAGAAAGACAGTTCATTGCTGGGTTATCAGAATGAGTTTAATAGGGCCTCCTGCTGACACTGAGATTCCTCTGATCCTGTCATTTAAACTCTTTGTTCCTCATGCCTTCCTTTCCTCCAGCCATGGTGCCCCAATCCATAAGACAAGAACCCCTCAGAGCCTGCTGCCTGCCTCTATTAGGGAAGGGAGGAGTGTGAATGGAGAGGAAATGTGGCTTAGCTTTGTTCTGGCAGTCCAAGGCGGTTCTCTGTGGTTCCAGAAGTATGAAATTTTCTTCCTTCTCAGTGCTTTTTAATCTCAAAATTTCATAACTCTGCAGTATAACCACAAGGGGAGAAAGGGAAAGAAATCCTGAAGCCTCTCAAAAGAATGGGGGTAGATTACCATGATCCCATTTTTCACTCAGGAAAAAATAGGGACTTGGTGAGTCTAGAACAATGACAATGACAGACATTTATATAAATTTAAGATTTGCAAAGTGCCTTACATTCATTTTATTTTATTTTTTTTTAATTTATTTAAGACAATGGGGTTAAGTGACTTTCTCAAGGCCACACAGCTAGGCAATTATTAAGTGTCTGAGGTCGAATTTGAGCTCAGGTTCTCCTGACTCCAGGACTAGTGCTCCATCCACTGTGCCACCTAGCCATCCCATTCATTTGATTTTCATAACACCTTGTGAAGTAAGTACCGAGGCTATTATAATTTCCATTTTACAGATAAGTAAACTCAGGCCCAGAGAAGTTAAGGGACTTGCATAAGATCCCACAGGTAATAAGTGTCCAAAGTGTACTCTGCCACCAAAGTCAGTGATCTTTCCTCTGTATGTTGTTGCCTGAAACTCTTTGTGATCCCAGTCTACACTAGCCATGGGGTTTTCTTGGCAAGTGGTTTGTCATTTCCTTTTCCAGTGTTTTTAAGGCAAACAAAAGTTAAACGACATGCCCAAGCTCACACAGCTAGTGAGAATCTAAGGCCATATTTGAGAGTCTTCCAGACTCCAGGTCCTATATACTGAGTCACCTAGCTGCCTCCTTCTTCTCCATGGGTAATCATTTCCATAAACAAAAGTGTATTGTAGTGGAATGAGTATTGACTCTGAAGTTGATAGAGAATGCACTTTACTTTTTTTTTTTAAGGTTTTTTTGCTAGGCAATGGGGTTAAGTGGATTGCCCAAGGCCACACAGCTAGGTCATTATTAAGTGTCTAAGGTTGGAATTGAACTCAGGTCCTCCTGACTCCAGGGCCGGTGCTCTATCCACTGCGCTACCTAGCTGCCCCCACACTTTACCTTTCTAACCTCAAGTTTTTCCACCTCTGAAATGAGGGAACTGGACTAGATGACCTCTAAGATACCTTCTACCTTTAAATCTGTGAACCTATGATCTTCCTCTTGTGGGGCATTGGCTGTATTAATTTTACTGTCTCTGGAATCTCTATGGGAAAGAACCGGCTGTTAAATCATGGTTCTTTGTTTTCAAGGCTGGGTTTAGGTGATATAACGGAGACCTTGGGGCAAGTTTGTGACATTGGCAGGATTAGAAGCCAAATCCCAAATACCCTTGTCAGATTCCTCGGGAAGGACTTGCGGGTTCAAAATGTCTACTTAGCATTCCCCCACAATTTCCAGGAACACCACCACCACAAGAGGCTTAACCCTTTGTCCACTAGGCATAACTTGGCTTCAAAGCCAAGTCTCCAAGGGCCCTCCTGGGACTGTCAGTTGCAGTCTGGGGTCATGCTTCAGTTTGGAAAGTACTTGGATAGTAGGGACAGCCAAAATTTCATAATGTTCGGGCACAAATCAGTTTGCAATTTGGTTTTCTCTAGTTAAAGAGCAAAGAATAATAATGTCTCAGTGAAATCATAAAGCCTTCCTGGGAAGGTGAATACTGATATCAAAGGATCACTGACTTCATCCCTCTACCAACACAGATAACGAAGTCTGAGGGAGGTACCTGAGATATATCGAGGCTAAGACATAAGTGTAGTGGGAGGAACCTTGAATTTAGCATCTGTTTTGAATTTGAACTTGATGGACAATTACAGTCTGTGTGACCTTGGAACCTTCCAGGACCTCAGTTTTCTCATTTGTAAAATGGGGGCTTGGTTATCTACTCTTGGGTTTCTGAAGTCCCTGCAGGATCCTGATTTGAGTTTGAGTCTGACTCCCAGTTACTATATATGACCCTGAAGCTCTCTGGGTCTTAGTTCCCTCCTTTATGATGAATCATACATGTCCCTCAAATTGTATGTTACTCTTTTGTTATATTATCACTGCCATGCCCCCCTTTCTATTCATTTTAGTCTGATTACATGTGGAAAGAAGGAATGTCCTGACCCCAGCATTCCCTAAGTTAGAAAAAATGACCTTAAAGTTCCCTTCCAGTTCCAAGACTGTGGTCCTTTAAATTACCCAGAAGACACAGCTAGTAAGTAGAGGCAGGGTCTGGATCCAATCCCAGTATTGGATGAATTAGACTAGTAGTTCTCAGGTAAGGTCCCCAAAACCCCTGGCAGTCTCCAGACCCTCTTAGGGAGTCTGTGAGGTCTAAATGTGTTTCATTATACTAAGATGATTTCATTGCTAAGATAGTAAGTAGATAGATGTACCCCAATTAAACCAAAAAGTTTTTGGGGTCCTTAGAAATTTTTAAGATTGTAAAGAGCTTCTTTAGATCAAAAAGTTTGAAAACTATTGAATTGGGGCCTACTACCTCTAAAAAAGATGATTGTTTTTACAAAAAAGTCAGGAAATCAAAAGCAGAGCCAGTGAATTAGGCTGGAGACCTATCATATTAACCCCTCAGAGCTTGTGCATTATCAAAATACCCTCTATCCTTTCATCCTTTGTAGATGAACGTGTCTCTTATTTCTATCCTGCCTCAGTTGAGATCCTGAAGATTTAAGCTTTAATGCTTATCACTTAAGTCTGAATTAGCATAAGATTGGTTTGATTTCAACACTTAACAGTTGTAGGACCAGGGGCATCAGAATTAATAATAATAAAAAAAATATATTTATGTATACATATCTGTATATCACACAAACACACATATACATATATGTATATATGAAACCTGTTAAGGTTATTATATAATGTCATTTTATTATATGTATGTGTGTTTGTGTATGTGTATACACACACACACACATACATATATATATGTATATAAAAACCCCATTTTACAGATGGGTAAATGGAAACTGAAAGGTTAAATAACTTGCTCAATGGTTACACAGGAAAGCCTGAGACAGGATTTGAAATAATTTTGAATTTGAATAATTTTGCTAGGTGGTAGAATGGATAGAGTACCCAGCCTGAAATCAGGAAGACTCATCTTCCTGAGTTCAAATCTGGCCTCAGACACTTACTGGTGTTTGACCCTGGGCAAGTCACCCAACCCTGTTGCCTCATATGTAATATGAGTTGGAGAATGAAATGGCAAACCACTCCAATATCTCTGCCAAGAAAACTCTAACTGGGATCATAAAGATCATAAAGATCAGACGTGATTGAAAAATGACTGATTAACAACTTCCTAACTTTACAATGACCCACCTACTCCCTTTATGGAATGTTAGAGGTGGAAGGTATCTTTTGAGATCTTCCAGTCAAATCCCCTTTCCTTACTAATGGTGAAACTGACTCCAAGAGAAATTAAATGATAAATCTAAGCTAAAAGAGCTGGTTATTTCGTCTAAAATAAATGACAGGATAACATAGAACCAATGTAAAGACTAACAGAATGCTTTCTGTGGGGGTGGGGGTGGGGGAGGGAAGCAAGAACGGGGGGAAAATTGTAAAACTCAAAATAAATAAAATCTTTCTTAAAAAAAAATAGATGATGGGGCAGCTAGGTGGTGCAGTGGATAGAGCACCAACCCTGGAGTCAGGAGGACTTGATTTCAGATTCAATTTCAGACACTTAATAATTATTTAGCTCTGTGACATTTTTGCCTTGCAAAAAGATAAAACAAAAAATAAATTAATTAAGTGACAGAGTAAGGATTTGAACCCAGCCTGTTTCTATTTCCATTAGGCCATACTGTCTTTCTTTCCGGTCACATCTAGAATATTCTAGATGTGAATATATAGGAATAGCTTCATGACTAGACAGGTTTCTCATGAGTTTTGATGTAATTTATATATATATATATATATATATATATTTATTATATCTATATATTGGGCATTTGGATGACTCAGGAGGGACTTAGGACCTGCAATCAGGAAGACCTAAGTTCAAATTCAATCTCACATACTTATTAATTATATTTCCCTGGGGCAAGTCACTTAACCTTTGTCTGCCCCAGTTTCCTCATCTGTGAAATAGAGATTATAATAACTCCTACCACCAAGGGTTGGGAAGATAAAGTGAGATATTTGTAAAGAACTTTGCCAACCTTAGAGTGCTAGCTATTTTTATTTTATCTCCCTTATCACCTGTCAGGATACTGAATTTCTACTATTAGAAATTCATTCTTTTAGGTTTTATGATCAACTAATATCCTAGGACAGATTAGTACATCAATAGCATGGGACATTTATTGAAATCTAGCCCATAGACCAAGGTTAAGCAGTGGGAAAGTTGATAATCATCTAGGAACAGAGTCTTCAAGAATACTACCATCTTATATTGGTATGGCCTTTACAAATCCCTTTCATACTCATTTTTTTTTCAATCAATTTGGCAACAGTCCTCTGAGATATAATGCCTATTTTACAGATGGGGAAATTGAAGCCCAACAAAATAAAGTGATTTACCCATGACTGTACAGCTAGTAAATGGCAAATATGGAACTGGAACCCAGGACTTTTGATCCTGGACTAGTGTGCACTCCACTGGTTAGGGAGAAGTGCCATAAAGGAGAAATGTGTAAATATGGAAAGATAAACTTTATCTCATTTATAATTCTTCTTGGCTCCATCTCAAGGAGATGCTGATTTGCCCCAGAAAGGAAGAAATCTGAATGTAAAGGTCAAGATGAAGTGGCCTGGGGCTTTGGAGATTGAGAGCCCTTGGGAAATAATGTAGGAGGCAGGAAGGTCATGCCAGAGTACTCATCTCTCTGGGCATCTCGATTTTTTAAATCTGATGTTAGAATTTAACTATCTCTTTAGTCCTTTCTAGCTCTGCCATTTTGTGAGGCTATGGACTCATAATGACCTTTGTACCCACTTTTCTGAGCCAGGATAATAAGGGGGTGATAGTTCTTCCCGGGCTTAGACTACCCTGGGGAGTATCAGATGCAGACCAGAGCAAAGTTAAATCCTGAGGCTTCTTGGGTCAATCAGTCAATCTAGATAAGAATTCTAGGTCCTTTGAAATCTGGGACACCTGCCTTGGCTCATGTGAAAGGGAGTGGAAAAAAAAATCACAGCCTTTACCCTTCAGGTTAGTGGGAAATACGCAGGCATTTTATCTTTCACCTTGAGGTTTTCCATTCCCCAAAAGACTGAAAAGGATGCTGAATTCCACATTTTCCAATTCAGTGTGGGTTTGTTAGAGAAGAACAAGTGACTGTCCGGAAAGATGAATGTTTTAAGGAATGCCATTTTTCAACTTTCACAAGACTGCACATCAGAATCTGTGCAATGGGAGGAGGGGAACTGGGTCACCCTTTAAAGACTATGTCAATAGCTCCCATATTTTCTATCCCTATCTCAAGCCTGTGGTTGGGATTGGGTGCAGTTTTGTAGAGTCTAGATAGTCATTTTCTCTGACTAGACCAACCCAAATTAATACCTAAGGCAAATATTATAAAGTGTAGGTCCTCAAGCCTGACTTCATGATGCAACCCACCAGAATTTTTTTGGGGGGGAAATTATTTCTCCTCATTAAAGAACCCTTAGGAAGTAGTCTAAACACTCTGGCCCATGCAATTGATTAATTTTCTAGCTCATATCAATTAATAATTATTTAAAAACTTCTTGAGACCCTCCCACCCCACATATCTATTTCTGTTCATGGGTGGTCAACTCATGAAAAATAAAAACAAAAATTTGGATGTGTCTGCTGTGGGTACATTTTTAAAACTTTGAATGAATGTAAATGAGATACAAACAGCCTGATAATGAGCACATTGAGTAACAGAGGCCTACCTATATTGGGGTGACTTGCAGAGAGAAAGCTGGGTATCAATAAGTCAAATGATGCTTCTGGCAGGATGGGAGCCCTGTTTAGGCAATTTTGATCCCCTTCTAAAAACAGGTAGTAGTAGTGACCTAAACATGACCCCCTCGTTTAATCTCTTGCCCTGTCTATTTTGGAGGGTCTGTCTTCCCTTTTTCTAGTTCCTTCTCTGGATGACAGTTGGTGAGTTAGCTCATCTCAACAGACAGACTAGGGTGGGGAGGCATCACAGCCTGCTGGAAAGCCCACTGGACCAAGAATCAGAAGGTTGGGTGATTGGGGCAAATCATGAAGCTCTCTGAACCTGCATCTCCTCAGATGTAAAAAGAGAGCAATAAAACCCACCTTGCTTACCTTATTCCAGAGGGTTTTTGTGAAGACCAAATGAAGTCATATACATGGAGAACTTTAAAAACTCCAAAGTATTGTCATAAAAGCATAAAGCAATATTATTTATAGTGACTGGTCCACAGAAGAGGGCCCTGTTACTGAAGCATCTGACTTATTCTCCTTTCTCTGCCTGGAATGATGATTGGAAATAATTGAAACTGTCACTGGAAATAATAAGAAGTGACAGAGTCTGGGTTATAAGGGCTATTGCTTCCAGTCTTAACGATCCCCACAAACTCAAAAACTAAATTTAAACAATGAAGTCACCAAGCAATTTGCCTTCCAGGGACCTGAAATTTTTTTTTTTGTCATAAACAGGAAAAAAAGACATGTCTAGAGCTGTCTCAGTTCAATATGTGTTTTTCTCCTGTGTGCAGGAAATCCATTCTGCCTGGCTTATTATTTTCCTTCTACCAAGAGTATAACATCAACACCTTGCTACTCTGTGCTTCAACTTCTTCCTTTATAGAACAAGGGGGTTGGAGATTCAATTGACTTAATGGAGAGTGAAGCAAACACAGCTCAAGCCCATAACAGAACTCATTATCCAGACTTCAAACCATCCCCTCTTCCAAATTTCCCAGCCTCCCAGTCACTGAGACTCAAAATCTTGAGTGTCACCCTCGAGTTCTCTCCCATTCTCTCACCTTTATCAATCTGCTGCCAAATATTGTCATTTCTGCCTTTCTTATCACCTCTCTTACATGTCCTTTCCCCTCTGCCCACATAGCCCCCACCCTGAGGGGGTCGTCTCATACTGGGCTATTTCAAGGGCTTCCTGGTTGGTCTCCTCACTCCAATTCCTCCTTCATTCTATGATTTTCCTAAAGCAGAGGTCTGCCCATGTCACGCTCCTACTTCAGTAAAAATTGCATGTAAAATGTAAAATTTAATAAATCACTGCCAATATCAAAATAAAATGCCATTTGGGGTATTTATTTATTTTTATTTTTATTTTTTTTGCAAATGGTGTTAATTGGCTTGCCCAAGGCCACACAGCTAGGTAATTATTAAGTGACTGAGGTTGGATTTGAACTCAGGTATTCCTGACTCCAGGGCTGGTGCTTTATCCACTGTGCCACCTAGCCGCCCCAGGTATTTATTTTTTAAAAACTATTTATTTATAAAAATTTTCTTTTAAAATTGAGTCCTAAATTCTGTCTTTCCCTCCCCTCCCCTAATGAGAAGACAACGCTTTTTTTTTTTTTTAGGTTTTTGCAAGGCAAATGGGGTCAAGTGGCTTGCCCAAGGCCACATAGCTAGGTAATTATTAAGTGTCTGAGACCAGATTTGAACCCAGGTACTCCTGACTCCAAGGCAGGTGCTTTATCCATTACACCACCTAGCCGCCCATTTTGTTTTTGTTTTGGGGGACCATTTAAAGACCAGATTTACAACTTATCTTCTTCTTCTTCTTGCTTTTCCATTCTCTTTACACCTTCCTTCCTTCCATGTGCTTTGTAACTCAGAGATGGAGGCCTTCTCTGTCTCTTAAACACAAACACTCATAATCCCGTGTCCTTCAAACTTCAATGCCCTCCTTCTGGCTTTGCTTCCCAGCTTCTCTGATTTTCTTACTTCAAATCTCAGGGAATTTTCTCCAATTTGTCTCCTTCCCACCTTCTCATCCACCTCTCTCCTTCTCCAGTGCCTTCCTTTTGAAATTATCAGTCCTTAACTTTCCATGAAACTTCTACTTACAGAGTTGTTTGAGTGATAGACCTTCCATAGAAGGTCATTTTTTCGTCCCTTTTTTGCATTCCTGTTGCTTATGGTAAAACCTGGAAGCTGGGTGGTATGACAGTGATAGAGTACTGATAAGAGTGCTGGACCTGAATTCAAATCTGACTTCAGATCCTTACTAGTTGTATGATCTTGGACAAATCACTTAACCCTGTCTGCCTCAGTTTCCTCATTTGTAAAAGGAGTTGGAAAAGGAAATGACAAACCACTCTAGAATCTTTGCTAAGAAAACCCCAAATGGGGTTACCAAAAGTCGAACATGACTGAACAACAAATGCCTCCCACAGAGTAAGCCCTTAATAAATTCTTCTTAACTGACTGGAGAATAAAACATACATATATATCATATCATATATATGTGATATATATATATATATATTATATAGTAAGCACTTTAGTCTATATCATATGCATACAAATATAGTCTTTGTATATAAATATATTACATATGTTTTATATTTATAACTTTATGTGGTAGCTAGGTGGTGCAGTGAATAGAGGGGGTCAGTCCTAAAATCAGGAAAACGCCTTTTTCTGAATTCAAATTCAGCTTTAGACTCTTATTATCTGGACAAGTCACTTAATGCTGTTTGCCTCAGGTTCCTCCTCTGTAAAAATGAACTGGAGAAGGAAATGATACTCTACTATCTCTGCCAAGAAAATCCCAAATGGGGTCACAAAGTGGTGGACATGACTGAAACATCTATGTGTGTGTGTGTGTGTGTGTGTGTGTGTGTGTGTGTGTGTGTGTGTGTGTAGTTTTCCATCAGTCAGTCAAGATTTTAAGTACTTATTATTTATATTTGTGTTTTTTTGTATGTTTCAATAATGGGAATGAAAAACACACTGAATGGAAACCAGGTCTGCAGTAATGACTAATCTGGGTCCCAGAGTACTAATGAGGATGATTGTTTCCCTCTTCTAGGCAGAAAGGTGGGGACTTACAGGGGCAGATGTTGTATACACTGCCAGATTTGATTACACTATTGCTTCTGTTGAATTTTTTTCCTTACATATAAGTCAAGATTTAATAGAGAGTATGATATTTTATGTAAATATACAGAAATGATTGTCAGAAAAACAAAAACCATGAATACAACTTTAAAGTAAAAGTTACATTGATGGTCAACCCACTAGTGATCACTACCTTCAATGTCTGCTATTCTCTAGACACTAGAGATCTTCAAGGTCCCTTCAAGCTCTAACGTTCTGGGACCCTCTGACATACAAACTTTCAAATATATTCTCATTTGAAAGGTACTGTAGTACAGAAGAAAGCACACTGAATTTACAGTCAGTGCATCTGAATTCATACCTTACCTCTCTCCTACTTACATACAATTTGTGTGACTTTGGACAAGTCATTTCTTTTTTTTTTAATTAAAGTTTTTTTGTTTGTTTTGTTTTTGCAAGGCAGTGGGGTTTAGTTAAGTGTCTAAGGCAGGATTTGAACTCAGGTCCTCCTGACTTCAGGGCTGGTGTCATGCCATCTAGTTGCCCCACAAATTAAAGTTTTTTAAATTAATTTATTTTTTCCAACTACATGCAAATACAGTTTTCAACATTCATTTTTGTATATGATTATGAGTTCCACATTTTTCTCTCTTTCTTCCTCCCTCCCCTTGACAGCAAATAATCTGTTATTGGTTATATATATGTATAATTAAGTTAAAACACATTTTCATACTAGTCATGTTGTGAAAAAGAATCAGAACAGAAGGAAAAAACATAAAACAAAACAAATTTTAAAAACTGCTTTGGTCTGCATTCAGACCTCCATAATATTTTCTCTGGATGTGATGGCATTTTCCATCACAACTCCTTTAGAATTGTCTTTGATCATTGTACTGATGAGAAGATCTATTATGGTTGTTCATCACACAATATTACTATCAGTGTATATGATTTTCTTCTGGTTCTGCTAACTTCATTCAACATCAGTTCATACAAGTCTTTCCAGGTTTTTCTGAACTTTGCCTTTGCGTAATTTTCTAGAGAACAATAGTACTCCATCCCATTTTTTTTTTACCACAATTTGTTCAGCCATTCTACAGTTGATGGGTATTCCCTCAATTTCCAATTCTTTGCCACCAAAAAAGAGCTGCTTTAAATATTTTTATACCTGTAGGTCTTTCCCCCTTTTTTATGATCTCTTTGGGATACAGACCTAGTGTCACTCTTGTCTGTTTTATAGATGGGGTACACTCAATTTCACCTGCATAATAAACAGTTTAGGGCAAATTCCTTCCAGGGCCCCTTCCATATCTAAATCTATGATTATATGATCTTTGCCACATTTCTCTCAAGTGTGGAGGATTGTTCTCCCTTTCTCAGATAGGAAGAATGAGGTAGGCATTTCCTTGGTATGTTATAATGAGGAATAAGTCTATAACCCCTAGAGGACAGGGGCTAACTTGGGTTAAATTTCTGAGCAAAGTGAAATAGGGTCCCTGGAGGGCTTAATCACAACTTGTTGGAGGATGAACAATCAGACAAGAACTTGTTTCAATTTTCTGAGAATCTCAGGGGAAAGAGGACTATAGAATAACGATAGTTAAGAGTGACTGCATGGGGCAGCTAGGTGGCACCATGGATAGAGTACTGGCCCAGATCTGAGTTTAAATCCAACTTCAGACATTTAATAATTGCCTAGCTGTGTGGCCTTGGGCAAGTCACTTAACTCCATTGAGTCAAATAAATTAAATTAAAAAAAAAAGAGTGATTGCTATTCACTTTTGTTTAGTGCTTTAAGGTTATAAAGTATTTTGTTCACATAGATAATTTGGTCTTTTAAAAAACTCTGGGAGGTAATTATAACAATATTAGTCTCATTTTACAGATGAGGAAACAGAGGCCTTAGGAGGTTAAGTCACTTGCTTTAAAAGTCGTAGTGTTAGGGGCGGCTCCCTGGTGCAGTGGATAGAGCACGGGTCCTGGAGTCAGGGGGATCTGAGGTCAAATCCATCCTCAGACACTTAATAATGACCTAGCTGTGTGGCCTTGGGCAAGCCATTTAACCCCATTGCCTTGCAAAAATCCTAAAAAAAAAAAGTTGTAGTGTTAATAAGTATCAGGCCTGGAACTGGAACCCAGGGTGTCTCTAACTCGGAACAGTCTTGTTTTCTCTCTATCCTGCCTCTGCCTGTTTGCAAGAACTTAGAATTTACCTGGGGCGAGAAAGCCCCCCCCGCCCCCACACACACACAACACAACCAATAGCAAAGTCTGTAAAACAGTTGGACTTGGAGAGACCTTATGGCACCATTCTAAGAGCTCTAGACTTTAGGTCAGCGGAAGATCTGAGAGGGCAGTACCTCTGTTACCACGGCTGCTGCTGCATTGACCATTCTAAGTTAGTTCTTTAGTGACATACACTATAGAAATCCCAAGAGGCTTTTTTAACTTGCCCCCTTGTCCTCCCAGGGTCTCCTGTCTGCCCCATCTCTTAGTGACCCAAGATGACCCCATCCTTACTATTGCATCGCTTTTGAAAACTGCCAATTTTCTATACCAACTATGGAACAACTCTGAAGTTAGCCATTCATTTTCTATTTCCAGTGTGAGCAAAAACAAAACAAAACAAAACATTTTTCCTCTTCCCCCTCTTGTTCCACTGAAACCAAACAACTCTCAGACTTAATGTCGTCTACAAATACAAAATAGTGTGACTGGATTAATTTTATGGTGGGAAGAGAGGGGAGATAGGAGTCAAATAAAAAAACAATAAAACTTCCAACCATCTCCTTTTTTGGTTTACATGATGCCAAACCCAACAAACCCTTATTTATCCACAGTACAAACTACCATAAAGCTGAAATAAGAAAGTTGTTTTTCACACATTTAGCACAATTTTTGGAGAAAGATACAAATGGTAAGTACATAAGCTAATATCACCCATTTACTCAAAAAAGCAACATCTGGAGAGAGTCAAAGGGTCAGTACAAGAAGCAGCCCAATCCCTTGGACCTTTTACAAATAGATCCACACATCTCTTCCATGACAACTAACAACAATTCTAACATTTTGAAATCCTAACTGGCCTTTGGAAGGGTAAATATTTTTCAGAAAGATAAACCAAGATCCCAAAGTGTCTTTGAGTCAGGAACTTGGTCATCTATGGATAACATATGTGTTATCTCATTTAACCAGAATTGTTATTTTATTTGGAAGGAGGAGGAAGGTCCAGAATTCTAATTTCACTTCCATGAGCAACTCCCAGTGTGAAAGTTTTCTTCACCAATGAAGGTCAGCAACCTGCTTGGAGAGTGTCTTGGGGGCATTAAGAGGCTAAATGACTTTGCACAAAGTGAAAAGGTGAGTATGCGTCAAAGGCATAATCTGAACCCAGACCTTAAAGCCATAGCCAACTCCTCTATTCACTATAACCACACTGATAATAAAAATAAGTTTACATATTTAGAGCATTTCAAAGCTTGTAAAATGCTTACCTCACACCACCCTTTGTGAAGTGGATGGTATGGGAAAAGAGATGAGAGCTGTGATTTCATCAGAGTAGGGAGGTTCTGATAAAGGTCTCATTTCTCAAGTATACCATATTTCCACAAGTATAAGATGCATGCTTTTCCAGAAAATTTGGAGTCTAAAAGCTGGGAGCATCTTATACAGTGGTTGTAGATTTTTTTCTTGCATTTCCCACTTTTTCAGTCTTTGTGCTCCTTGTTTCACATTTTTTTTTTTTACCAGTATATTGGGTTCTGTTTTGCCACATTCTGACCAGAAATGACTGAGAAAGGATTTTCATCTAGTGCTGAATTCAAGGTCAAAGTGAATGGAAATTGTGCTGCTGAATGTCAGTTCGGTCCTCTTCAAACTGAGAAAACAATCAGAGACTGGCTATGGGAAGAAGCCCTGACAGAAGAAGCCACGAGAGGCAAGGCAGCCAAATGGCCTGAGTTAGAGAGGAAATTGAAGAGATGCATAGAACAGCAAAGGGCCGGTGGAATCCCTGTGTCTGCAAAGATGGTTCAGCAGGAGGCCAGAAGAATTGCTGATGAAAAAGAAGTGACTGATTTCAAAAGAGGACACGATTGGTGCTTCAGGTTCATGAAACAAAATGGCCTAAGCATACGTTCACGCACAGACTTGCCAGGGAGAGCTTGTGGTCAACCCCAGACCAGAGCACAGGCAGGAGAGCAGTCAGAGCCTCTCCTAAGATGGTGATTAGTCATCAAACACAGATGAGGATGAGCTAATGAATGGGAGTTTTGACAGTGATGAAGAGGTGTATAAATTTTATGATGAATAAAATTTGAGTTTGATAACTTTATGGAATACATTTTTTTTTCAAATTTTGGGCCCCCAATTAAGCTGAGTCTTATACATGGGAAGATCTTATACATGCAACTACTGTCTTCTACCTGGAAATTTGGTCAACCTTGCCCAGGTCCTGTAGTTGGTATGTGTTAGAGACAGGATTTGAATCCACTTCTCTATCCAACATGCCACACTACTTCATTATGAAATAGCTACTGCAAGCATTATCATTTCCATTTTTTTCTGTGAAAAAAATTGAAGTTCAGAGTGAAGTTCCACAACTAATTAAACTCAGATATGCCATCTCTTAGACCTAACTTCTTTTAGATCTTCCTTAGACCTAACTTCTTGAAACTAGCTTCTTTCTTTTTCTTTCTTTCTTTCTTTCTTTCTTTCTTTCTTTCTTTCTTTCTTTCTTTCTTTCTTTCTTTCTTTCTTTCTTTCTGCAAGATACTAGGGTTAAATGACTTGCCCAAGGTCACACAGCTAGGTAATTATTAAATGTCTGGGACCAGATTTGAACTTAGGTTCTCTTGATTCCAGGGTTGGTGCTCTATCCACTGCTTCATTTAACTGTCTCTACCTCAGTTTCTTAATATGTAAAATGGGGATAGTAACATGAGATTACTAAGTGGTGCAGTAAATAGAGCATTGGGCTGTGTGACCCTCACCCTGTATGACTCAGTTTCTTCATCTATAAAATTAGTTGAAGAAGGAAATGACAAACTACTCTAGTATCTTTGCCAAGAAAATTCCAAATGGGGTTGTGAAGAGGCAGACACGACTATAATAACTGAATAGCAACAACAATGTGTACTAATTTATCTCCTTATGATGATTAAATGAAGGCTTTCAGTTCTTTATATAAACTATTCATAGCATTCTCTGGGGTACAAAGAACCCTCTACACTAGAACTCTAACAGAGCACCCTGTATATCCCAGCCATAGCACTGATTGCTGTTAACCTTGCCTCTAGGCAAAATAAAACTTACAATAATATTCTTTTGACACTTGAGGGTAGCTGAGTTTCCCAAACTGGGGGTTGATGAAGAGGTTGAGTATTCACAACACAGTGGCCATATATAGGATTGAATTCTGTTAGACAGTGAACACAGGGATGGGGACACTCAGAGTATTTATGGCAGCCGCATTGTCCAAATCAACAATAGGAAGATCATTCTGACACAGATTACTCCTTTCAAAAAAGCCTTATTAAAATATATTTTTTGACTCCCAGATCTCACTTTAAGGCATATATCTCAAGGAGGTAAATGGAAGAAAGAAAGGTCTATTATATACCAAAATATAGCAGTACTTATAGCAGTCACAAAGAATTGGAGGCAAAATAAATACCCATTGATTGGGAAAAAAATCAAACAAATTGAGGCACATGTGCGAATGAATATTATTAATATGCTGTAAAATATTAAATATAAATTGTTCAGAGAAGCACAGGAACACTTATTTGTATAAAACCTTTTTAATTTAATGCAATTGAAATGGTCTGTTTTACACCAAATTTTACTTTCTCTTGTTTATTCATAAATTTATTCACCTAGAAGTCTGATAAGTAATGTCTTTTTAAATTTTCTGATAAAAATCTCTCTCTCTCTCTCTCTCTCTCTCTCTCTCTCTCTCTCTATATATATATATATATATATATATATATATATATATATATCCATTTTGACCTTATCTTGGTAAATGATGTGAGATATTGATCCAAGCCCAATTTCTATTGTATTGCTTTCCAGTTTTCCCAACTTATTACCAAATAATGAATTCTTATCTCCAAAGCTTAAGTCTTTACCCTTGTCAAATACAAGGTTATCATGTTTATTTGCTGCTGAAAAATGTATGTCTACTCTCTTCAGTTGATTTACATTTCTTATAACCAATACCAGTTTTGATAATTATAGGAACACATAAAAAGATGTAGAATAAAGCAAGCAAAACCAAGAAAATAATATACTGGATGTATATAGAAAAAACAAAGGTCCCCTATCCCACTCACCCACAAAAATGTAATTATAATGATGACCAAGCTTATTCAGAAAAAAAGATAAAAAATACCTTTTTCCTTGGAGAAATGGAAAACTATGGGTGTGAAACATTGCTTATGCCATCATAATCGGTTGATATATTGGCTAGTGTTGCTAAACTGATTTTTTCTTCTCTTTCTTTTTTAATTATTATTTTTGTATTATAAAGGATTTTTTATGAATAGGGGAAGAGGAGAGGAATTATCATCATGCTCATGAATGGAGGTGTTTTAAAAACATGGACTAGCAATAAATTATTTTAAAAGCATTTTTAATCTTGAAATTGACACCACTCTGAAAAATAAACCATGGGCCTCAGTACATTACACATCACTTCAAAACATACAGCTGCACATTTTTCTCACTTTTTCTTAACCATCCCAGCAATCTTGAACAGCCTTGCCAAACATGAGCAATCCCATGTGAACCAAATCACATATATCCCTGTTCACACACATATATGTCTTCAGGCTAGGTTACTCACTTCCTTTCTTCAACAACCCCACCTTCCACATCTCACTGTAAGAAGCTTATGAGTTTCCAGGTACAATAGCTACCTTGAAAATTACAACATTCATGCTTGAAAAGTCAATTTTTTTTAACAGCTCAAAAATCAAACCGATTTTAGAGCATTTTTATTTCACAGAATTGAATGATCATAGAAACAACTGAGATCTTGCAGAGCAAAATCACTTAAAGAGAAAGGCACGAGTAACTTCTCTGTTTTGAATCACATATTCCAGATAGGATTGGTAAAAGAGCTGGGTCTGGGGAGAGTTCTCATCTTTTTTCTAACACTAGTTAGTACTGTGACTTTGGGCAGGTAACCTCATCTTTTTGGATCTCAGTTTATTTATCTATAAAATGAAAGGGGTTAGATTGGATGGAGTTCTAACATGGCTATGAGCAGTCTTTCCTAGATGTTCATTTCATCATTATCATAGTATTTCTGAATTTCAGTCACATAAATAAACCCTATGCTGACTACAGTAAAATAATAATGATACTATTATTATTCATTACAATTTCTACTTATGCAGCACTTTAGATTTTAGGGAGTAGTGTTGAAGACATAAAAAAAGAAGTGAATGAGCAGAAAATGAGGTTGATCCAGTAATGCAGTAGGAATGAGTGAGACTTGATGGACAACCTGGGTACCAAGCTGGTACCCATGTAATGAGGACCTGGACCAGTTTGTGGAGTGAATTCTCCAGGGAGGGTTCATGGGAGGGAGGGGACAAGAGTCATATAGGATGAGAAGGGGATGAAGGGATCACAGATTTAGAACTATAAAGATCCTTAGAAGTCATTAGATCAAATCCTTATTTGGATTTAAATGATTAAATTCAGTATATTTTCCATAGCATCATACAGTCCTTCCTCATGACTCTGTATTGGTACATTCAGAGAGAGAACACCTGGAAAGCATATCTTTTGACTCCATGATGCATTTAAAGTTTATTCACAATGAAAACATCAGCAAGTTGCAGGGAAAAAGAAGTCTGGATAAGAATCAAAGATCTGAGTTCAAATTCTGATTCTGTTACTTACATCTAAATGACCCTGGACAAGTCACTGAACCTTGGCTACAAAATTATGGGGGTAAGATTAGATGACCTCTGAGGTCATTTTTGGTTCTCAAGCTATGATTCCAGGATAGTAAATAGGAGTTGAACCACATTTTCACAATTTTGCAGACTGGGAATCTGAGGCATAGATTAAGTGATTTGCTCATTTAATTAATTAAATGATTTATATATAAGTGTCAGAGCTAGGACTTGGATTCAATTTCTCTGAGAGCCTAGAGACAATGTAAAAACAGATCTCTCTCTCTCTCTCTCTCTCTCTCTCTCTAAAGCGTCTTCTGAGTTATAAATCATGTTCCTTAAACCAGAAGTTTGTTCCCTTTGTGGTGTGGACCCCTCTGGCAGTCTAATGAGACCTTTGGACTCCTTATGATAATGCTTTTAAATGCATAAAAATACATCAGATTACAAAGGGAGACAATTATATTGAAATTTTCTCTCTCCTTCACTTCTCTTTTCTTTCTTCTCTCCACTCTCCTTTTTTTCTTTTCTTATCCCCCCCCTATTTCTTTCCCTTCACCCTCTCCCCCTCACTTTTTAATTTTTCTCTCTCACCCATTACCCTCCCTCTCAATCACTCCAGGTTTAGAACCTGACCTTGGAATGAAAACCATTTCAAAAAAGAGCTCCATGTGACAAAGCTTCTTTCTCACTCAGGCAAATAGACCTTGGTATAGCAGGGTTTTTGTTGATTTGTATACAAAAATTTTTTTACAAGAAATAATTTTGTGTGATAAATATGTTCTCTGATCTTACTATAGTAATTTCCACTATAGCTATGATACAGAGGAAAAAATAATGGACATTAATCAAATGAACCAGGTTAGGTTAATGAGCATTAATTATGGCCCTGGCCCTGAGATAAATGCTGGAAATGAGATCTGGATTCGAGTTTTAGCTAATTCAGTTCTGTGACTCTGGGGACAATAGAATTTCAAATTTCTCATCTATAAAATTCAAATAAAAATATTTTTACTACCAATTCCATGCAGGGAGATTATGAGATCACATTGTGTAAAAAACTAAAGATGCTATAGAAAGGTGTTATTTTTATGATGTAATTTCATTTGTTCTGTGGGCATTATGGTGGAGAGCCCAGAAGAATGTGAATTCTTCATATTTTTTTTTTCCCTTTGCCTGAGCTTATTGTGGCCGGGCAGATGCTTATCTCTAGAAGAGTGACAAGTACAGACCTAGCAATAGGATTGAACTGCTATTATCTGTGGACCATCTTAGCCAAGAGTGGGGGGGCTCTTTTCCAGAAGTCTGGCCACCAGGTAATGAATCTTTTAGCCACAGTAACTCATGGAATGTGGACATGTTTCAGTCTGCTATTGTGAGAGAAATACATTGTTGAAAGCTTAGTTCTTTGATTATATCAGAGAGTTACCTCTTCACTTCAAAAATCTCAGCTATCCTCCCTGAAAAAGAAAAAAGCTACCTACCTTAACTCTGTAAGGGGAAAGAAAAGAGCAAAGATAACAGAACAGTGGGCTTGGATTGAGTTAAGACCCACGTTCATGAGTTCAAATCTGGTCTTAGATACTGATGAGCTGTGTGAACCTGGATGCGTCACTTAACCCTGTTTGCCTCAGTTTCTTCATCTTTTAAATGGACTGGAGAAGGAAATGACAAACCATTCTAATATCTTTGCCAAGAAAACCCCAAAAGGGGTTAGGAAGAGTCAGACATGACTGAAAAATGACTGAGCAGTAACAGCTGCACATCATAGACTTTCAATAAATATTTAGTGAATGAATGAATCAATCAGTGGGATGCTTCACCAGGAAGGTTCAATGCATTCAGAAGGTCATGGAATTTAGAATTTGAAAAGACTTTAGAGGAATCATAGAAGGCAACTAGTTAACCTAACCAGATGTGTTTAAATCTGGCCTCAAATAATTTTAAATCTGTGTGAATCTGTTTAAATTGCTTAATTCTAATAGCCTCAATTGTAAAATGGGGTTAACAGTGCCTATCTCCAGTATTGTTGTGAGGATCAAATGAGACAATATTTATTGATCCTCAGAACAAAAATAATGGACATTGATCAAATGAACCAGGTTAGGTTAATGAGTATTAATTATGGCCCTGGCCCTGAGATAAATGCTGGAAATGAGAAAAACCTAGGAAAACCTAGCACTACATAATAGGTGCTTGTATAAATCTCATTCCTTTCCCCTGTATAGACCTAGAGCTAGAAGGAACCTCAGGGATCATTTACTTGAATCTTCTCATTTTACAAATGAGGGGAGGTAGAGGAAAGCTTTGACTTGCTCAGGGTCACAAAGTTACCTATGTGTATCAGGTCCCCAGATTCCAAAGTCAGTATTCTTTTCATTGCATTTTGTCCAATCCCATTGTGTTATAATTAAAAAGAGTGATGCCTACAGAAGTGAAAGGACTTGTCCAAGGTTGGAATTTGAACCCAGATCATGAATCTTGAGTATCATAGTTTTAGAACTGGAAGGGACCAGGGAAGTCACCTATTTACAGAAAAGGAAACCCAGGCTCATGGAGGTTAAGTGATTCCAAGTCCTTTATCTTCAATTCCAGATCTCTTTCTATCATACCACACTGCCTTTTCCAAATACATTCATATTCATAAACTCAGATGTTACATGAACTCTTAATGCACAGAGTTTAAAATATTCTAGGTGATCTTCATAAATACTAGCAGATTTTAAAATCTTTCCATTCTTTTCTTGTATGACTCTCCTTCATGCAACCTATGCTTTAGCACAACTGGTCTCCCCACCATTCCCAGTACATACCTCCCATATTCCTATTGCTATACCTTTGTTCACGCTCATTTGCCTAGAATATGCTTTTCTCTAGCTCTCCCTCCCTTCCTCCCCATATCTACTTATCCTTTAGTCCAACTCAAATATCATCTATTTCATGAAGTCTTCTCTGATTTTACCACTAGTACTGATATTCTCACATCTCAGCTAGCACTGTACTCATACCTCCCATTCGCTTATCTCGTATTATTTTGTGTAATGCTCATTTGGGAACATGTCAGACCCTTCTAGCAGACTATGAACTCTATGAGGGCAAGGACTGGTTCTTATCAAAATTTTCTATCAACTCCACATGTACGGGTTTCAGAGAATTAGCCATAGGGAATCTCTTGGATAATGTGACTGGAGCTGGAATGCATTAAATGCCTTCTGGTTTAAAGGGTAACCAAGATGCTGTGACATAACGAAAGGAGCACCCAGATATGCAGAATAGCAAAACTCAGCCCTATTCACTCACAAGCATAGGACTCATGTCTAAAATTCTTTAGTTATTGTCCTAAATAAGCAGCAGTGTTACAAGAAAAACAAAAAAAAATAGTCGTTTTAATTTGGAGTCTTCTGGTTATGAATGTATATGTGTACCTGTATGCGTGTGTGGGCATGTATGTGTTGGGGGGGGCTCAATTTCAAGTTCACTTTAAAGTATTGTCTTACTACACCTCTGTCTCTTAGAGAACTGCTCTTCTCACTTCATTCTTGAACCCTTTTGACCCCCAGCTAGTCCAGGATCTTCGACTTTCTCAACTCTGGATTTGTTGCCTGGAGGATTTCTCTTCCAGGTTCCTTCTGACCTCCCTGACCACGTAGCTGGGGTGATCAGGAAACCCTTCCTTATGTGTGAGTCTGTCTGTCAGCTCTTCTGGGACCCTGAGCTCCCACCCTGTCTCTCTGGCTGCCTCCCCAGGCCATCTCAGCTTCTTCCTGTCTGCTCTTGCCCACACACATCCCTAACTAGTATTCTTTCACAAACCTGTCTGCTGTCAGCTCAATCTGGGGAGTGAAATGGAGGGAGAGATCTAACTGAGGCTTATGGACTCAGAGATTCTTCGTGAGCAAAGTTAGTTACACCCAAATGGATGACCAAGAGAGCTTCTGCCCCCCTTTCTCGGCTTTCCTTCATTTAAACACGCAGACACCCCCCCAATAAAGCAAAACACCCTAAAAAACCCCTTCACAATCCCCCCTCCACCCCCCAAAAGTTACTTGGTTCATGTTTGCCCTTCTTCCCCCTTTCCCCCTAACCTTTTCTCAGTTGCCTATTCTTAGACACTCTCTCTCTTCCTGGCTGTTCTCCTTTCTCCCCTTCCTGTTCCCCATCTTTTCTTCTTTCTCTCCACCCTTTCCCAGCTTTTCCTCTCTTCTTTCCACTCCTTCTGGACACGTTTCAGGGTCTCTACCTTCTTGCCTCTCCACTCCTGGCCCTATTTTTGTTCCCCCTTTATCTTTCCAGTTTTTAGTCCCTTCCCTGCATCCTCTCTTTCTCGCTTACACTTTAACACATCTGTTTCTAATCCGAGTTGTTTGAGACGCCTGTTGGAAACAAAAAAGCCCCCTTCCCCCACCTTGGGGACCCGGCACCAACATTCCTGGATCAAAGGCGCCTTTCCTAGGTTTTCCTCCCCGACGCTCCCCCAAACGACGCCCCCGCGAAGGGGTCCCAACTTTCTGATGGTTGACGGCCAAGAATCCAACGCCACACCTTGAAAGTGCCGCCACCGGCCAGAGCCAGAAGCCCGTGGCAAGGGGACCCCCAGCCCTCCCAGAGCGCGGCCGACCCCGCGATCCCCAAGGCACGCCGGCCGCCCCGTGCTGCCCGGTGGAGAGGGGCCTAGGGGGCCAGGGGAAGTGGTAAAGCGGCCAGTCAGCCTCCAGGGCTGCGGCGGCTCGGCGGGGCACTCACCTAGCAGGAGGATGGGCAGGAGAGACATCCTGCGGGCAGTACGCGGACCCTTCCCCCTCGGTGGCTCCCGGTCCCCGGCGCGGCGCGGCGGGCGGAGGAGACCTGCAAGGAACGGAGAGCCACGTCTCTGGCACGCGCTCCCTCTAATTGCATCCATGTGCCCGCGAAGGACCGAGTCCCACCCCCCGCCTCCCCCCGCGGCCTCCCCAGCCCGGGAGGGGTCCGCAGCACACCCCGCTCCTTACGGGGGGCGGGGAGCCAGGAGCCTGCTCTCCCCTAGAGGAGCAACGGGGCCGGAGCTCTCCAGCCGCACCGAAACACTTTTCCCTGTTTGGAAAGAAAGAGGAATGAAGAAGGAGGAAAAAAAATCCTGCTGAGCAGTCACCACATGGGCGCCTCCTGCTGCCAGCCCCTCCCCACCATCATCTGGAGCATCGGGGAGCTCCAATCTGTGGCCCGGCTGCGGAGCTGGCAGGGGAAGGGGCTTCTCCTTCTGCATGGGGGGCGGGGGGCGGGGCCAAGCAGGGAAATCTAGACGCAACTGAGTAGGAGAGGAGCTTTGGAGGAGGGTCGCCCTTCTCTTCATTGCAGTCCCAAGTCCCCCAGAAATGCCGAAGACTTCCGTACAGCTGTGGAGACTGAGGCCGAGGTCATCCAAAACCCTCTGAGATGACCCGTCACACAGCCAACACGAACCAGAGCTAGTGGCCGGGACATTTGGAGTGAGGATTGAAAGGGGGGTAATGGAGAGAATCTTCAGTTTGGAGTGAGGAAGATGTGTTTTCAAATTCTCCCTCAGATCTTAGTTGTATGACCCTAAGGGAAATCATTTAGGCATTTCTGTGCCTTAGTTTCCTCCTTTGTAAGACAAAGGGGATGGACTTGCCGGCCTCTTAGGGGGTCTTTCCAGATTTTAAATCTAGGATCCCAGGTATGATTAAAAAGGTCAGTTAATTCAGTCAAAACAAATAGTTTGATTTGTTTCTATAGCATTGCCTTCATTGATGGTCAATTCTCATATCCTGCCGATTCTTTTCTTTTGGCCTCTACTTTTCTCTCTGTTTCTGTCTTCTTTTTTTTTTTTTTTTTTGGTCAAAGTATGTGGTAAAGTGTATTGAGCAGTAGAACAAAAGAAAGAGAAAGGAAATTATATTGCATTATCTTGCTAGTGAGAGGTATGGATAATTAGAAGACAGATTATATGGGATTAAAGAGTATTTTAACTAAAAATTCAAACAACAAACAAACAAACAACCCCCCCCCTTTGCCCAGAATAGCATCCTAATAACCCTTTGCAGAAAGCAAAGGAGGAAAAGCAGACCAAACTCCCTTTTTACAATGGAGGGCCCCAAATGGACTACAGGACCCCAGCCAAAGGAGGCCAGCAGAAGGATGAAGGGAGGGCCAGATAGGCCAGCATGAACAGAGAGCTGAGATCAGCTCTGTTGGCATCCATCTACTCTCCCCAGGCTGGGGAAGTAGAAGCCTGTCATTCAGGGGGACTACAGCATGGAGGCAGCTGGAGGAGGCTGGACCTGGAGCTCTGGGAACAGAGCAGGAGAAATCTGCCTGAGTCAGCCTCTAGGCAGGGGGGTGCTAGGCGAGCCTGCTCGTTCTCCCCTCTGCCAATTTCTGGCACATGCTTCCTGTGGCTCTGTTGGAACTCTGGACCTTTACTGTTCTCTGCTCTCCAACTTTGAGGGTGTCTCTGGAATTGGGGCAGCCCACTGAGGCCCCCTGTGCTGTGATTATATGAAGCTGACAAAAGGGTAGAGGGTGAAAGCGCCCGACTTATTGGTGGTCTCACTGCTGACCTACATTGGGAATGGGGGTAGCCTGGGCCCCTGACCCATATAAATACAAAAATTCTCTTTTCAGAGAGTTTCAAAAGATAGCTAAGCTATTCCCCCTCCATCCACCTTTCCAGTTTTCTTACTCTTTATATCACTCCCACCCTCCCAAATGACTCTTAGATCTATTGACACTGTATTCCACTGATATTCCTCAAACAAGACACTCCACCTCTGGACTCCAGACATTTTTTTGGGTAAGATTTTGAGTTCCACATTTTTTTTCCTCCCTTCTTGCCTCTCTCCCTCCCCTTGACAGCAAGCAATCTGATAAAGGTTGTGCATGTACCACTATGTTAAATGTATTTCCAAATTAGTTATGTTGTGAAAGAATAGAACAAAAGGGAAAAAATCCACCAGTTGGAAAATATATAAAACATTAAACAAATTTAAAAATTGAAAATAGTATGATTTGGTCTACAATCAGAATCCATGGTTCTTTCTCTGCAGGGTGTTTTCCATCATAACTCTTTTTTAATGTCTTTGCATTATACTACTGAGAAGAGCTAAGCCATCATAGTTGATCACCACACAATGTTGCAGTTAATATGTACAGTGTTCTTCTGGTTCTGCTCACTTCACTCAGCATCTGTTCATGCAAGTCTTTCCAGGCTTTTCTGGAGTCCGATAGCTCATGATTTCTCACAGAACACCATCACATTCACTATACTACAGTTTGTTCAGTCATCCTCCAATGGATAAGCATCTCAATTTCCAGTTCTTTGCCACCACAAAAAGATCTGCTATAAATATTTTTGTACATTTGGGTCCTTTCCCCTTTTTTATGATCTCTTTGGTGCACAGACCTAATAGTGGTATTATGGCTTCAGGAATTGTTACTGGTTGTCCCCCATGCCTGGAATTCTCTCTCTTCTCATCTCCATCTCCTGACTTCTTAGGTTTCTTCAAGTCCCATCTAAAATCATACCCTCTAAAGAAATCCTTTCCCAATCCCCTCATTTCTAGTGCCTTCCCTCTCTTGATTATTTCCTATTTATCCTGTATGTGTATTTCTTTTTAGATTGTGGACTCCTCAAGGACAGGGACTATTTTTTGCTTCTCTTTGTGTCTTCAGTGCTTAGTATAGTGTCTGCCCCATAGTGGGCACTTAATCTGACTTACTGAGGAGTAAAGCTTCTGTTGAGGGAGTTATTTAACTCCTTCTGGATCAGAAGACCTGAGGCTGACAGTCCTACTGTCCCATCCCATCTGTTCTTTGTAATTTAGATTAAGAGCTGGAACCATCTAATTCAACTCTCTCATTTTATATTTAAGATCCACAGAAGTTAAATTTGCCTAAGTTACATAGCATGGGATTTGAACTCAGGTTCCTTGACTTCAATTATTGCACACTTTTAGCTGTACCATGCTGCATCCAGCTTTCTCTGCCTGAGTACTCTCTCCATTAATCTTAATATCTGGTGCCTTTAGATTCATTTATCAGTTGTCCTTCATAGTTGTAAAATGGAGTGGCCCCATTGTATAGAGGCAGTTAGGTGGTGCAGTAGATAGAGGCTGGACCTAGAGTCAGGAAGATCTGAGTTCAAATGTGACGTCAGACATTTGCCAGTTGTGTGACCCTGAGCAAGTCACTTAACCCTGTCTGCCTTGTTTTTCTCATCTGTAAAATGAGTTGGAAAAAGAAGTGGCCCACTATGATAGCTAATATCTTTGCCAAGAAAATCCCAAATGGGGTCATGAAGAGAGTCGTACTTGATTGAGAAACAACTGAACAACTAAAATGGTACAGAGGAAGAAAACAGAAGCCCAGAGGGGGAACAGGCTTCTAGACCACATAGAAAGTTTCTGGAAAAGGCAGGAGTTATACCCCAGTCTCCTTGTGCAGATCATAAAAACATACAGTTTTAAATAGTAAGCCACTTTGGAGGTTATTTAGGCCAACTCCATTTTAAAGAAGACTCTAAGACAGAGAAGTCATTTACCCAAGGTTCTACCGATAGAGCTAGAATTTGAACTCAGTTTTTTTGGGCTCCAAAACCAGTTCTGTTGTCTAAATTCCATTTAGAGTCCCTGTCTAAATTGGAAAGGACCTGACAGTCAGGCTAAGAACTTGCCTTTCCTTGCACCCACCTAATATAGAGATATTTTTCAGGCCAGTGGCTTTGGAACTGCAGAGTAAACAACACTTAATCTTCCTAAAACATCTTTAAGCCTCCTCCTCCTCCACAGCCTCACTGCTGGTGGCCTTTCTCCCAGATCGGCTAATGACAACACTGTTAACTCATGGAGGAGGTCTGTGTGTTGCTACAGACAGATGTGGGTAGGTGTGTAGGCAGATGTGTCTTTATAGAAGACACATTTTCTCAAGAGAAAGGGAATAAGATGCCTATGGCTCCAGGCCACCAGTCAGGAGTACAGGTGAATGGGGGGGGGGGCAGGAAACGACAATGGACTACTGCATGTCACCCACAGGGTTCTGTTCTGTGGTTAGTAGGAAGGACTCGAGAAGATCTGGACAAATTGGGAGTATGGTAGAAAGACCCCCAAGTTGGGCAGCAACTGAAGCTTTGCTTTGGTCTCTGGTGATGTTATCTGCCGGCAGCTAAAGCAGAGGGAGTGGGACAGGTATCAAAATGGAGGTTGTACAGCATAAAGTTCTCTCCCTAAGTAGCCCATGAGCAGAAAGAGAAACATTCAGTCTGATAGAAAGGATAAGCACAAAGAACAGCAAGCTGAGCCAGAAATATAACTAGGGCAGGGTAATGGCGTTATTCTCTAGGCCACTGAAATCTAGAGAGTGGGTTTTCTCCTCATGGTGGTCCTCCAAATCACTATTACTTTGATTTGCTACCTTTGATCCTTTCATCTCCCTGCCATCTCCAAGTTCTTGTTGTCTTTCTCCCAAGGGCCTTTTTAGGATGCATTTGGTGTCCTCCCACACGTACCTGCTGCTTCCCCCTAACTCCTGACTATCTCCTTTGGAAAGGATCATCAACCATGCCATAGGCAACTCTGTGGAACAAGCTTGTCCCCTTCTCAGCCCTCTTTGAACCACAGTTTTTCCCCACTACAATTTTTTATATGCTATTTGAACTCTTTTGTAACAAATGAAAATAGTTAAGCAAACTGACCAATGTAATACAATTACTATGTTTTATGGAATATGCAATATTTCCCCTTCCATAGCTCTTCATCTCTCAGATAAGAGGAAGGAGGAGGATTCCATCAATTATTCTCTGGGACTGAGGCTGGTAATTCTTAGAAAAATTTACTTAAGTTGTTTTTTTTTTTAACCCATGATATAAGAAAGAAACTCAAAACATAAGGAGTTTGACTGAGGACCATATCATCTTTTCTTTTTTTTTTTTTGCAAGGTAATAGGGTTAAGTGGCTTGCCCAAGGCCACACAGCTAGGTCATTATTAAATGTCTAAGGTTGGAATTGAACTCAGGTCCTCCTGACTCCAGGGCCAGTGCTCTATCCATTACTCCATCTAGCTGCCCCTATATCATTTCTTTTTATATTTCCTTAGGTCTTGGTACCTGTGTATTGGGGATGATAAATATGGATATGTGCATAGACAAGATGTATGCTTGTAGCCATAGGTACACTTAGTCATTCAACTCAAATGTGATAGAGCACTGAGAGAATTACTGAACTTAAAAAAGACATTCTCCACCCTAAAAGAGCTCAGAATATAGTAGAGGAACAAAAACACAAATACAAAATTATAATAGGAAAATTTGCTTTTCAGTTGTTTCAGTTATATCTTTGTGATCCCATTTAGGAAATTTACTGTAGTGGTTTGCTATTTCCTTCACTAATGACACAAAATATTTCATAACTAACAGTATTTTAGGGAGATAGTGATCCCTAAGGAGGACCAGTCTCTTCCAAAACACTTTTTTCCCCCCTAAGGAAAGCCCTATCTTAGGATTTATATTTTGTGAAGTCAGATCTGACATATAAAGAGCATGAGAATGGATTCCCAGAGCTATTTGTGCTGAGGTCTGATTGGACTTTATATAGGATCAAGGAAGAATATAGATTGTTCATCCCACAGACCTCAGAATCATCACAAATTAAACTAAGGTCAGGGACAGGATCAAGGTTGGGTGATTAATAATAGTTATCATTTACAGAGAGATGGTAACATCATAGATTTCACCATTGTTTTTTATACCTATTCTACTTTCCTTAAAAAACAAAAAACAAAAAAACCCCTCAAACCTAAAATTACCATTGCCTTCTTGGAAAGTCCCATTAGACCAAGAATAGCTATTAATTTGTATTGTATTTTTAGTCTACATATGGGAATCTATGTATACCATATATCTAGGGCTATTATTAGTTATATTCACAAATTATAAAACTCATTTTGATGGGCTTGTATATTCATTATTGAACCAGAAATTTCTTTGATATTCTTTGTGCTTAATTCTCTCAAGTCAAAGATAAAATAATAATAATACATTTTTGTGTGTTAATTTTTTTAAAAAAAGTTACATTTAATAATATTTTATTTTATCCCCAATTACATGTAACAAAAATTTTAAACATTCATTTAAAAAATTTTTGTCCCAAATTCCTTTTCCTTCTTTTTCCCTTCCACATTCATGAAATGGTAAGCAATTTAGTATAGATTATACATGTACAATTATGCAAAACTTATTTCCTTATTAGTCATATTGTGAAAGAAAACACAGACCAAAACATCCCACAAAAAATGAAGTGGAAAAAATCATATGCATTTAGACTCCATCAGTTCTTTCTCTGGAGATGGATTGCATTTTTCATCATAAATCTTTCAGGATTATCTTTGATCACTGTATTGCTGAGAATAGCAAAGTCATTCACTGAGGGAAAGCAAAGTCAAAGTTGATTATCTTACAATATTGTTATTGTTTTATACAATGTTCTCCTGGATTTGCTCACTTTACTTTGCATCAGTTCATGGAGGCCTTTCCAGGTTTTTCTAAGAGCATTTTGCTTGTCATTGCTTGTCAATAATATTCCATCACAATCATATGCTATGCCTTATTCAGCTATTTCCCATTTGATGGCATCCCCTCAATTTCCAGTTCTCTGCTATCACAAAAAAGGCTGCTATAAATTTTTTTGTACAAATAAGCCTTTCTCTGCCTTTTGAGGATCTCTTTGGAATACAAAGCTAGTAGTGGTATTGCTGGGTCTTAAGTTTTATAGTTGTTGGGGTGTGGAACTCAAAATTTTAAAAAATGAATACTTTTTTTATGTGATTGGGAAATATTTAATGAAAGAAATAAAATATATTTTAAAATAATAGTAACTGACATTTATAAAAGGCTTTCAAATTTTCAAAGTACCATCTCATTGAGATCATTGGACCAACTAGAGAAAGAGTTAAAGATGTGTCTGTAACTGTGTGAAAAGCCTGGAGCTTTACCAAGTCCACATATCCCATTTTTAGAACACTGTGGTGAGTGTGCTACCCTTTTGAAACTCCATCTACCCACAACCCTCCTCCTCCAGGGATCATCATGTAGAATGACCCCAAAGATCAGGAGCTGAGAGACCCATTTCTAAACCAATAAGGTTTAGAAGGTTGTTGAATGAATGAATGATTAAGTGACATTCACAGGTCACAGAACTGAACACTGAGTGGGAAAATCTCACTAAAATCACCAGACTGAACAACAAATAGAATAGACTGGGTCTACTGCACTTGATTGAAGGTCTTGGTATCCTTAGCACCTCCACTGCCTCAGGCATATCTTTTACCTATACAATTTAAATAAATATCTTAGTTTTCTTTAAAATTCTTTAAGCCCCTCAGAGTTTATGTGTAAATGTGGTATGTGGGGTTTAGGAATGTGTGTCTGGATATTTTATATTTGCGTCTGTATCCAGCACATAAATAGACACTTAATAAATGCTTATTGTTTAACTAGTTAATGGGTCACACATGTGGGAGCTTAAGTTTTGAACCGATGCATGTGGGTGGATGGGTTAAATTGCTTTTGGAAATTTCCTTGTTTCTTTTACTAAGGGAATGGCAAAATTGGAGTGATTTTACTCCTAAAATTGCATTATTTCTTCATGTTTCTATTTGTTTGGAGAAGTTATATTGCATTACAAAGTCTGGGCACCATTCAATTTAATTTCACAAACATTAGTTAAGGGTTCATTATATGCTGGCACTGTGGTAGGTACTAGACATGGAAAAAAGGCAAGTAGAAGCCTTAGGGAAACCTTTTCATCTGTGGACTCTCAGGAAAGGTATGTCAAATTATGGGTGTTATAGGTTAATACTTCTCAAAATTATATCTCATGAGCTTTCACTGTTACATTTGCTTATATTGACAAGCCAGGGGATATATTTCTTCAAAACAAAAAAAGGAAATCTTAGCAAAATAAGTGAAAAGAAAAGGCTACTCTGTCATGCACTTTCCTACAGTTACCATATAACTAGTAGGAATGATTCATATAAAAGAATATCTATGATCTCAGGACATACATTCAGGGAACATACATCAGAAGCTTAGGTAGCCAGGATATCTTCAGGGAAGATGCACCATGTTAGGGACCTATGTGACTAGGGAACTCACAGAAAGTGTTCTCTTATTCATATAAGGACAATTCTATCCAAGATTTTTGTGTGGATAGTTTAACTCATGACTTCAAAAGGGCAAAACTGTCTATTACCTCTGCCAGTAGCTGGCACAGTTCTTTGGGATGATGTCATCTACTTTTTGCTGTTTTCTCAAGGGCATCACATCTCTCCTATGTTCTATCTCTCCATCAGGTTTTGTGGTTGTCAAGTTGTTCTCTGCCACCAACTTTTGGAATTCAGCTCTTGAGTTTTATCTGTTGCTTTTTGCTTCTAATGAGGCAGTGGCTAGAAAGCCTCTCATTGACAAGGCTACCAGACCCACCCAAGGAGGTCTTCTTCTTCCCCATACCCCAAACATTCCAACAATGACAGAACTGCATAGATCAAGATTATATTTATTTCTTTCACTTCCTTTTTTTTGGTGCTGATTTGAAGTCCATGATCTCAGGTAACTATCTGACTTAGTTCTTGTAAATTCTATTAAATTTCTAATTTGGATCCTATATTCCCCAAACTCATATTAGAGATTCTACTTAAAAAAAAAAACCCTACCATAGAAATTAGGTGGTGAGAAGGACTAAGAGGTGAAACAAGATCTTCTATGTTGATAGATAAATGAGGTTAAATGAAGCAGGTAGTTTTCATTTTTGCTTTTATCATCTATCACTGCCAACAGGTGTTTTGTGTGGTATAAAATCTTGCTGTTCTCTCTAAATATATACAACATAAATTTCTCCCAGGAGCTTATAATATGTGATTGTTGTATTTTTGTATTGTGTATGCCTCTGAGTGTAAACATACATTCTAAAACTCATTAGATTAAGGTATATGAATAGAAATCATGAAGCAAGGAATGAGAAATTGGGAAGGGACCACCTCTAGCTATAAATATCTGATTGGAAATGAGGGGTGGAGGAGATAAAAATGAATACCTTTTTAAATTTTAAGTAGTATTTTTCTCAATTGCACATGAGTAATGACAATTTCTAACATTCTTTTTTTATAAAATAAAATTTTGAATGTCAAATTTTCTCCCTCTCTCCTTCCTCTCCCTCTCCCTCAGATGGTATGCAATTTAGATTTGGAGTTAACAGACAAGTTTAGAAAAACTTGGAAAGACTTTTGTGAACTGAAGCAAAGTGAAGTGAGCAGAACCAGGAGAACATTGTACACAGTTACAGCAATATTGTACTATGAAGAATTGTTAATGACTTGATTATTCTCAGCAATACAATGATTCAAGACAATCGGATAGGATTAATGATGAAAAATGCTGTCTCATATCAGAGAAAGAACTAATTTTGTCTGAATACTTCCTTCTTTCCTCCCTCCCTCCTTTCTTTCTTTCTTTCTTTCTTTCTTTCTTCCTTTCTTTCTTTCTTTCTTTCTTTCTTTCTTTCTTTCTTTCTTTCTTTCTTTCTTTCTTTCTTTCTTTCTTTCTTTCTTTCTTTCTGTTGAAGTCATCTTGTACAAAATGGTAATTTGGAAATGTTTTACATGACTGCACATGTTTAACCTTTATCAGATTGCTTACCATATTATGGAGGCTGGAGAGGAAGGAAGAGGGGAGGGATAGAATTTGAAACTCAAAACTTAAAAAAAAATGAATGCTAAGATTGTTTTTACATGTAATGAGGAAAATAAAATATTATTTTAAAAAATTTGTAGGTAGAGTGACTGAGAAAATTATAGTTTTACCAATAGAAATAGGGAAGTTTAGGTGAATGGGTCAGTTTTTAAAGGAAGATGATGAATCTTGCATTAGCCATGGAATTTTGACATTTGAATTTTTAAAATTTTCTTTTATTTCATTCATTCATTCACTCATTTGTTTGTTTATTTACTTATCTATTTCTTTGTTTTGTTTGTTTAATTAATTAATTATTTATTTCTCTATTTATCCATTTATTTATTTGCTCATTGATTAACTAATCAATCAATTAATTAATTAATTAATTAAGAATTTTACAGCCTTTCTCCCAATCTTGCTCCCTGCCCCCCCCACCCCGGAAGGAAGTCCTACTCTTTATGTTGTTTCCACAGGATACAATGATCCAAGTTGAATGTGATGAGAGAGAAATCATATCCTAAAAGTAATAGCCAAATTCCACAATTCTTTATACATTGCTAAAATATTCTTGTTTAAGAGCAAACACAATACCCCCTTCCCCACAAAAATATAGAACCTTATGAGAAATAAAGTAAAAGAAGTGGGAAAAAAAATATGTTTCAGTCTGCGTTCTGATACCATCAACTCTGTCTTGGGTGGATTGCATTCTTCATCATAAATCCATCACTGAAGCTACCTCCATACTTTTCCACAGTTTCTGCCACTGACTGTAACTCCCTCTATCCATTCCTCCTCACAATCATAGACTATATTCTCTCTCTCTCGCTTCACCCCGTCCCTTCACCCCGTCCCTTTTCCAAAATGCGCAGTAGGGCAGCCGAGTGGTGCAGCAGACAAAGCACCAGCCCTGGGGCCATGAGACCTCCAAGCCTACATACCACTCCAGAGACCCAACAAGCACATGACCCTGTGGTCCCTGACAGGCTACCTAATCCCAGCACCTTGCAAAAAGTAAAAAAGATAATGTGTTATATCTGACTATTCTTTCCCATGATCTACCCTCTCCTCCATTACCCACTTCTCCCCTCCTCCCCCGTCCCCCTTCTCTCCTCCTTACTCCAGATATCTACACCCTCTTGAGTGTGTATGCTGTTTCTTCTCTGAGCCATTTTTGATAAGAGTGAAGGTTTCCTCATTTCCCCTCACCTTTTGCCTTCCATATCAATGCAAAAGCTCATCACAAAAAAAGTCTTTTATATGAAGTATCTTAGCCAATTCCACCTCTCCTTTCTCTTACTCCCAGTACAATTCCATTTTAGCTATTGACTCCATTTTTACAATATATTATATCTTCAAATTTAGCTCTCTCTCCTGTGCTTCATCTATAAAAGCTCCTTCTACCTGCTCTACCAAATGAGGAGGCTCATATGACCATTATCAGCATCATTTTTCTATGCAGGAATACATGGTTCATCATCATTAAGTTCCTCATAATTTATCCTTCTCCTCCACTCTCTATGCTCCACCTGAGTCCTGTATTTGAAGGTCAAACTTTCTGTTCAGCTCTGGTCATTTCAACAGGAACATTTGAAATTCCCTTGTTTCATCCATCTTTTCTCTGGAAGAGGATGTTCAGTTTTGTTGGGTAGTTGATTCTCGGTTGCATTCCAAGCTCTTTTCCCTTCCAGAATATTATATTACAAGCCCTACAAGCCTTTAATGTAGTTGATGCTAAGAACTGTGTGATCCTGATTGCAGCTCCACGATATTTGAATTGTGTCCTTCTGGCTGCTTGTAATATTTTCTCTTTGACTTGGGAGTTCTGGAACTTGGCTATAATATTCCTGGGGGTTGTTTTTTTTTTGGATCTCTTTCTGGGGAGATGGGCCAATTATCTCAATTTCTAGTTTGCCCTCTGCTTCTAGGATATAAGGGCAATTTTCCTGAAGGAATTCTTTAAAAATGAGGTCAAGGCTCTTTTTCTGATCATGACTTTCAGGTATCCCAATAATTTTTAAATTATCTTTCCTGAATCTGTTTTCCATATCAATTGTTTTTTTTTCAATGAGATGTTTTACATTTTCTTCTAATTTTTCATTCTTTTGGTGTTGAAGTATTGTGCCTTGATTTCTCGTAAAGTCATCAGCTTTCTTTAGCTCCATTCTCTATCTGAAGGATTTGTTTTCCTCAGAGAGCTTTCTTATCTCCTTTTCCATCTGGCCAATTCTGCTTTTTAAAACATTGTTCTCCTCAAAAACTTTTTGAATTGTTTTATCCATTTGACCTAAGCTGTTTTTAACATGTTATTTTCTTCAGCATTTTTTTTTTTTGGATCTCCTTGACTAAGCTGCTGACTTCGTTTTCATGTTTTTCTTGCATCTCTTTCATTTCTTTTCCCAATTTTTCTTCTATCTCCCTTGTTTGATTTTCAAAATCTTTTTTGAGCTCTGTCATAGCCTGAGCCCAATTTCCATTTTTCTTGGAGTCTTTAGACGGAGAAGCTTGTACTTTCTCATCTTCAGATTGAGTATTTTCATGTTCCTTGGAATCATAGACAAAAGTATTTGTCAATGGTCTGGTTCCTCTTTTTTTCTCTGTTTACTCATTTCCCCAGGTTGTGCCTGGTTTGGGGGTACTTCCTGAGCTTTTGAGTATTGTTGGGACCCCCCCCCCCCCAAACAAGGACCTCAGTGAGTGAGGCTCTGACTGCTCTCCTGGTCTGTGAATGACCACAAGCACACTTCTCTGCCATGGGGCTGGGGGGGGGATCCCTGTTCTATGGGGGGGGGCCTAGACTTCGATGAGGATCTGAATGTAGTCAGAACCCCAGAGTCCTTTATCAGGGACAGAGGACAGACTTTGGAAATCTCCCTCCACTCCCTTATCTTAGATGGGCTGAGCACTCAGGATGTAGTTGCCTGGAGGCTCCTGCTTGCTGGCTCCTGCTTCCATTTCCATTTCCTGGATCTGGGTGTGCTGACTGCCACAACCAAACTAACCTCCCTTGAAGGCCTGGGCTTCGGGCTCATGGTTCCCAGGCATTCTGGGGCTGTTCCTGGGAGGCTGAAGTTTCTGTGGAACAAAGTGTTTCTACTATTTTCCAGGTTGCCTTGGGCTGGAGAATGGATCTTTCTATGGGTTCTGTCTCTCAAAAATTTAGTTAGAGTCATAATTTTAAGACTTTTGAAATATTTTGGAGAGAGCACCTAGGAGAGGCTCTTCTGACACCATCTTGGCTCTGCCCTAGCATTTGAATTTTCTTGAGAGAGTTAGGTGACATTAAATCTAATTCTATTAGACTGTAAGATTTTTAAGGGCAGGGATTATCTTTTGCCTCTTTTTGATTTCTAACTGTTTAAGCAAATATAAGATGATTTACTAAACATTAATTAATTAATTGATTTGGCAGGCAATTTGAAGATTAGATCCCATGGTAGAGGTTAGGTCTAGAGATATAGATTGGGAGTTTTTTTTATATAGAGATACTAATTGAAGCCTTAAAGAAAGAGTTTAGGTTGTTTGGGGGAAGAAGAGTAAATACTTTTATCATATACTAAGTATGTGTGTGGAAAGGGACCCAGTCCAAAGAATAGAGGAGGTGAAAGCTAGAAACCAGTAGAAAATTTCGGGAGTTGAGATCTACAGCTTTCTAATTCAAGAAATGACTGGGATCATGGAGGACTTGGAAGATGACTTCTCAGCATGTCATCTTTGTTTTATGTTATGCCAGAAGGAGCCCCAAACCCTTGGTTTGGAGATTTTGAAACTTTTTGTCTGGGAATTTTAGGAAAAGGATTGGTGATATAGTTCCCAAAGGCATCTTGTTAATCTAGAGCTATCTCACCAGCCTAGTCAAAGTTTGATTAATAGGTGCATCAGCTGGAGAGTCATATTTTTGTAATACTTGTTCAACCATTCACATGAGGTATAACTGGAATTTGACCAAACCTGACTAATGAATGTTTGTTTTTCTGCTGGGGCACTGTCAGCCCAATAATCAGAGTCATAATGAGGGAAAACTTGTCAAATTTAAAGGATGCTGAAGTTAGAAGAGGCAGAAAACACATGTTTTTCAGCATCACAGAAACAACAGGGTTTAGAAATTCACAAGAATAATTGCCAAAATGATAAATAAAAGGAATTAAAAAAGTAAAGTTAAAATAGAAAGCTATTAGAGGTGAGTACCTTCCCCTCTTCACTCCACCCTATATGCTATTCCCTTCCCAGCAGCAGACTTGAAAAATACCTTTAGGGAATGGGGTTTCTCTGTTCTTTTTTTTCCCAGTGGATGATGACCCCTTATGCCAAATGAAAGCAGACTCTTGAACCCAATGTTAGGTTATGTTCCAAACACTGCTAGGCCCTAGAATTATGAATGTAAAGAGTGAAACAATCCATCCTTTCAAGGAGTTTGTATTCTATCTTTCAGTCTCTTGCCCTGAGTCCAATTTGTGGTACTTGCCTTGGGTTCAAGGATTCCTGGTTATAGCTCTGCCCACAGCTGCTGCCACCATTTACTCCCCAAATCCATAAGGGAATATTACTTCTGCAGAATGGCAGTATAATTTAAAATGGGAAACTGCTATTTTGGGGGCATTTTGAGCAACCAAATTGCTCACTCGGCAGAAAATCTCACTGGTATAGTCACTATTTCCTTATGGCCAGATTAAGTGTGATCATATTCAGCTCTACTCAGGATGAGGTGATCTGGGTTTTAGGAAATATTAATCTTACTATGTTCTTTGAATTTCCTACCTCCCCCAAAACCCTTTGTACAACATATGGCCTTGTTTGTGACTTCTAAGACAGAATGTGCTTATGTCTTATATTTTAGATTTAATCAACTTGATTACAGGAACAATTCATTATATATGGGATTGAATCCATTTAAACTTTAAAGAATAACAAGTGAGGTATATTCAGCCTAATTCAAAATTTCATTGTTCTGTAATGCATTTGTTTGGTGATGTTATTTGTGTGTATAAAAATTGTTCATTGTTATGGGATTTCACAGTATCCTAGAAATGGTAATATTTTAAATTTCAAAGAGAGTTCAGAGATTGTCTTGTCCAATCATCATTTTAATAGTTGAGGATCTAAAATAAACTTTTTATACAAATCAACAATTTGTCTTGGGAAGGCATCATAGTAGCTTGTTCCAAGCCTTAATCAAAAGATGGAAGATTTGATTCAATTCAATATACATTTATTAAGTGTGTACTGTATGCAACACAGAATACAAAGTTAAAAATAACAAAAGCCCCTCTTCTATCGAGGAGCTATAATCATTTATCTAGCACTTACTATAAGCTAAACTTTAAAGCTAACACTTTACAATTATTATCTCATTTGATCCTCACAACAGCCTTGGGAGTAGAATATAAATATTATCTTCATTTACAGATGAAGAAACTGAGGAAAACAGAAGATTAAGTGACTTGTCCAGATATATACAACTGGTATGGATCTGAGGCTAGATTTGAACTCAGATTTTTCTGGCTCTAGGCCTAGTCACTTTGCTGTGAAGTAATTGCAGTCAATGGCCTCTCTCTGGACTCCAGATTTCTTATCTGTAAAATAAAAGGGCTTCCATTAAATCATCCCAGGCCCTTTTCTATTCTAAAATTCTCCAGTTCAGTATAATGCAACCACTGGTTCCTGGATGAACAGGTTTTCTTGCCTGGGCCAGGTAGATTTGGGGGAATTGTTTTTGGGCAAAACCAAAATTCTCCATTGAAGTAAATCCTTATCTCTTATTGCTTCTGGCCTTTATCAACACAGGGTAGGAAAGAAATCCAGAATTTTCCCTGACTGGGACCCAGTTCTCATTAGCTTATAGTTATGAAGTGATTCTAGGGATTTTCCCTGAGAATTCTGTCCATATTTGGTCCCATAAGAGCTTGTCCTGGAAGCAGAGCTCTTGTGTCCTCAAATTTCTAATGCATTGCCATCCCAATTCCAGATTAAGACAGATGATACAAATTTTGACATCCTTTCTTCCTTCCATACTTCAGCGGGATGTTCCTCATCTGTTTAGAAAGAACACTCCCTTTAAAACAATACCTCCCTCCCCTTCTTTCTCTAATTAGCTTCAAGTACTAATGTCTTGGAACCCTTTGGCATTCTGGTGAAGTTTACAGAACCCTTCTCAGAATAATATACTTACTTAAATGCATAATGTAAAACACATGGGATGACAAAGGAAACCAACTATGTTGAAATACAGTCATCAAAATACTGGGAAAAAAATTAAACCCAAACCAAAACCAAGTTTGTACATGGGATCTTAAGTTAAAAACTTTTGGGGAAAGTTGAGTTTCCTCCCAAGTTTCTAGCTCAGAGGTGTGTTGGAGTGACCTTGAATCAGCCATCTAACAACCATTGTTAAATTTTCAGTGTGAGCATTTACTCCTCAGAAAACAGGGCTTGATTGATCATTGTTTTGATTGTCTAGACTTGTTTTTCCCCTTCATTTTCAGAGGACCAAGACTTCAAGTAGGTGATACCAGGACATGCAAATAAATTGGATTTAGATGAGGGGTTGCTGTGCAAAGTTATTTTCTTCTCCAGAGCCATCTGGGTCAGGGGTCAGATATGGATCTGGACAACTCTGAATAGCCCTGGTTATAGTGGGAGACTTGGCCTTTGTCCTTTTTAAGCTAGTCTTTAACAGGTCTCCATTTGACTGAGGCAACACCCATTCAGTGTTTATTCTGAAGAAAATAGTAATAATGTAGATTAAACCTAAAAATATATATCCTTTTTTTCCCCTTGAAGATCTAGTTGCTAAACATTTACCATATATTTCTTTTTTTTTCTTTTTTAAGATTTTATTTATCTTGAGTTTTACAATTTCCCCCCAATCTTCCTTCTCTCCCCCCCAAGGCAGTCTGTTAGTCTTAACATTGTTTCCATGGTATACATTGATCTAAGTTGAATGTGTTGTGAGAGAGAAACCATATCCTTAAGGAAGAAAAATAAAGTATAAGAGATAGCAGAATTACATAATAAGACAACAGTCTTTTCCCCCTAAATTAAAGGTAATAGTTTTTGGTCTTTGTTCAAACTCCACAATTCTTGCTCTGAATACAGATGGTATTCTCCATCGCAGATACCCTAAAACCCTGATTGTTGCACTGATGAAATGATCAAGTCCATCAAGGTTGGTCAACACCCCCATGTTGCTGTTAGGGTATACAATATTTTTCTGGTTCTGCTCATCTCACTCAGCATCAGTTCATGCTAATTCTTCCAGGCTTCCCTGAATTCCCATTCCTTCTGGTTTCTAATAGAACATACATATACCACAGTTTTTTAAACCATTTCCCAATTGAAGGACATTTACCCAATTTCCATTTCTTTGCCACCACAAACAGGGCTGCTATGATTATTTTTGTATAAGTGATGTTTTTTCATCATCTCTTCAGGGTATAGACCCAGTAGTAGTAGTATTGCTGGGTCAAAAGGTATGCACCATTTTGGTGCCCTTTGTGCATAATTCCAAATTACTCTCCAGAAAGGTTGGATGAGTTCACAGCTCCACCAACAATGTATTAGTGTCCCAGATTTTCCACATCCCTTCCAACATTGATCATTGTCCTTTCTGGTCTTATTGGCCAGTCTGAGAAGTGTGAGGTGGTACCTCAGAGATGCTTTAATTTGCATTTCTCTAATAAGTAATGATTTAGATCAATTTTTCATATGACTATGGATGGCTTTGATTTCCTCATCTGTAAATTGTCTTTGTATATACTTTGACCATTTGTCAACTGTGGAATGGCTTTTTTTTTTTTGAAAATTTGACTCAGTTCTCTGTATATTTTAAGAAATGAGTCCTTTGTCAGAAATACTAGTTGTAAAAATTCTTTCCCAATTTACCACATTTCTTTTGATCTTGTTTACAGTGGTTTTATTAATGCAAAAGCTTTTTAATTTAATGTAATCAAAATCAAATAGTTTATTTTTAATGATGTTCTCCATCTCTTCCTTGGTCATAAACTTCTTCCCTTTCCATAGATCTGACAGGCAAACTACTCCTTGATCTTCAAGTTTGCTTATAATATTGTTTTTTTATGTCTAAATCCTAGATCCATTTTGATCTTATCTTGGTATAGGGTGTGAGGTGTTAGTCTAATCTAAGTTTCTTCCATATTAACTTCCAATTTTCCCAACAGTTTCTATCAAACAGAGAGTTTTTATTCCAATAGCTGGACTCGTTGGGTTTATCAAATAGCAGATTACTATAATCGTCTCCTGCTTTTGCACCTAGTCTATTCCACTGGTCTAGGTGTTGGTCTAATCTAAGTTTCTTCCATACTAACTTCCAACTATCCCAGCAGTTTTTATCAAAGAGGGAGTTTTTATCCCAATGGCTGGACTCTTTGGGTTTATCAAACAGCAGATTACTATAATCATCTCCTGCTTTTACACCTAGTCTATTCCATTGGTTCACCACTCTATTTCTTAGCCACTACCAGACAGTTTTGATGACTGATGCTTTATAATATAATTTTAGATCTGGTAAGGCTAAGCCACCTTCTTTTGCACTTTTTTTTTCATTGAATCCATGGAAATTTTTGACTTTTTACTTTTCCATGTGAATTTACTTACAACTTTTTCTAACTCATTAAAGTAATTTTTTGGAATTTTGATTGGTAGGACACTTAAACAGGTAATTTAGTTTTGGTAGAATTATCATTTTTATTATATTAGCTCAGCCTATCCATGAGCAATTGATGTTTGCCCAGTCATTTAAATCTGATTTCATTTGTGTGAGAAGTGTTTTGTGATTGTTTTCAAAAAATTTTTGAGTCTGCCTTGGCAGATACTCAGGTATTTTATATTGTCTGAGGTTACTTTGAATGGGGTTTCTCTTTCTAGCTCTTTCTACTGTATCTTGCGAGTCATATATAGGAGGATTCATGAGGGTTTATTTTATATCCTGCAACTTTGCTAAAGTTACTAATTATTTCTAGAAAATTTTTCAATGATTTTTTGGGATTCTCTAGATATACCATCATGTCATCTGCAAAGAGTGAGAGTTTTGTCTCTTCCTTCCCAATTCTAATTCCTTCAATTTCTTTTTTTTTCTCTTATTGCTGAGGCTCAATATATTGCTTTTTAGAAATTTTTTTTGCAAGGCAGTGAGGTTAAGTGACTTGCCCAAGATCACACAGTGACATAAGTATTAAGTGTTAGGTCCTCTTGACTCCAGGCCCGGTGCACTATTCACTGTGTCACCTAGCTACCCCTACCAATATATTTCTGATCATTCATTTTTGAGAAAGGATGAAGGAAGAGGGGGAAAAGTTTCAGCATGAATTTTAAAGATTAAACATGTTTATTAAGTGCCTATGATATGCAAAGCATGTATTAACTAAATGAAGAGATTTGAAATTTAGATAACACATTGTTTCTGTCCTTATCAGGTATGTTAAATATGTAAAAGTGACTATACAGAATCCTATTGTCTGGATGCCAGGTATGTTACATCTCACACCTCCTCCAGAGTTCTCTGGTACCTTTAAGGGGGTTTGGAATATTCAGAGTCTGCTACTGGCTCTAGCCACCACAGATGGTGTTTCCTCAGTTTTAGGAGTCCCCTGTAACTGAGTTCCATTTAACCACTTAAAAGTTGGATTAGATATTAAAAAGGAATATTTACTTCAAAGTATAATGAGAACAAACATACAAACATTCCCTCCCCTAACACACATAGAGAGCATGATTCCCCATTTCCTCACCTCTTCAGTCTCTGGGGAGGATGATAGAATTAGATTCATAGTTTAGCTCAGTTCCTATGTCTCACGGTCCCACTAAATTCCAAATTCAAACCCCATTCTTGGACTCAAGTCACAGGCTTCCAGGCTTCTTAGGACTTCTTTGCTGACCAGGAATTCTGACTCCAAGGTCAACACAGCTCACTTCTGGGGTCTGAGGATACCTCTGTGCCTCAAAGTGAAAAGGATGAATTAAACAGACCAAAACAAAATCCCAGGCTTTTGGGGGGGGGGGTCAGTAAATTCACTGAGGCCTTGCTATGAATATGACTTTCACTCTGTCTCCAACAATAGGAAGGGGGTGATGCTGTGAAAGACTTTAAAAGCTAAATAGATTTTCTAATAGGTGAAAAGGAGGGAGATGGAAAGTCATTGTAGGTATAGGGAACAACATGAGCCAAGGTATGGAGGTGGTAAAGTATAGAGAGCTTTGGGATCTGAGAAGTATTGCATCCAGTTAGAGGAAGCTAGAGGACAGAATGTGCAAATGGGACATGAGATATGACTGCAAAGTTAGAGTAGAACCTAATTATGAAGGTAATTAAATGCTGAGTAAAGGCATTTAAACATTATTCAATACATAACAGGGAGCCATTTGTGATTTATGAACCAAGGCATGTCATATATAAAAAAGATAATTCTTATACCAATATAAGGATGAATGGTGGGGAAGAAAGTGGGAGTGGGAAGACTTGTTAGAAGGCCATTGCCATAGTCCAAGTGGGCTGAAATGAGGGTCAATACTAGGGCAGTGGTGACGGGAAAAAACTGAAAGGGTAGACCTTGCAATGCTGGAATAGAAAGGACTTTAGTAACTAATTGTCTGTGAAAGAAAGCAAAAAGTAAAAAATCGTAGTAACATCAAGACAAAAAGAGATTGATAAAAGAGATTGATTCAGCGGGATCCCATGACTGAATATAGGAGGGGCAGGTTTATAGGGAAAGAAAATCAGCTAAATTTGTACTATATTGAATTTGAGGTGTTAGAAAAACATCTGAATGGACATCTGCTTTAGGAAATTACAAATATGAGTCTGGAAGCAAAGAATTAGGAGTGTCCTTCAATTGGTTAATGAACGACTTGTGAGATATGAATGTAATGGGATATTATTGTACCATAAGATATGATGACTGGAAAATTAAGAAAAACTGATGAGTTGAAGAGTGAAGCAAATAGAAGCAGGAGAATATTTTACAAAATGATCATAAAAATATAAAAGCAAAACAACATTGAAAGATTAGAGAGTTCTTATCAGTGAGGTGTCATCATTTCTTATATTGATTAACTATAAATATAGTAAGTATTTGATAAATGTTTGGTATTTTAGTGACTTCAGAGAACTGGGGACTTATGTCTTATATCTCTTGTAATCTTACACTTCTTGTTAGAGGATTTTTTTTGTTGTATTTTGTTTTTAATAGAGATATTGAGGTTGCTTTGCCATATCCTTCTCTAGCTCATTTACAGATGAGAAACTGAGGCAGTTGGTTAAGTGACTAGCCCAGGATCACAACATTAGTAAGTTCTTGGGATCAGATTTGGATTCAGAAAGATGTTTCCTCCTGACTCTAGACCCAATGTTCTACCTACTGTACAACCTAGCTGCCCCCATTTGGAAGTTATAGTGATGTTTGAAAAACAAGGGCTTTAATAAATGGGGGAGCCCTGGGAAGCCATAGGATTGTCCCAAGGAACTTAACCATACATTTGTGCCCCAAATTTAGTCATTTAAATTATTTCATTTATTTATGCATTTGAATCTGTGATTTTCATTAATATTGGGGACCATTGCGGATCCCCAACTGCTCTTCAATTTACAGCACTAGAGCAAGGATTATTAACCAGGGGATCACTAAACTAAGAAAAACCTCCCTTGAGATTTGCCTGGGGGTCTTTGAGAGGTGAAGTGATTCTCTAAGACCCCATAGCCATTACCTCACTTTGCCTGTCTGAAATTGACTAGTTCTTTTGCTTCAAGAAAATATATAGGATGAATCAAAAATAACCAAATTGAACTTATTGTTGAAAATAAATGTCTTGCATGTATATACATGATTGTTTCTCAAATGTATATAGGGTTAATGTAGTAAATAAAAGTATGAATCCATTTATAGACATTCCAGAATTCAAAGTACCTTTTTGTCTTATAGTTTCTCAATCAATGAATACTAATAATGCAATTATTTCATGTGGGAGACCTGAGCAGAGTTTTTTTATGTTAAAGTTTTTTTAAATTAAAAAGCTTTTTTTTAAAAGTTATGTTCCTTATTCTTAAAAAATGTTGTGAGTCATTGACAAAACAGAAAATACATTATGAAGAAGCCTTGGGAAGACTTTACAAAGAAGATGGGGTTTGAAGTAGGTCTTAGAATATGGGAAGGATTTAGATAGAGAGGAGAGGGTAGGCACCAATATTAAACATTAACTCTCTGAGAATGATTCACTTTAAATTTAATCTGCATTATTTAGCATTCTGTCACTTTCTGAAGGCTAGGAAATCACAAATCAAGGAATCAAGCTCTAATATGTAGCATTTGATCATTTCTGATGTGTATTTAGGGAAGCTAGGTGTTATAGTGCATAGAGTAAGGAGGGGTCATGGAGTCAGGAAGGCCTGGGTTTAAATTTGGCCCTAAATACAAATGAGTTGTGTGACCTTGGGAAAGTCACTTAACACTGTTTACCTCATTTTCCTCATTTGTAAAATGAACTGGAGAAAGAAATGGCAAACCCCTGTAGTGTCTTTGCCAAGAAAACCTCTAGCTGCTTTCAGGGCCACCACCCCCACCTTAATTCCTCCAAGATCTTATGAGAGGCTCTGACCACTCTCCTGGCTTGTGCTCAGGTCTGTGGCTGACCACAAGCACTCCCTTCTGCCCTGGAGCTGAAGCCGGGTGGGGTGGGGGTCCTTGCTCTCCTGTGGCAATAAAACTTCTTTTCCTGAGACTGGGGCCCAGACTATAATCTGGATCTGAGTATGGGCAAAGCAACAGAGTCTTTCCTCAGGGATAACGGAGAGACTTCTGCAGTCTCCTTCTACCCCCTTATGTCTGTGGGCTGCAGAGTGGCACCCCAGGTCTGCTCCTGGGTCCCCTGGGGCGGGTCTGCACTGGCCTGGGCTTTTCTCTCACTCTGGTGCAGCAGTTTTCCTTCTGAGCTTCCTAATTGTCCTTGGTAATCCCTGGCCTGAGAGGTCTGGAAACTGCCACAGCTTCCATGGACCCAGGCACTCCCAGGGACCCAGGTGCCCTATGCACTGTTCCTGGATGGCTGGAGCAGGTTCATTCCTGCAAGGCAGGGCTGTGCTATGTATGGCTCTTTCTAATCCTGGTGTGACCGACCTTTCTCATGGTCTTCCAAGTTGTCTTGGCCTCGAAAATTGTTTCACTCAGTCTTTTTATGGGTTTTGCCACTCTAGAATATAGTTGCAGTCATTATTAAAAGGTATTTGGATGGTTTTGGGAGAGAGCTTGTGGGAATTCCTGCCTCCACTCCTCCATCTTGGCTCCCCCAAAGAAAACCTCCCAAAAGGGTCAAGAAGAGTCAGACAAAACTGAAAATGACTGAAAATAACAATCCAAGCATAAATGAAAATAAATAAAATAAAATAAAATAAAAATAAAATAAAATAAAATAAAATAAATGAAAATCTGACAATTGGTTTCTCACAAGTTGGTATCACTTCAGCACATCCTTGCCTATTACTATCTTATAGGGCACACAGTATGCCAATGTACAGATAATATATATGTCAAGTTAAATTTAAGTTGGGGAATCTCATAGAACAAAAGAATAGAACATAGAACCTAGAACAGATTTTTAGATAGAATCAAGTGGCTGGTTGAATAATGGATTTGAGAGGAGTCAAAGATATCTCTAAGAATTTTAAATTTGTCTACCAAAACTAAACTGTTTAGTGCCCTACTAATCAAAATTCCAAAAAATTACTTTAATGAGTTAGAAAAAGTTGTAAGTAAATTCTTATGGAGAAATAAAAAGTCAAGAATTTCCAAGGATTTAATAAAAAAAAAGTGCAAAAGAAGGTGGATTGGCCCTATCTGGTCTAAAATTATATTATAAAGCATCAGTCATCAAAACTGTCTGGTATTAGTTAAGAAACAGAGTGATGGACCAGTGCAGTAGACTAGGTGCAATAGCAGGAAATGATTATAGTAATCTGCTGTTTGATAAACCCAAAGAGTCCAGCTACTGGGATAAAAACTCTCTCTTTGATAAAAACTGTTAGGAAAATTGCAAGTTAGTATGAAAACTTTTATTTATTTATTTTTTTAGGTTTTTGCAAGGCGAATGGGGTTAAGTGGCTTGCCCAAGGCCACACAGCTAGGTAATTATTAAGTGTCTGAGATTGGATTTGAACCCAGGTACTCCTGACTCCAGGGCCTGTGCTTTATCCACTGTGCGACCTAGCCACTCCAGAAGTTAGTATGGAAGAAACTTGGATTAGACCAATACCTCACACCCTTTACCAAGATAAGATCCAAATGGATACCGGATTTAGACACAAAAAGCAATATTATAAGCAAACTTTAGAAGATCAAGGAGTAGTTTACCTGTCAGATCTATGGAAAAGGAAGCAGTTTATGACCAAGGAAGAGATAGAGAACATCATTAAAAACAAACTTAGATGATTTCTATTACATTAAATTAAAAAGCTTTTGCACAGAGAAAACCACTGTAACCAAGATCAAAAGAAATGTAGTAAACTGGGAAACAATCTTTACAACTAATGTTTCTGACAAAGGACTCATTTCTAAAATATGCAGAGAACTGAGTCAATTTTTTAAAAAAGAAAGCCATTCCTCAATTGACAAATGGTCAAAGGATATGCAAAGGCAATTTACAGATGAGGAGATCAAAGCAATCCATGGTCATATGAAAAATTGCTCTAAATCATTACTTATTAGAGAAATGCAAATTAAAGCATTTCTGAGGTACCGCCTCACACCTCTCAGACTGGCCAATATGACAAGAAAGGATAATGATCAATGTTGGAAGGGTTATGGGAAATTTGGTACACTATTACACTGTTGGTGGAGCTGTGAACTCATCCAACCTTTCTGGAGAGAAATTTGGAACTATGCCCAAAGAGCAACAAAGATGTGCATATCCTTTGATCCAGCAATACTACTACTGGTTCTATACCCTGAAGAGATGATGAAAAAGGGTAAAAACATTACTTGTACAAAAATATTTATAGCAGCCCTGTTTGTGGTGGCAAAGAATTGGAAATCCAGTAAATGTCCTTCAATTGGGGAATGGCTTAGCAAACTGTGATATATGTATGTCATGGAACACTATTGTTCTATCAGAAACCAGGAGGGATGGATTTCAGGGAAGCCTGGAGGGATTTGCATGAACTGATGCTGAATGAGATGAGCAGAACCAGAAAAACACTGTATACCCTAACAGCAACATGGGAGTGATGATCAACCTTGATGGACTCGCTCTTTCCATCAGTGCAACAATTAGGGACAATTTGGGGCTGTCTGCGGTGGAGAATACTGTCTGAATCCAGAGAAAGAACTGTGGAGTTTGACCAAAGACCAAGGACTATTACCTTTAGTTTAGGAAAAAAAACTGTTATGTTATTTTCTGATCTTGTTATCTTTTATACTTTATTTTTCTTTCTTAAGGATATGATTTCTCTCTCATCACATTTAATTTGGATCAATGTATACCATGGAAACAATTTAAAGACTGGCAAATTGCCTACTGTAGAGGATGGGGAGGGAAGTAAGATTAGGGGAAAAATTGTAAAACTCAAAATAAATAAAATCATTAAAAAAGAATTTTAAATTTTAAATCATGGTGACACTGTGGAAAAATTACTGAAATCAGTTAAGTGAGTTCATTTTTTTATATTTTTTTAAATTTATTTTTATTAAAGATATCATTTGAGTTTTACATTTTCCCCCCAATCTTGCTTCCCTCCCCCCCCCCCAGAAAGCACTCTGTCAGTCTCCACCTTGTTTCCATGTTGTACCTTGTTCCAAATTGGGTGTGATGAGAGAGAAATCATATCCTTAAAGAGAAGAGAAGTCTAAGAGGTAACAAGATCAGACAATAAGACATCTGTTTTTTTTCTAAATTAAAGGGAATAGTCCTTGCATTTTGTTCAAACTCCACAGCTCCTTATCTGGATACAGATGGTACTCTCCTTTGCAGACAGCCCAAAATCATTCCCGATTGTTGCACTGATGGAATGAGCAAGTCCTTCAAGGTTGAACATCACTCCCATGTTGCTGTTAGGATGTACAGTGTTTCTCTGGTTCTGCTCATCTCACTCAGCATCAGTTCATGCAAATCCCTCCAGGTTTCCCTGAAATCCCGTCCCTCCTGGTTTCTGATAGAACAATAGTGTTCCATGATATACATATACCACAGTTTGCTAAGCCGTTCCCCAATTGAAGGACACTTACTGGATTTCCAATTCTTTGCCACCACAAACAGGGCTGCTATAAATATTTTTGTACAAGTAATGTTTTTACCCTTTTTCCTCATCTCTTCAGGGTATAGACCCAGTGGTGGTATTGCTGGGTCAAAGGGTATGCACATTTTTGTTGCCCTTTGGGCATCGTTTCAAATAGCTCTCCAGAAGGATTGGATGAGTTCAGTTCCACCAACAGTGTAATAGTGTCCCAGATTTCCCACAACCCTTCCAACAATGATCATTATCCTTCCTGGTCATACTGGCCAGTCTGAGAGGTGTGAGGTGGTACCTCAGAGAAGCTTTAATTTGCATTTCTCTAAGAATTAATGATTTAGAGCATTTTTTCATATGGCTATGGATTACTTTGATCTCCTCATCTGTAAATTGCTTTTGCATATCCTTTGACCATTTGTCAATTGGGGAATGGCTTTTTGTTTTAAAAATATGACTCAGTTCTCTGTATATTTTAGAAATGAGTCCTTTGTCAGAATCATTAGTTGTAAAGATTGTTTCCCAATTTACTACATTTCTTTTGATCTTGGTTACATTGGTTTTATCTGTGCAAAAGCTTTTTAATTTAATGTATTCGAAATCATCTAATTGGTTTTTGGTGATGTTTTCCAACTCTTCCTTAGTCATAAACTGTTCCCCTTTCCATAGATCTGACAGGTAGACTAGTCCTTGATCTTCTAATTTGCTTATAGTATTGTTTTTTATGTCTATGTCCTGTAACCAATTGGATCTTATCTTGGTAAAGGGTATGAGGTATTGGTCTAATCTAAGTTTCTTCCATACTAACTTCCAATTTTCCCAGCAATTTTTATCAAAGAGGGAGTTTTTATCCCAATGGCCAGACTCTTTAGGTTTATCAAACAGTAGATTACTATAATCATCTCCTGCTTTTGCACCTAGTCTATTCCACTGGTCCACCACTCTATTTCTTAGCCAATACCAAACAGTTTTCATGACTGATGCTTTATAATATAATTTTAGATCGGGTAGGGCTAAGCCACCTTTTGCACTTTTTTTTCATTAAGCTCCTGGCAATTCTTGACTTTTTATTTCTCCATATGAATTTACTTACAATTTTTTCTAACTAGTTAAAGTAATTTTTTGGAATTTTGATTGGTAGGTCACTAAACAGATAGTTTAGTTTTGGTAGAATTGTCATTTTTATTATATTAGCTCTACCTATCCATGAGCAGTTGATATTTGCCCAGTTATTTAAATCTAATTTAATTTGTGCGAGAAGTGTTTTATAATTGTTTTCCAAAAGATTCTGAGTCTGTCTTGGCAAATAGACTCCCAAATATTTTATATTGTCTGAGGTTACTTTGAATGGGATTTCTCTTTCTAGCTCTTCCTGCTGTTTCTTGCTAGACATATATAGAAAAGTTGAGGATTTATGAGGGTTTATTTTATAACCTGCAACTTTGCTAAAATTGCTAATTGTTTCCAGTAGTTTTTTAGATGATTTCTTGGGATTCTCTAGGTAGACCATCATGTCATCTGCAAAGAGTGAGAGTTTTGTCTCTTCCTTCCCAATTCTAATTCCTTTAATTTCTTTTTCTTCTCTAATTGCTGATGCTAACATTTCTAATACAATATTGAATAGTAGTGGTGATAATGGGCACCCTTGTTTCACCCCTGATCTTATTGGGAATGCCTCTAGCCTCTCTTCATTGAGTATAATGCTTGTGGATGGTTTCAGATAGATACTGCTAATTATTTTAAGGAACAGACCATTTATTCCTACACTCTCTAGTGTTTTTAATAGGAATGGATGCTGTATTTTGTCAAAAGCTTTTTCAGCATCTATTGATATGATCATATGATTTCTGATAGGTTTGTTGTTGATATAATTGAGTATACTAACAGTTTTCCTAATATTGAACCAACCCTGCATTCCTGGAATAAATCCTACTTGATCATAATGTATTATCCTAGTGATGACTTGTAATCGTTTTGCTAAGATTTTATTTAGGATTTTTGCATCTATATTCATCAGGGAGATAGGTCTATAATTTTCATTCTCTGTTTTAACTCTTCCTGGTTTAGGTAATAGTACCATATTGGTTTCATAGAAAGAGTTAGGCAGAGTTCCATCTTTCCCTATTTTTCCAAAGAGTTTATATAGGATTGGAACCAATTGTTCCTTAAATGTTTGGGAGAATTCACTTGTGAATCCATCAGGCCCTGGAGATTTTTTTTAAGGGAGTTCAGTGATTGCTTGTTGAATTTCTTTTTCTGATAAAGGGTTGTTTATATATTTAAGCTCTTCTTCATTTAACCTGGGCAACTTATATTTTTGTAAATATTCTTCCATTTCACTTAGATTATTAAATTTATTGGCATAGAGTTGGGCAAAATAATTTCAAATTATTACTATAATTTCCTCCTTATTGGTGGTGACTTCACCTTTTTCATTTATGATACTAGCTATTTGGTTTTCTTTCTTTTTTTAATCAAATTGACCAGAGGTTTATCAATTTTATTGTTTTTTTCATAATTCCAACTTTTGGTTTTATTTATTAATTCAATAGTTTTTTTGCTTTCAATTTTATTAATTTCTCCTTTGATTTTTAGAATTTCTAATTTGGTATTTAATTGGGGATTTTTGATTTGTTTTTTCTCTAATTTTTTTAGTTGCATGTTTAGTTCATTGATTTACTCTTTCTCCAATTTATTCATATAAGCATTTAGAGCTATAATGTATCCCCTGAGAGTTTCTTTGAATGAATCCCATAAGTTTTGGTATGCTGTATCATTATTATCATTATCTAGGATAAAGTGGTTAATTCTTTCTATAATTTGTTTTTTGGTCCACTCATTTTTTAAAATGAGGTTATTCAGTTTCCAATTTGTTCTGGGTCTATGTCTCCTTGGCCCAGTATTGCATATGACTTTTATTGCATTGTGATCTGAGAAAGATGTATTCACTATTTCTGCCTTTCTGCAGTTGATCATTAGGTTTTTATGTCCTAGTACATGGTCAATTTTTGTATAAGTTCCATATACTGCAGAGAAAAAGGTATATTCCTTTCTATCCCCATTCAGTTTCCTCCATAAATCTACCATATCTAATTTTTCTAACAATCTATTTACCTCCCTAATTTCTTTCTTGTTTGTTTTATGATTCGATTTATCTAGATCTGATAGAGGGAGTTTGAGGTCTCCCACTAGTAGAGTTTTGCTGTCTATGTCTTCCTGTAATTCTTTCAGCTTCTCCTCTAAGAATTTGGATGCTGTCCCACTGGGTGCATATATATTCAATATTGAAATGACTTTATTGTCTCTGGTACCCTTTTAGGAGGATATAGTTTCCTTCCTTATCTCTTTTAATGCTATGTATTTTTGCTGCTGCTTTGTCTGAGATAAGGATTGCTACCCCTGCTTTTTTTACTTCAGCTGAAGCAAAATATATTTTGCACCAACCTTTTACCTTTACTCTATATGTATCTTTCTGCTTCAAATGAGTTTCTTGTAAGCAGCATGTTGTAGGATTCTGGTTTTTAATCTACTCTGCTATTTGCTTATGTTTTAAGGGAGAGTTCATCCCATTCACATTCAAGGTTATGATTACTAATTCTCTATTGCCCTCCATGCTATCTTCCCTCTGTTTGTATTTTTCCCCCTTTCCCCCTTTTATCCAAATTCCCCCAGTCTTTTGTTTCTGAAAACCACCCCCTTCAGTGTGTTTGCCCTCCTATATCACACCCTCCCCTTTCTTTCCCCTTTCCCTTTTTCCCTTTTCCCTTCCCTTCCTTTTATTATTTCCCCTTATTTCCCCCCACTCCCCTTCCCTTTCTCCATACCCCCCTCCCCTTTTCCCTTTTTAATACTTGAAAGGTTAGATGTTTTATAAGTTAACTGAGTATGTATAGGTTGACTTTAAGCCAAGTCTGATGAGAAGAAGATTCAGGTGTTTCTCCTCTGCTCCCTTCTTCCCCACTATTACCATAGGTTTTTTGTACCTCTTAGTGTAATGAGATTTACCCCATTCAATCCCCTCCCTCCTCCCATCTCTTTCCTGTCCCCCTTTTTTAGGCCGGTAGTGTTTTTTTTTAAGATCATTCTATCTAGGTCATAGAAAATTCTGAGTGTCTGTCCCTTCTAGTTCTGTATATTCTATCGAATAGAGTCAAAATTCCTGAGAGTTATTAGAGTCTTTCTTCCAAGTGGGGTTAAAGCCAGTTACATCCCATTAGATAGTAGTCTCATGGATAGGTCATGAATGTCCATCATTTCTGGCTAGGTGTATTCTCTCTGTTAGAGTTACATTTCTCAAGGTTTATGAGAATCTTTTTTTTTTTTTTTACCCCTATGCTGGGATATAGCCAGTTTCAACTAACTTACTGGATTGCATTTTTTTTTCTTTTACTGCCCCCCCCCTTTTTTTTTAACCTTTTCATGTGTCTCTTGAACCTCCTGTTTGATGTCCAAATTTTCTGTTTAGCTCTGGTCTTTTCATCAGAAATTTTTGGAATTCTTCCATTTCATTAAATGTCCATCTTTTTCCCTGGAAGAGAAGGCTCAGCTTTGCAGGAAAGTAGATTCTTGGCTGCATTCCAAGCTCCCATGCTCTTCGAAATATCTCGTTCCAGGCCCTTCAATCCCTTGATGTTGATGCAGCCAGGTCCTGCATGATCCTTACTGTGGCTCCTTGATATTTAAATTGTTTCTTTCTGGCTGCTTGCAGGATTTTCTTTTTTATCAGATAGTTCTGCAGTTTGGCCACAACATTCCTTGATGTTTTCATTTTAGGATCTTTTTTTCTGGTGGGGATCGATGTACTCTTTCAATAACTACTTTGCCCTCTGATTCGATGATATCAGGGTAGTTTTCCATCACTAGATCCTGTAATATTAAGTCCAGGCTTTTCTTCTCTTTAATGTTTTCAGGAAGTCCTATAATTTTCAGGTTGCCCCTCCTTGATCTATTCTCAAGGTCAGTGGTTTTGTTGATGAGGCATTTTACATTTGCTTCTATTTTTTCTATTTTTTGATTTTGTTTAACTGACTCTTGCTGTCTCATGGAGTCATTAGTTTCTGTAGATTCCATTATTTTTTGGGGGGAGGATTTTTCTTCATTAACCTTTTGCAACAACTTTTCCAATTGGTCAATTCTACTTTTGAAAGAGCTTTCCATTTGACCAATTGAGGTTTTGAGAGAATTAATTTCTTTTTGCATTTGCTCGTTTGAGGCTCTGAGAGAATTATTCTCATTTTGTAATTGTCCAATTGATGATTTGAGAGATTTATTCTCTTTTTGTGTTTGTCCAATTGTACTTTCTAAGGTTTTGTTTTCTTGTTGCAAGGTATTAATTGTCTCTCCCAAATTTTTAAGCTCCTTCCTTATTTCTTCAAGGAAGTCTTTCTGTGCTGGAGACCAGATTGTATTCTCCTCAGAGGTTCCCGGTCTCTCTTTGTTGGGGTCTTTCCCTTCGAGGAATTTTTCTATGGATCCACCTTTCCCCTGACCCTTCTTCATTATGCTAAGACCTTGAGTTGGGGGGGGGCTGGTTCACCTGGGCTTGGGACTACTAAAGGCTTTAGTGAGTGCAGTTTCTTTGACTGGCCAGTAGGAGGTGCTGGTTGCCCTTTCTGAGGTGTCTGTGACCTGGGTTGCGAGGCTTTCTCCCTTTGCCCAAAGGGAGGAGTTGGAACTATTGAATTCTTTTGCCTTCAATCAATGGTGGGCTTTACCCTGGTCTGAGATCATTCCTCAGCTGGGCTGGTTTTTGGGCTCACACACCTGGGCCTGAGGCAGAAGTAGTTTGCAATTGTTTAGAAGGAGGTGTCAGTGCAATGGAGGTGTGGACTCAGAGTTTCTCAGACCAGAGGATCCCAGGGATGGTGTCTGCAGCTCTCCTGTACCAGACCTCTCACCGCAGCCCCGTCCCCAAGCTCTAGGAGGACAGCACCAACACCAGCACCTCTGCTTCCCCACGGACCCAAGCCCCTTTCATCCAGCCCCACAGCTGATCCAGCAGGTCCGGCTCTCAGGCCCTCAGACTCCCAATTCTAATTTAGCTGTTAATCTGGCTGATCCTCCCTCTGAGCCCAGACTCACCCGCCCAAATTCTACCAAAGCTGCAGTGGGAGACAAATCCTGAGGTAGATGTTCTTTCTCCTGGCTTTTCTTTCTGGGTTTTTTGAGTCGGATTTCTTTTAAGAGGTTTGTTTCATGTGATAGATGGGGAAGAGATCAGGTGACTTTAGAACTGTGCCTGTCTTCTCTCCGCCATCTTGGCCGGAAGTCAAGTGAGTTCATTTTTTAAGGGAAAAATGATGAGTTTGATTTTGGACATATTGAGTTTGAAGCGATTATGGGGCCCCCAAGTATGAATAGCAATTGGGACAATTGGAGGTACAGATCTGAAATTCAAGTGATCATTCACAATTCCAAATGATGATTTTTAGTTTCATTCATTATATAGAAGGGGGAAAAATCCATGAAAATGGATGAGCCAGCATAGAGGAAGAAGAAAATAGGGTTGAGAACTAGGCCTTAGAAAATTCCAGCAGTTAGGGTGTCAGAGGAAGCTACAGAATGGAAGCAGTAAGAAATATGAAGATAACTGGAACAATTCTCTCTTCTTGTCACCCAGAACTTTCCATCAATCTTAAATAGATGGACAAAAAAGTAAGGCAGCCCAGTGGAAAGTATGGGTGGTGTGCTTGGTCCATTTCTCTCATAGAATAGCTTTTATAGATTGATACCAGACAAGCATTGAATCTCACTATGCCCCAGTTTCACCCTATTTCCCCCAGATCATCTGGATGTGAATTCTTTAAAGAAACATCTACTCTGATTCTATCTTTTAAAATTAAAAACAAAGCTGTATTTATTTACTTGTTCGTCTCCTGTAAGGATGTTTCAGAACTTGGCTCCTTCTCTGTGACTTTCTATATTTATGACTGGACAGGAAACATCTCCATCTGGCTTTCAAGGTCTCAGTCAGACCTGAGCTTTGGTTTGTGTCTTTCAAAGTGATGGGGTGCTGCTGGTGGCTGCAAAAGAGTTTCAATTAAATCAATTCAACAAATAATTATATATAGGTGCAGAGGACCATACTAGCTCTGGAGGAAATAGAGTTCAATTAAGACCTGCCCTCATGGAGTTTAGATTCTGTTGGGATTATGAAATATGCCCAAGTAACTATAATACAAAATTGTTTAAAATAAATTTGAGACAAATGATTCTCTTCCTTTTTGTTTCCTTCCTTTTTCTCTTCTTCTTTTTCCTCCTCTTAGAAGCAACAAGGTGGCTCAAGTGGTAGAACTCTGAGCCTGGAGATGACATCCACTTTTAGGAGATGTGTGACCCTAGGCAAGTCACTTAACCTCTGTCTGTCTCAATTTCCTCAGTCATGTGGTGGGGAAAAAAATGCACCCCCCCCCAAGAAAAATGAAGAAAATAAAAAAAAAGTATGCTTCTATCTATATTCGGACTCCATTAGCTCCTTTCTCTGATAACATTTTTCATCAGAAGTCCATCAGAATTGTCTTGCTGTTTATAGCATAAAATGTTCACCTATTCATTTATATATATATATACATATATAGTTTATAATGTTCTCTTATTCATTTCACTTTGCATCAGTTCAAGTTTTACTGAGAGCATCCTGCTTGCTATTTTTTAGCACAATAGTATTCCATCACAAACACAGCAACTTGTTCAGACATTCCTCAATTGATGGACAACCTCTCAGTTTCTAAATTTTTGCCACCACTAAAAGAATTACTATACATATTTTCATACATATAGGTCCTTTCCCTTTTTGTTCTTTTATCTCTTTGAGGTACACATCTAGTGTTGCTTGGTGAAATGATTTATGGTTTTATAGCCTTTTGGATATAGTTCCAAATTTCTCAACAGAAAGATTGATTCAGTATATAACTTCACCAACAATGCATTAGTGTCTCAATTTTACTACATCTCCAAAATTTGTCATTTTTCTTTTCTATCATGTTAGTCAATCTGATAGGTGTGGGTGTGGATACTATAATAATTTTTTACATTAAATTTATAATTTATTTTATAGTTGAAGATATTGAAGCAAATAGTGATTAAATGACTTGCCCAGGGTCACAGCTAGTATGTGTCTGAGGCCAAATTTGAATTAAAGTCTTCCTGACTCCAGGCCAGCATCCCTTCCATCATACCATCTGACTCCTTGAGGCACTGGACTCCCTACATTTGAATCTCCTCTAGAAAAGTCCTTCATCCATATTGAATACTCAACAAACATATGTTGAAAGTTGAAGGAAAAAGCAAATCAAAATAAAAACAGAATTGTGATTTGAAGAATAGAGAATATGTATGTAGGCTTGATTATATAATGAAAATCATTGTTCTCAGGAGTCTACATTGTTCCTCAAAGAAGACATGTTTTCCTAATCCTGGCCTGGAACATTACCTCTTAGGGGGACCCGTAAGTCTTCTTTTCTTGGCATGAAAAAAAAAAAGACCTAGAGTGAAGAAATGACTTACTTTAGAACCTGTGGTTTAAAAAAAAGAGTAGATAAATAGAACTCTTTACCTCTTCTCAGAGTTTATCTTTAGTCAGCATAGTTGCAGTTACCTCCAAAGACCCAAGTTCCTATGAAAAACTCAAGGCAAAAGGAATAGGAATGAATTGTTGAGTTTAATTCCATTTATTTTAAATCTGCCACTTGGTTTATTTAGATTCTGAACCTGTCCAACCTCAGAATGGTTAGGATTGTCCTTCTGTTGTCAGCTAGGACCCTTGGCAGAGTGGATGGGGTTCAAGGTCCCTTTGCTACTTATTCTCTGAAAAACTCAACCCATAGGCTACTGGGCATGCCCAATAGTCCTCTGGTATTGTCCTTTCAGGGCTGAGCACTTGGACAGATTTGGACTAATCTTGTCCAAGTCACAGACAGAACAAATTTCTGTGGTTTCAGGCTACTTGAGGAAGCTCTCAAGAGTAAAACTTCCATCAATTAGTGACACCATACTATCATTACTGGAGGTGGAGGAGGAAGAGGAGAGGAGGGAGAGAATAGAGTTGGGAACAGAATGAAGGCAGCACTTGGAAACATGGCTTGTTAAATATGGAAAGGAATTTAGAAGTCATCAAGATCAACCCCACACAACTTTCCAAATGAGGAAATGGACCCAGAGAAATGGAGTGGCTTGAAGTCAATTCAACAAGCATTTATCAACACTTTAAATGTACCAGGCACTGTGTTAAATGCTTGCAGATACAAATGCAAACAGTAAGACACCCCTTGCCCTCAAGGAGCTCAAATTCCAGTAGGGGAAGATGCTACAGAAAAAGAAATTGAAAAGGTGGGGAAAGGGCAAAGGTATATGGAGCAGCAGCCTGGTAGTGAAAGTCTGAGATAGTCTGGAGTATCTGAAGAGCAATGAAGACATGACTGGGGCCCATCTAGATATCCTCCTTAAATTGGAGGTTTAGGATAGGGCCAGTCAATCAAAGGGAAAGACTGAGGGAATGGATGCTTACTTACAATTTGAGAAGTGATCTAGGGCTGAAATAAGCTTCTGGGGTGAGGAGATTTCTGGAGCATTGTAGAGAAAGTCCAGGAGAATCAGGGATATAACCTGAGGAGGCATGAAGACATAGAGATTTAAATACCTAAGACCCCAGAGCAGGTCCATGGCAGAACTGGCACTAAGCCTCATGGGTTGTGACTCTCAGGCTAGGTTTTTTCTCAAACTACCTGGCCTTCAGTACCTTTGGTCTTCCCTTTGCCAGTATTGTGGTGGTACTTCACAGACCACCAGGGTGATGCCTAGTCTTCTCTGAGGTAGTCTCATTCTGAGTCTGGGTCAGGGAAAGAAATATTATTTTCAGTTTCCTCATCATCACAACAGGTAAATTTTTCAGTATTTCCAGTACCATATGTTTTCTCCTATTGACATAGAAACCTGTGGTCAGGAACTGGAAATGGCCCTCAAAATCAGCTCTTCCCAGATGAGGGAGGCCAGTTTGCTGTCCCCAGCCAGTATGGATTCCCTTGTACATTTCATATATTCAGGTTCAGTTATGAAGAAAAAACAAACAAACCCTCTAGATGGTAATTCAACATTAGTTCTTCTTCCAGCCAGGTGTGGTATCCACCACTTGAGGGTTGCTGAACAGAGAGGGAGGAGGGCAGGTCATCACAGATGGAGGACCCGCCATGATGGAAGTCTTTCTCTCTCCCTCAACAGCCAAGAATCAGGGAGGGAAGCATGTAGTCTGATGGAAAAGGCAGTTTATAATAAGGCAACAGAAGGAGCTGGCTCTTGTTCTCTGGCATTGAGGTTCAGGGATTCTAGATCACCACATGGACCACAACAGGGGCCATCTGTCCAATCCTCATGGTGCCATTGATATCCTGCAGGAAGCACATTTTCTGTGGTTGACTTCTTGGGGTTCTCGGCTACTTTCCAAAACTGCTCAGTAGAAATTTCTGCTTTCAGAGAGCACTGGGTGTTTGAATTTCATATGGGAGAGTTTATATAGATTTATACTTTTCTAGGAGGGAAAGGAGGGAGAAGTTATGGGTTGGGTTATTGGACACTGCTATTGAGGTTTATCTTCACTGATTCAGGAATCTTATGTTATTGTAGGTGCTAGGGAGAATGGAGAAGCACTTCATCACCAGGTATTGGTGGTGGCCATGGGCCTAGACACACGGATTTAAGAAATATGAAATGCAAGATTGGGATAGATAGAGGCTTTTTTCCCCTCTTCTCTTTCTCTTCTCTAGTGGAAATCATGTTGTTTTATTCCTTCTGAGTTCAAAGGATGATTGTAAAATAATTCCTGGGTCTTAATAGGACTAAAAATTTGGGATGGAGTTCTTCCATGTCTCAGGATAGAGTTTTTCAAGCCAGGGAGGAGGAAAGAGGAGGTACTGAGTCCCTGGTTCAGAGAGAAACACAGAGACAGAGGAGAAAAGGGGGTTGAAGATTTGGGTGATCCAGAATCAGAGGTAGGATTTGATTATCAAAATTCAGGAGACAAGTAAAGAGATATGTTCTGAGGCAGTCAGAAGGTCCAGCAGTCAAGAGAATTAGGGTATGAGTTTTATAAAAAATCTCAGATCATTTGCAGCATTCCAAGTCCTTTGGGTACCTCTGTGTTTTTGTGTTGGGATATGAGTGGCCATCACCCTCTTTCCTCCAAGAGATTCATCTAGGCTGCTCTCACCACTACTGAGCTGAGTGTCTCCTATCCTCCCTCCTCTATATGAGGCAGGATATTCCACTGAAGTGAATGAGAGTGTCCATTGCATGAGAATTCTAAAGCTGAATCAATTCAGGGGAATCTGGAATGTAGACCTACTCTTTTAGACTGATAACTATGACAAACTTGCATTTCCTTTTTTATTAATATGAATATTTTATTCATTTTTCAATTATATGCAATAGTGGTTTCTATCAATCATTTTTCTTGCAAAGTTTTGAATTTTACAATTTTTCCTCCTCCCTCCCTCCCTTCCCCCCACCCAACAGAAGGCAATCTGATCTTCTTTACATTTGTTTCCATTTTATGCATATATTAAAATTGAATGTGTTGAGAGAAAAACATATCCTTATGGAAAAAAGAAAATATTAGAAATAGCAAAATTATGTAATATATAAGATGACTTCTTTAAAAATTTGAAGATAAAAATCTTTGGTCTTCATTTAAACTCCACAACTCTTTCTCTGGATACAGATGGTATTCTCCATCTCAGATCCCTGAAAATTGTCTCTGATTATTGCACTGATGCAATGAGCAAGTCCATCAAAGTTGATTATCAACCCCATGTTGCTATTAGGATGTACAATGTTCCTCTGGTTCTGCTCATCTTACTCAGCATCAATTCATGCAAGTCTTCCCAGGCTTCTCTGAAATCCCATCCCTCCTGATTCCTTATAGAACAATAGTGTGCCATCACATACATATACCACAATTTGTTCAACTATTCCCCAAATTGATGGACATCCCCTCAATTTCCAATTCTTTTCCACTACAGAGCTCCTAGGAATATTTTTGAACATGTGGGATTTTTACTCCTTTTCCTGATCTCTACCACTACTAGTAGTGGTATTGCTGGATAAAAGATTATGAATATTTTTATTGCCCTTTGGGCCTAATTCCAATTTACTCTCCAGAAAGGTTGGATCAGTTCACAGCTTCACCAACAATGCATCAGTGTCTCAGATTTCCCACATCCCTCCCAAAATTGATCATTATCCTTTCTGGTTGTATTGGCTAATCTGAGATGTGTGAAGTGGTACCTCAGAGATGCTTTAATTTGCATTTCTCTAATCAGTAATGATTTAGAGCAATTTTTCATATGACTTTAGATAGTTTTGATTTCCTCTCTGAAAATTGCCTTTGTGACCATTTGTCAACTGTGGAATGGCTTGTTGCTTTTTTTTTTTTTTTATAAATTTGATTCAATTCTCTAAATATTTTAGAAATGAGTCCTTTGTCAGAAACACCAGTTGTAAAAAATTGTTTCCCAGTTTACTACATTTCTTTTGATCTTGGCTAGAGTGATTTTTTTTTGTGTATTCAAAATTATCTAATTTATTTTTTATAATGTTCTCTATCTCTTCCTTGGTCATAAACTGCTCCCCTTTCCATACACCTGACAGGTAAACTATTCCTTGTTTTCCTAATTTGCTTATAATATTGTCTTTTATGTCTAAATACTACACCCATTTCAAGCTTATCTTGGTATAGGGTGTGAGATATTGGTTTAATCCTACAAACCTGGATTTTCTTGGTCTCCTTTATGCTCAATAGTCTATTGCTTACCTACTTCCCAAACCATTGCTTCTTAAACTTCTTGTTACTTCCTTTTAGACCCTTTGGATTGGATTCATCTTTTGGTTTTGCTACATGGATATTACCTCAGGTTTATGTAACAACATGATCAGCATTTCTGACAGCCATCATGGGCTTATCTTTCCAATTTAAGACCTATATCAATATCTATTTGTTCATAATAGGATTCTTCTTTCACCCTAACCTCACTTGTGCTGGTTTGTCTTCACTAAAACAATGGAATATAGAAGAGAATGCTTGGATTTAGTATCACCAGCCTGGGTTTGGTTCTGGCTGTGATCCCATTTAAACTCTTCATTTGAAAAATGTGAATTATATTTGAATCTCCTTATCACAAAGACTTGTTATAAGGAAAGCATTTTGTAAGTCTTTAAGAGTATTATAAAAATGTCATATGATGTCATAGTGTGATAATTTTAGAATGAGATAGGATCTTAGAGGTTATCTAATCTTAATTCCTCATTTTACAGAAAAGGAAACTGAGGTTTAAAGAAGATTTTCTGAGAGCTGTCATCATCATCATTGTTATCATTATGATTACTATTACATTTACAATTTTGAATAAACAACTTATGCCACACTATTCACTTCTTATTATATGATTTGACCAAGGTCATACAGATAGTAAGTGACAGAGCCAGAATTCAAAGCCTGGCCCTGATTCTAAATCCAGTGCTCCTTCTATTGTATTAGTATAAAATAATTATAACATTAAGTCACCATTATTATATATTGTTTTTATTATTTGTGATGATGATATACTTTTTCCTTGCTTTCTCCCTCAGAAGTGACTTTCATTAGTTCTATCAATTCCCTACTGGTCTCAAACTTGGGCAGGCCCAGGGGCAGGTCCAGTGAATGGGAACCTTACAATCAAGGGTAAAGATGCTCCTCCAGAGTTGGAGAGAAAGCATTGGAAGCCCAGGATGATTAAGTGAATTACCCAATGTCACTTAGTCAATCAAATGTGAGACTGAGTCTAGATCCCTATGCCAAGATGAGGTCATGAGGGACCCTGCCCAATCAGCGGAGTAGCCTCAGCAGGAGCCATGGCAGAACTGCTCTCTGGGTGTCCCCAGGGCACTGCCTCTTGGACTCCTGGCCAAGCTCCGACTCATCATGGTTTCTTTACCCAACTCCACCCATCCTCTCCACTCTTCTCCCTCTGGCCTGGGGAAAACTCCAATTTAATTCAGTTTTTAAAGGAACACAGAAAGGGAGAGGAAAGAAAGGCGTAGTGAAAGTGGTAGAGCCTGAAAGGATGTCTCTGGCCAGGTAGTGTAATTATATTCCCTACCCACAAAATAGACATAATTACACAGTTTGTTTATATAACACTTTCTTCAGGAAAGCTCTTTATAGATGCTATCTAACTCATCTCTCTGGAGAGGTGGAGAATTGGAGATTTTACAGGAATGGGCCCAAAGGAACGTTAAAGTGATTTAGTATAATCCAAGAACATTATCAGAAAGAGAGAGTGAGAGGGTGAGGATTCTCAGACCAGTTTTACATGTCTTACAATGTTCAGCCCATAAAATCTCAGACGGTGATGGAGGCACATATGAGCACCCCATACCCATGACCACTCATAGAAGAGCCTTCATCTAAATATTGGACTGTAAGCATAGCTTCATCTCATGTGATGGACTCATTAGCCTGAAGCTGTCTTCCCTAATTGTGTGGAGTTTACAGAGAGACCTTCAGCCTCTTGGTTAGTCTCCATGATTTTCAGTAGAAAGCATTGGTGAGGTGCGTTGCTGGTGAGAGGGTAAGCACTAGTACTGGGGAGAGATGATTTTCTTCTGTAGGAAATGAGTCGATTTGTAAGGGAATTCAAGGTGTATCAAGGTGTAATGTAAAAGAGTGTTGAGTCTGGAATCAAAGGATCTGGGTCTCCCTCTCACCATAGTACCAGTGTCACCTTGGACAAGTCACAATGTCTCTGGGCTCCAGTTTCCTCATTTATAAAAGAAGGAAACTGAACAGATTGAAGTACACTTTTTTTCTTCCTCTCACTTTATTTTTCTTGAGGTATCTTTTGGGGGGGGGGAGAGGGGATTATGTTTACTTTTTATAAGACTATTATAGTAATGTTAAAATAAATAAATATTTTTTTTAAAAGAAGGGAGTTGAGAGAGATAGTGAGTTATAGTGGATAGGGTAAAGGACTTGAAATCAGAAAATCTGAATTCAAACCCTACCTCAGATATTTACTATCTGTGTAACCTTGGGTAAGTCACTAAGCCTCTGTCTGCTTTAGTTTCCTCTTCTGTTGTGAGGATCACATGACATAATATTTGTAAAGACTTCTACTGGTAGTTCTGTGGCAAAGTGGACATTGCACTGGACTTGGAATCAGAAAGACTTGAGTTCAAATTCAGCCTCAGACATTTACTGTGAGATCTTGGACAAGTCACTGTTAACTTCAATTTCCTTTTTTTTTTTTTTTAGGTTTTTGCAAGGCAAATGGGGTTAAGTGGCTTGCCCATGCCCACACAGCTAGGCTGGATTTGAACTCAGGTACTCCTAACTCTAGGGCCGGTGCTCTATCCACTGCTCCACTTAGCTGCCCCCAAAAGAAGAAAATGGGGAAACATTTAAGAGATGATATGAAGATTAAATGAGATGTTTGTAAAGTATTTGGCACAGTATCTGACAAATAGCAGGCATTTGTTACATACATATTTCCTTCGTTCCTCTAACTAGATTACCTTTAAGGTGCCTCCCTACTCTATGATTCTATGGTTTTGGGTCTATTTGGATTATTAAAGGAAGCATAAAGATAGAGAGGAAAGAACATCAAATTTAGAATCTAAAGTTCTGACATCTTTATTCTATCAATGCCATTTATCTTTGTAACTGTGGATAACTTGTTTACTTTCTCTGTCTCCATCTTCTTTTTTCTTTTTCATTTTTCTTTTCTTGTTCTCCATTTTCTTACCACCAAAACAGGAGTAATACTTGTAGTACCTAATGCTGAGTCAAAAGATATAATTCACGTAGAATCCTTTGTAACTATAAAAGTAAGATAATTATTATCTTCCATGATTTTTCTTTTTGCTGTAACCATCTGAGGTGACAGATTCAGATGGCTACAGAAATGACAAGACCCATCCTGGTGTTGGAAGAACTTATTCACTTTGAAATAAAACTACCTTTGCTTTCAGGTAGGTCTTTTTCTGTAACAATATAGGGCACCCTCTTTACCCTCTATTACAAGAGGATGAGGAGTCCACAAATTCTCTTGTGTGATAGTGGGTCAGATGCTGATCCTCTTTGAACCTCAGTTGTAAAATGAGGAGATTGGATCAAATCAGAGCCATGATTTTTTTTTTTGTGACATGGACTCAGGGAGTTTGGTGAAGTCTATGAAACCTCTCTTTATTATAATGTTTTTGCTTGCATAAAATAAATGACATAAGATTACAAAAGAAACCACTTACAGTTTAATTGTGAAATAGTTTTACAACTAAAAAAAACCCAAACAAGTTCATGGACCCCAGGTTGAAAGCCTCCAAACTAGATGACCCTTTTCAACTCTACATCCTACGAGTGCCAATTATCCATTTTCAAGTTTTCTAGATTTCCCCGCCTTCTTTCTATCTGACCTAAATTCTCACAAGCACAGTTCAGAATGGTTAGAAGTGACTAATTGTGACTTCATCATGATTTGATCAGACCTTATCATGGGTTTATCAGCCTTCAAGTGTGAAAATCCTTTCTCATTGGGCAGGTGTTACACATGAAGACAGAATCATTCAGAACGACTCACTCTCTGAACTGAAGCACATAATTTCTTTCAGGGTCCAGCAGTTTGGATTAGAAATTCCTGGCTGTCATAGCAACACAAAAGGCAAGAGCATTAATGTGTCCTCCGCAGAACTGTTTAATGTCTTTTTTGAAGGCATCCTCATTTCTGGCTCTGCTTAGGTTGGCCCAGAACTGACCTGACCTTCTCATGATGGGCTGAGACAAGGGGTGGGGGAGGCAGGCAGCTAAAGTCAAGATGTTGATACCTCTTGGTGCCTGGTCTCTGTCCAATTCTCCATCTGCTGCTCCATCACTCAGAGACTCTGCCAGCATCAAAGCAGAGAGAGTGTTATGACCAGATAAAATATACAAATATACAAGATAAAAATTAGGGCAGAGATAAAAATGAATAGGTTGGGTGCTTCATAGAGGCTGGTTGAGTAGGGGTAGCTACAGACTGCACCAAAGCTTGAATATTTCACATGCTGCTGAACTACCTACATGATACAGAACTGAGTTTCTCTATTTTTTTTCACTTTATGTCATAGAGAAGAGAGTTTTTTCCAGGTATGAGTAGTTTTGAAATGTTGACTAGCAGAAACAAATGGATTGCAATTTTTAAATAGTGTTTAGTGTTAATATAGCTACTTTCATTGTAATTTTCACGAAAAGCTTTCCCACATGTCATGGGTGCTTGGCTGACCTATTCAAAAAAGTATCTGAACTTGTAATGAAAAATACCATCCACATCCAGAGACAGAATTGTGGAGTCTGAATGCAGACTAAAGCTTACTGTTTTCGATTTTTAAAATCTGTTCTATGTTTTAGGTTTTTTCCTTTTCAAGGTTTTTTTTTTTCTGATTCTTCTTTCATAACATGATTAATATGAACATATGTTTAACATAGTTATCCATATATAACATATTTATATTGCATTCCATCAGGGAGCAGGGGGAGGGAAGAAAGAAGAGAGAAAAATGTATAGCTCAAAACCTACAAAAAAAGATTGTTGAAAACCATCTTTGCATGTTCTTGGAAAAATAAATAAATTAATCAGAAGAGAAAACAAAACTTCAAATAACTTAAAAAAAAACTTGAAACTTTCCCTCTGGTCTTTTCACCTCTTTTCCTATAGTCCTTAAATTCATGGCTGTTTAATATTAATGCAGCATCAAACCTGGACTAGTCATACTGCAAACCACACAGAAAGGCAGGAAACAAGCATTAAGTACCTACTATGTGCTAAGCACTTTACTAATATTATGTCATCTCATTCTTATAACAATCCTAGGAGGTAAGTGCTATTATTATATTTTATAGATGAGGAAACTGAGGCAGACCAGGGTTAAGTGACTTGCCCTGAGTTACACAGCTAGTAAGTGTCTGAAGCTGATTTTGAATGTGGATCTTTCTGATTCCAGATGCAGCTCTGGCCACTGCTCACAGGATGTGATTCTGAAAGCTTTAGCACTTGGCACAATCCCTGGTACACAGTAAGCATTTAATAAATGCTTTATTGATTGATTTCATTCAATCAATGGAAAGAACTGGTGTCTCTGTTTCTGGGGTTTACTTTCTAGTAAATATTATACCATGTATGAACAGGCAATTTAAAAGAAATGTTGAAACATGAGTAATAATGATTATGAAACCTAGCAGACATGTATTCTATTTATTTGACTTTTTAACCACTTTTCCTCCTTCTGTCCTCTCCTTCCTCCTCCCTTTTTCCTTCCTCCTTTTCTCCTTCCCCTCTTACTTTCCTCCCTCCTTTCCTTTATCCCTTCCTTTCTTCTCTCCCTCCCTTACCTTCTTCCTTCCCTCCCTCTGTTCCTTCCTTCATGCGTTTCTTGGTTATTAATGATAGTGAAACTTAGCAGACTTGACTATTTACTACTTTCCTCCCTCCCTCCCTTTTTCATACCTTCCTTCCTTCCTTCCTTCCTTCCTTCCTTCCTTCCTTCCTTCCTTCCTTCCTCCTTTCTTTCTCTTCTTTCTTCTTTCTTTCTCTCTCTCTCTTTCTTCCTTCCTTCCTTCCTTCCTTCCTTCCTTCCTTCCTTCCTTCCTTCCTTCCTTTCTTCCTTCCTTTCTTCCTTCCTTCCTTTCTTCCTTCCTTCCTTTCTTCCTTCCTTCCTTTCTTTCTTTCTTTCTTTCTTTCTTTCTTTCTTTCTTTCTTTCTTTCTTTCTTTCTTCTTTCCCTCTCTTTCTTCCTTCCTCCCTTTCTCCCTCTCTCCCTCCTTCCCTTCTTTCCTTCCTTCCCCCTTTCCTTCCCTTCTTACCTTTTTCCTTTCCTTCATCTTTCCTCCCTCCCTTCCTTCTCTCCCTCCCTTCCCTTCTTCCTCCCCTCTTTTCCTTTGTTCCTTCCTTCATTTGTTCCTTTGAGATGTAATGATAGTGAAACCTAGCAGACATGTTACTATTTACTTGACTATTTACCATTTCCCTCTCTTCCTTTCCCTTCTTCCCTCTCTCCCTTCCTTCCTCTCCCTTCCTCTCTCCTTTCCTCCCTTCTTCCCTTCCTTCTTCCCCTCCTCCTTTCCCTTCCATCTTCCCTTCCTTCATTCCTTCCCCTTCTCTCTCTCTTCCTTCCTCCCTCCCTTCCTCCTTTCCCTCTTATCTTACCTTCCTCCCTTTCTTCATTCCTCCCTTTCTCTCTCCCCCTTCCTTCTTCTCTCCCTTCTTCCCACCCTTCTTTCCTTCCCCACTTCCCTTCCTTCATCCCTTCTTTCACTCTCTTTCCTTTCTCCCTCCCTCCATTCCTTCACTTCCTTCCTTCCTTCCCTCCCTGTCTCCCTTTCTCTCTCCCTTCCTCCTTTTCCTCCCTTCTTACCTCCCTCCCTCCCTTCCTCCCTTTCTTCATTCCTTCCTTTCTCTCTCCCCTTCCTTCTTCTCTCCCTTCTTCCCACCCTTCTTTCCTTCCCCACTTCCCTTCCTTCATCCCTTCTTTCACTCTTTCCTTTCTCCCTCCCTCCATTCCTTCACTTCCTTCCTTCCTTCCCTCCCTGTCTCCCTTTCTCTCTCCCTTCCTCCTTTTCCTCCCTTCTTACCTCCCTCCCTCCCTTCCCTCCCTCCCTTCCTCCCTTTCTTCATTCCTTCCTTTCTCTCTCCCCTTCCTTCTTCTCTCCCTTCTTCCCACCCTTCTTTCCTTCCCCACTTCCCTTCCTTCATCCCTTCTCTCACTCTCTTTCCTTTCTCCCTCCCTCCATTCCTTCACTTCCTTCCTTCCTTCCCTCCCTGTCTCCCTTTCTCCTTCCCTTCTTCCTTTTCCTCCCTTCTTACCTCCCTCCCTACCTTCCCTCCCTCCCTCCCTTTCTTCCTCCTTTTTCCCTCCTACTTTACCTTCCTCCCTTCACTCTCTTCCTCCCTCCCTCTTTTCCTTTTTTCTTTCCTCATTTTTTTCTTTATTAATGGTAATGAATCCTAGCAGGCATGCTTATTATTTATTTGACTATTTACTACTTTCCTCCCTCTTTCCCTGCTTCCCTCTCCCTTCCTCCCATCCATCCTTTTCTCCTTCCTCTTTCCTTCCCTTCTTTCTTTCCTCCTTTCCACAATCATTTATTGTATATTCACTGGGTACAGAGAATTTTGTGAGGTGCTGAGAGATGCAAAGTTTAGATAAGACATTACATCTGCTTTAATGGAGGTAACAGTCTAGTAAGAAGATGTGATAAATACTTAAATAAATGGAACATAGGATAGGGAAACAGGAAATGAAACTGTGATTTGTTTGCCATAGGGAACTCTCAGTTAAAAAGGGCAGAAGCATGTGTAGAACCTGTACTAAGTGCTAGGCATTGTCCTAAGGAGTTTTTGCAAATATTATCTCATTTGGTCCTCACAACTACAATGAAAACTGGTGCTATTAATGTCCCCACTTTACAGATAAGGAAACTGAGGAAAAGTAATTTACTCTGGTTCACACAAGAGCCTGAGGGTGCATTTAAACTCAGGTCTTCCTAACTCCAGGTTTGGTGGCACTGCCCACTACACTATCTAGTTGCCACCTAGTGGAAGAGGAGGAAGACATGTATGGTCTGGGTGTTCTCCATGCAAGGAGAAGCTGGATGGTACTTCAATCAGAGAGAAAGGCTGCAAGGACAGAGTATTCTCAATGTGTGAATTCCAGATTTTGAGTAAGGCTTTAGAATGAGGAGCTGGGACATGGGAGAAGATGTTCAGAGTACAGACTGGAGAGGAATGAGAGATGGCTAAGACAGAATTTTCAATGATTCCCTCACTGCTTACAATTTTAAAAGTCCATCTTTCAAATCTCCTACTGATTCCCTGAAACTGAAAATCAAGGAACATTGTAATGTTCAAAGATTCAAAATTACAGATGACCAGAAAAGCAGTGGAAAATATCAGGAACCACATTACCTATTAAATGTGAGAAATAACTAAAGAGAGCATTATCAAAGTTATATATATATATATATATATATATATATATATATATATATATATATGTGTGTGTGTGTGTGTGTGTGTGTGTGTGTGTCTGGATGAAAGGTTATTGTAGAGTTAACAGAAGGTCAATCTGAGGAATATCCTGGTATCCATGAAATTTTTCTAAATTAATTTTTTTCAGCTATCAAGTATAAGTATCTTCCCTACTCCCCCCCAAAAGAAAAAGCTTTCATATGCAAATAAAACAAATTCCCATATTAGCCATGTTCAAAAAATATGTGTTTCATTCTGCATATTTTAGTTTGTCATCTCTCTGTTGGGAGGTGAGCAGCATTCTTCATCATTTGTTCTCTGAAATCCATCCATCCATCTATCTATCTATCTATCATCTATCTATCTATCTATCTATCTATCTATCTATCTATCTATCTATCTATCATCTTTCTATCATATTCCTATATATCTTTCTATCCATCTATCCACCTAATATTAAACAGAAGAGGAAATCTGGTACATTAAGTGGATTATTTGTAGTGTATAATGGAGGCTTATGAATGTATGGACTCCACATTCCAGAAATACTTATGGCTGAGACAGGGAAAAATTCTCTGGGTTACATCTCCCAGAAGCCTCTGAATGAGCTCCACAGTGTGGTGATGTCATACATTGAGTGCACTGCTTAGATGGGAGCACTCCAGGTTATCAGATTAAAAAAAAAAGACTGGAAGAATTAGATGGAAGTTAGTGAAATAAGAGCTGTTAAACAAAAGTCACAGGAGACAGGAATAAGTGGTAGCCGCATTTACCAGGTTAAGGGTACAGATGGAGGCTTTGAAAGTCAAGCTGGTGCCACAGAGATGGTGGTGACACAGAGAGAATCTGTGCTGTGAGAGACCTACTTTAGACATCTGTGGTTCCCAAGAAGTCAGTTCTCAGTAGCTGCAGCCTCTGAGATCAAAAGGGAAGAATGAATCTAACCTGAGAAAACTAAAGATGTTGACCTTAAATACCTGTGCCTTCAGTTTAGACTCATGTGGGCTTCTCCATTCTCTGTTGAGGAAAGTAATGAATTGACAGTTTAGAAAATGCTTCAGTTTCTTGTCATTTATCTTATCTTTTGTGTTAATTGACTGTGGTTTTTTAAAAAAAAATTTTATTCTGACATGATGTGCCTTCTGGTAAAGAATCATTGGGTGGAGACTTGGAAATGTGTTTTTGAAAAGACAATCATCTAAGACAGCACAGCTAACCTGGGAAATAGCAAACCACCCCCAGAATTATAGGAGGCTCAGAGCTTGGTTTCTGAACACATGATGGCCCTGGTAGAGAATCCAACCTTCTTCCTCTCTTCTCAGCAGATTCTTGTGGAAGAACAGGATTTCTCTCTACATTCCAGGTTCAATTCACTGGGTCAGCATCTATTCAAATACTTAGCTCTTAGTGCCCATCAAATGACTTTTTGTAAGAATAAGTCACATGAAATATGAAATCCAGAGGATACTAAATTGATATGTTAGATAGAAATTGAATCTGGATTCAGGAAAATGACTTTAAATCCTGCCTCAGATAGTTACTAGTTGTATGACCCTGGACAAATCGTTTCACCTCTGTTTGTCTTTATTTTATTTTATTTTATTTTATTTCATTTTATTTTATTTTTTAGGCTTTTGCAAGGCAAATGGGGTTAAGTGGCTTGCCCAAGGCCACACAGCTAGGTAATTATTAAGTGTCTGAGATGGGATTTGAACCCAGGTACTCCTGACTCCAGGGCTGGTGCTTTGTCCACTGTGCCACCTAGCCACCCCTGTCTTTATTTTCTTACCTGTAAAATGAGGATAACAGTACTTTCCTACCTCCCAAGGTTGTTGTGAATCTCTAATGAGGTAATATTTGTAAAGTACTTTGCATACCTTAAAACTAGCTATATAAATGATAGCTATTGCTACTAATTAAAATAATAATCATTGCTGATTTTATATAGATAGCTTTAAGGTTTGTAAAGAGCTTTACATATATTATTTGCTTCTCTCAACAATCTTGTAAAGCAGGTTCTATTATCTCATTTTAAAGAGGAAACTGAGGCAGAGGTTAAGTAACTTGCTCAGAGTTACTCAGCTAATATATTTCTGAAGTAGGATTTAAATTCAGTTCTGTGTTGCTCAGTGATGTCCAACCTCTTATGGAATTTTCTTGACAAAAAAACTGCAGTGGTTTGTCATTTCCTTCTTTAGTGGATTAAGGCAAACAATCTGACCTCAGATATCTACTAGTTTTATGTTCCAGGGCAAGTCACTCAACCTCTGCCTTAATATACTGGAGGAGGAAATGGTAAACCACTCCAATATCCTTACAAAGAAAATCTTATGCCCATGGGGTCACAGAAAGCTGGACACAACTGAACAGCATGTTGTGAGAATGAGAACCACTTCAGTGGAAGTGTCTAGATGAGGTCAACATCTTTAGTTTTCCCAGGTTAAGTGATTTGCCCAAGGTCACATAGCTAGTAAATGTCTGAGACCAAATTTGAACTCAGGTCTTCCTATCTTCAGGTCCAGTGCTCTATCTATTGAGTACCTAACTATCTGTGGGGGTTTTCAAAATTGTCCAGACTGCAAGAAAAAAAAAGCCACTGAGGCATCTTTGGGCCAGTGGCTCATGATTAAAGGGTCTATGGGCCCTCTAATATAGGGGAGCTCCTTCCTCAAAATCTGAGATGCTCACTTAGGTGGAACAGGCCAAAAATACAGAATCTGACTGGTGAATAGACCTGCCTTTATCCCTCCAGGAGGGTCTAGGAAATATATAGAATCCCAGCAGACCTGAACAAATTTATCCAGGAGGTCCAAGCAAAGCTGAGGAGCAGGCTCGTGGGGTCGGGCAGAAGAGCAAATGTCAACACATCTACATGGACTGATAGGCCAGTAGAAAAGCAGAGTCACTCACTGGCTACCTGCTCACAGTCATCTCTCCATGTTGGGCAATAGATAAATGACAAAGGTTTGAGGGGCACCAAAAAGAGCTGGCAGTCTTGGTCACTATAACAAGGAAAAGTAAGGGTAGAGGGTCTCTGGTTAAGCTTCCTAATTCATCCAGGTCCAGAACTCTCAGAATCTTTCTCTAGATCTTTATCATCTCCATCATTTCTTCTGCACAATCTTGGCTTTTATAACCTATCCCCATCCATGTTCTTAGTGGGAGTTATTTTCTTCTGTCTCTCAGTATCCCTCTGTCAATATTTAGCAATGATCACAACCCTTGTCTTTGCAAACCCTGTATGATTCTCCTAGATTCTTTCTAAGATGTTCCTCCAACCCTTGCCCTGGAGGAATTTCTATCCAATTGGAATACATGTTAGATGACATTATGTGACAGGAAGGCTCATGCAGTTTTCTGGGACATTTCATTCAGAGAATTTAGGGAATAAGAGAAAGATGGACGAGAGTATGGGATTTTTAAAGTGGAGAGTTAGGAAGTGACTTCTGGATTTCCTCAATGTAATTGCACATATGCCCTTGAGTATTTTTATCACTGAATTCTCTCTCTGTTGCTCCTGGGACCCACATACTGACTAACTCATCCCTGGCTCTGGGGACACATTTAATATGCTTGGCTGTCATCTCAATGAATGTGTAGGACTAATGAGATCTGAACTACAGCAAGTGAAGCTCATAAGATGACTTCTTTAAAGTGTAATTATGAAGCTCATTGGTTACTGATGCCAAATTTATCCCTCTGAGCTTTTAAAAGGACCTTAGTCTGAATTTCCTCACCCACCTACATTAAACCTTTCCTGATGATCACAGACAACTTCAAATCATTAGTTGCCAGTGGACCCCTTCTGGACTGCTTAAGAATCATTGATTCCTCTGTCCTTAGCAAAGTTCATTTAACATTCAGAGCTATCTAAAAATTGAGGCAGCTAGATAGCTTAGCAGATAGATTGCTGCACCTGAAGTCAGAAAGATCTGATTTCAAATATGACCTCAGATATCTACTAGCTCTGTGTCCCAGAGCAAGTCACTCAACCTCTGCCTTAATACACTGGAGGAAGAAATGGCAAACCACTCCAATATCCTTACCAAGAAAATCTTATGCCCATGGAGTCACAGAGAGTTGGACGCAATGTTGTGAGAATGAGAATCACTTCATTGGAAGTGTCTAGATGATCCATGGTGCTGTAAAAATCCCTGGACTTAGAGGGTAGCTTGACATCGATGAACAGAACGGTTTCTGTTAATATTAAGATGTTATAATCCTATTCAGTCTCTTTCCACATCTCCAGCTAAAACTGCATGAAATTGTCTCAGGATAAAAAGCATATGTTTTATTTTTTTTTAAGTTCTAGGGAAGGAGATTTTATATCCTAGTAAGGTTTACCCTTTCATGGTCTAACACCAAGTCAAGAAATCTGACCCAAATCCCTCCTGCTACAGTAGAACAAGTTCAGAGACATGCTTTTATTCCATAATTCTTCATTCTTCTTTAAAAAACAAAACAAAACTATACACAGTCATGCATTTGTCTCTTATAAATAGTCTTTAATTATCTGAGGAATTTAAGGGAAAAGGAATCAAGAAAGTTAGATAGCTAGCTCCTCCTTGAAATGAGGGGAGGCGGAAAAGAATGACTGCTGTTTGGCGGATTATACAGAATATTCTCTGTATTGTGTATTTGCCCTAATCCCAAATTTAGTGACTCTGGGGAGTAGAGATATGCTAATGATGGGAGGAGGAGTCTGGATGTAGGAAGCTGAAACTGTGGAAACTTAAAGGCTTTGAGCCTGGGTGGTCTCCATCAACTCAACCTTAGCAGAATCCCCAGAAGCATTTTTGCACCTGGACCCCCTCATTAAAACCTCTTTTTCCCAGAGTCTTCTCCACCCTCCCCACTTAATCAACAGAGCAGGGAAAGGGAAGGAGGCCAAAAAATGGAGAGAGAGAAATTCTAGAAAAACTCTCATGGAAGTAAATTTCATAAACCATTTGTCCCCAACACCATCCAAAGTTCATGTTTTTATGGAATGTTCTGCTTGACTGCATATGTATAATCTAAATCAAATTGCTTTCTTTCCCAAAGAGGGGAGAGGGAGAGAATATCAAGGGAAATTCAAAAATTTTTAAAATGAATGTTAAAATTTTTTGTTTATATACAAATGAGGAAAAAATAAAGATTAAATGCAAAGTGCATGTCTTGAATGAGTGAGGCTGGAGGAGAGAGGGAACATGTCTATGTAGTTACATGGAAGATGCTATAATGGGATAGTGGGTAGAATACTTGGCTCAGACAGAAGACGACTGGTTTTAAGCCCTGCATCTAACATTTATTAGGTCTGTAATCTGGGACAAATAATTGAAACTTTCTTTCCCAGTTTTCTCCCTTATAAAATAGATATCCCTCTGTGGTGTGGTATAAGTAGACAAAAAATTCACATTGGGGTCAGGAAGATCTGAGTTCATATCCCATCTCTAAGATATTAACTATGTGACCCTGGGGAAATCATTTAAAATCTCAGGGACCCAGGCAATTCTCTAAAAGTGAAAGATATATGAAAAATACTGATTAAGATCTTCAAATAATTCCATATTCTAATAAAATCACAAACAAACAAACAAAACAAAAAGAAAAACACTTTCACAGGGTTCAATGAGATCACTGGTGCCTATAACTCAAGTGCCTTTCATGTTTTGAGATAGATGCTATTATATCAATAAGTAAGTAAGATCTATTCTAGAACATCTTTCACACAATAGACAACAACTCTGTTGAATGATGTTTGTAGGTGTGGACCTACCCATTTCGGAGCAGACAGAAGTACTGTTTGTGAGAATCCAACTTTCAGAGGGAAATAGAGACCTCTTGGACCTCACCCAAAGGAAAGTTATTTACCAAGGCACCAATAAGACTCCTTATAAATCAATTGAACCTCTATTATGGTTCTTTGACCTAAGCTCTGAGGACAGAGCTAGAGCATACTTCCTCTGAGGTGATTCCAGTTATGACTATGGCTGAAGGAGTCTTGAAAAGGAAAAGGGGGGGGGGAAACCAAGCATTTATTGATCACTTATGAAGTGCCAGGATCATGAAAATGCAAGAAAACAGAAATGTATTGCTGCCCCCAAGGAACTGAAGATGATACCAAAAAGGGAATTGAAAAAATGAGGGAAGAGATAAAGGAATGATCTTGAAGGACAGAACATCAGGTCTGGGAGGGGAATGAAGGCTGACCAACTTTGGTCCTTTTACAAAAAGGATGCTCCAGGAGGAACTAACCAATGGAAGGTGGGGAGTGGACCTGAAGGGGGGTACCCCATGTTGAGCAAACAAAAAAGAATGGTGGAACATTCTAGGGTAAAGAAGCCCTGGGTGCTGAGAAAAGTTCTAAGATGATACAGCAAGGGTTTTGAAATCTATAGTCAGAAGCTGAACTGAGAAGAAAATGAATCACGTGACCTGTCCCCATTTAAAAAAAAATTGACTTTTTTATTACCATGTATACGTTTACTTGTCTTCTGGCTTGTTGAAGCAATAGATTAGACAATGTTTATCAAAATGGCATACCTTAAAGACTCTAGTACCACATGCATCAGAAGGTCACTCCAATCAATGGTAGCTAATTTTACCATTCTCAACAACCCTAGGGTATATTAGAACAGCAAGTTTAATCTTTTTTCTCTTATGCGTGTTCTTTTTTGGAAGTGGTATAAGGCTTCTTTCTCTTCTTGGCACCACTCTGAAGCCACAGAACAAGATGAAGGGTAAACTCCTTATGAATTATAGCCAGACAAAGTACATTCATCTTCTAGTTACTTGCCTGCAAAAATCAAGGGGATTTGTTGATCAAGGGGAATGCCTTTCTTATCTTGTATCTTGGTCTTGATATTTTCAATAGCATTAGATGGCTTGACCTCACCAGTGATGGTCTTCTCCTTCAAAATCTTCATGAAAATCTTCATTGTGGTACTGGGCCCACTTGTTGATGGCTCATCAGGGAGCCCATCTACTTGTTCATTCTGACCTCACACTGGGCCCAGTCAAGCTGATCTTAGTCAAGCTGCCTCCTACCCTGAGGCTTTTACTGTTACCCTAGAATAAATTCCCACATAATTTCCTTTTCAAAAATTTCTCTTTTTGCAGTTTAAAAATCATAGAATTTGGAAATGAAAGCCACCATGGAAAGCATTTAGGTGGAAACCCTAAGGTCAGAGATGCTGAAGTTTCCCCTGCTACAACTCAAACTTTCCATCTTATTTCTTATCCCTTCCCTTGTCCTCTTTGTTAGTCAAGTTTCCTTTCTTAATTCTCCCCTGGCTTCATTTAGGAGAACAGAAGCACCACTATTATATGCTGTTTACTGCAATTACCAAGATGACAAGCTGATATTTAATCCTATAAATACCCAACAGAGTTTCACAAGTGTAATCACATTATGGAGAAAGACAGCTCCGTATCATTTTAAGGGGGTAGATGTGGGTAACCACAGTCAGGTCTGAGCTCAGAAAGGACTATCTTTGTATTGAATATCCCAACCTGCTACCCAGGCTTGTAAATGCTTACATTCATTTCAAGTTTTTGAACTGGAGTGCATTTTGGAACTCTATGAAATGGGATCAGCCTCCTAATGGGTTAAAAGAAATCCCAATGCTTGACCCTATGAGCTGAGTAAGATACCTTCCTTCTGGGGTGATATTCAACACCTCCTGGAAATGAAAATACATGAGATCATTGGGATTGCTATAGAAGGACTTGGCAGATTTTTCACACTTCCTAGTTTGCAAGATAGCACTTGGAGTGGGGCCTCTGACTTTTTCTCACAGTAAAAGCTAGCTATTGGTATGGGGCCCAGTCTGACTTTCCAGTCTCAAATCTGTCTGACTTTTGTCAATGGGTGTTAGCCTGATAATGCTGAAGAGTTTGACTCCAGTTTTCTCCAAATACAGATTGTCTCTTCAAGCAATCTGGTTGTGTGAAGATTTGAGTTGTAACAAGAGGGACTGAGGGAATTATGAGACTTTGAGTGAGTCACAGTTCCTCTGGTCTTCAGTAGATGGTCAATAAATTTTTGCTTTAATCCAATGAAAATGAAGCTATGAAATGAAAGATGTGATCTAAATCATCTCTAATATCATCTCCTGCTTTGCTATCCTATGAAGTTAAACATGTAGACATTTTCTGAGAGAGAAGGTCATTGAACATTACAATGGTCATATCAAGGAAGGGTATGGAATCACCTTATCCAGAAGAACTTTCTCTAAAAAAAGGTGTTAGATACAGTCCTGCTCTGAAAAACCATATAACCAACGCAAGATCAATCAAGAATGTGTTTAAAAACCAGCTTGACTAGACTGAAAAAAGTTGATTGTTAAATTTTCAGTGGGGGCATTTACAGTTCAGAAATTTGTTGATTGCCTAATATATTAAACTTAAAAGGGTATTGTATACACATCTTTTTTTCAGTCAGCTTTTAAACATTTATCAGTACAGTTCTTCCTGTGTCTCTCCTTTTTCCTGATTCCAAATCTTCAGCTAAGCCTCTAGTAAGAAGAAGAAAAACTATATCATTATGAATTAAATGGATTATTATTTCGGGCTTATTTCTGATTTTCTGAGTTATAATTATCATCATCACCCATAAAGTTCTGTATGTATAGTTTTTGGCATTTCCAACATTTTCATTTTAGATCTGATGCCCAGCCATTTTAGAAATATTTATTTTTTGAAATAATTCTTATTTATATTTTTTGTTTTTACAATATTTATGTTTCCCTTTAGATTTGTTTCCTTGGCCCCTCCCAAAGAATCATCTGTTATAGTAAAATGTGAAAAAAAAAGAGAGAAAATGTTCCACAAAGCTAAACAAAAAAATCAAAGGAATCTGATGTTATATGTAGGATTCTACACCCTTGAGTCATACATAAATACATAAATCTAAAGGATTGGGGTTTATGAAACAGAACTTGTAAAGAAAAGTTAAAAGAACTGAATTCTTTGAACTTAGGAAACAGAACTCTAAGTTGAGTTGACAGTTCCCTTTATCTTTGACTATCTAAAATTGAGAATCCCATTGCTGATTTCTCCATTCCCCTCCCCCTCAAATGGTAGATTTTATTTTATTTATTCATTTATTTAGGTTTTTTTTGCAAGGTAAATGGGGTTAAGTGGCTTGCCCAAGGCCACACAGCTAGGTAATTATTAAGTGTCTGAGGACAGATTTGAACTCAGGTGCTCCTGACTCCAGGGCTGGGTGCTCTATCCACTATGCCACCTAGTCGCCCTGTTAGGTTTTATTAAAGATGTGTATGTTTAGTTATTTTTCATTCATGACCACTCTTTGTGACCCTGTTGGGAGTTTTCTTGGCAGAAATACTGGAATGGTTTACCCTTTTCTTCTCCAGCTCATTTTTCAGATGAAGAAATGAGAAAAATAGGGTTAAATGACTTGCCCAGATGAGACTTCCTGACTGGTACACTCTCCATTGTACTACTTAGCTGCCCATATTAAAGACACCTATGTTCAAATCCAAGTTCCAATACTTAATTCTATGATGGGGTAAACTATGTTCTACTTTTTTGACCTTCAGTTTTCTCATCTGTATAATGAGGAGTGTAATACTTGTATTGTCTCTCCCCTCCCCCCATTCCAGAGGAGTGTTATGAAGAGTCTTCAGACACTTAAAGCATTGTATGAAGGTGAGTTAATATTACTCTTCATATCTTCTTAGACACATAATTGGCTGTAGAGAATAAAAGTTCCTGTTGTGTTCATTGTTGGTAGTTTAAAATGGAAGACTCACCCCCCTAAATATCTCTCCCAAGCATATATTTGTGTTGTACTGGATTGATGGGAATAATTATAGAGTTGGGGTTTTGGTAGATCCTCTTATTAAGTGAGGCACAAATAGGCCCACATATACTTGTGGAAGAGGTTTGACAATTCCTGAAATGCCTGGTTCCAAACAGTTCCAGATAGAAGATACCATGTTAGCTTAGCAAGATCTAGCTGTTTAACATCATTACTTAGCTGGGCTTTTGCAATAACATTCTAATTGACCTCCCTGTCCTATCTCTCTCCATTTTAATCTTCCACTCAGTTGCCAAAATGATTTTCTGGAATCACAGGTTTCATCCTCTCTCTTCATTCTTCTCACTTCTACTTAATAAACAGTAGTTTCTTTTCCCTTCTGGCATGAAATAAAATCTTTTTTTTTTTTTGGCATTTAAAGTCTTCATAACTCTATTCCTTTCTACCTTTCCAGACCTCTTTTGTAAAATAATATTTTATTCCCCCATTACATGTAAAATAAAATTGATATTCAGTTTTTAAAAAAGTTTTGAGTTCCATATTCTGTCCTATCCTCTTCTCTTCCCTCCATGAGCTAGAAAGCAGTGTACATGAACAATCCGTATAAAACATATTTCCATAATAATCATTTCTAGTCCTTTTACATTTTACTCCCCTCTATTATACTCTGATCCAATTACGTTGACCAATTATTTGCTGTTTCCCATACACAGTGTTCCATTTCTCTAGATGTCCCCTATGCCTAGAACGCCCTTCCTATTCCCCTCCAAGTTTACTTGGCTTTCTTCAAACTCCACTCAAAACCCATCTTCTGCAGGAGACCTTATCTGGTTGTTTCAGGTGATAGAACCTTTTCCTTTAAGGTTATCTTCCATCTATTCTGTATGTATCTAAATACATCTTGTCTCCATGTCTCACGAGAATGTAAGATCCTTGAAGGCAAGAACTGTTTTGTCCTCTGAATCCCCAGGTCTTAGTACACATTCATGGCACACAGTAGGCATTAGTAAATGCTTGTTGATTGATTGATTGACCAATGATTATGTTCTCCATATTCTCTTGTTTATGAATAGTACTGTGCTGATTATACCAAATGCTAGAATACTCAAAGATATCCTTCTCAATGACATTGTAAAGAAAGATGAAGGCTCCCAAAGATAAGTTTATCTTTATAACCAAATGGTTGAAAAATGCCTATTATTCAGACTAGATGGGGAAGGGCAGCTCATTGAGCTAATCCTCAATATATCTATATCTATCTATCATCTATGTATCTATGTATCTATGTATCTATGTATCTATGTATCTATGTATCTATCTATCTATCTATCTATCTATCTATCTATCTATCTATCTATATCATCTATCAAGATTCTGAAAATCACCTGGCAGGAGAAGATACCAGACAGAGGTCCTTTCTTGAGCTAAACTGCCAAATATTTCAACATTACTACAGAGAGTGCAATTATGATGGACTGGACATGTTGTTAGAATGCCAGGCATATGTTTGCCAAAAAAACAACTATTTTTTTTGGAGAACTCACGCAGGGCACACACTCACAAGGGGGGTCAGAAGAAGTGATACTGAGACACCCTGAAAATCTCATTGAAGAATTTTAGAATTGATTGTACAGCTTGGGCGACACTGGCATAGGACCTCCCAGTTTGGTGTGCCCTCATCAGTGAGGGGACTGCACTCTATGAGGAAGACTTGTATGTAAGTTTAGAGTACTCACCCCAGGTGTTCACATGGACTATTTGTGCCGGACCTGTGATAGAACATTTGGAGCTTGTATTGGTCTGATCTGCCACAGATGGACACACTGTAATTTGTCTCAAATATAGTGATGTCATTTTGAACTTCTTCGATAACAAAGGACAAGAACCAACCAGATCACAGATAGTCATTGCAGTAGGACTCAGAACTGAACAGGAGGAAAAGATTGGGCTGGCTTGTATTTGGGAAATTTTGCAGCACTTTCAAGGATCCCAAGCTATTCCCTTATACAGATAAACCCATGTTTAACACCAGTGTTTAAAGTAACACAATATGTTTTGGAATCATGAAGAATAAGAAGCATGTCAGAAGAATAAAAACTGCAGGTAACCCCAAAGGTTACTTGTCTCAGAGAGACATTTGGTGGGCATATCAAGGTTATAGCATATTATCAGTGATGACTTGTATTCAAAAAATAGTATAAAAGATATTAACCAGGAAATGTAGGATTAGAAAGAAGATGAAACAATTATGTAGGAAAAATGGGAGTTGTTTTGGTCAACAAGGAATTACTAATTTTTTAATATGAAATTGCAAAATCTCTCTTTCACACAACTTGCTTTTTAAAAGATACATATTAAATTCAGTATGCTACTTTTAAATTGTCCTGCTTGTTTGTTTCCTTCCTTTCTTTTCTGATTACCTAAAAAATTTCAATAATACACTCTGCTTTTTTGAAAAAAATTACTATTGTAAATCCTGACTCCCTAAAAACATGGTCTCCTAATTGGAGAGAGATAAAAACTTTTGTAATAAATAAGTATAAGGAGCAGCTAGGCGGCACAGTGGATAGAGCACCAGCCCTGGAATCAGGAGGACCTGAGTTCAAATCTAGCCTCAGATACTTAATAATTGACTAGCTGTGTGACCTTGGGCAAGTCACTTAAAACCCCACTGCCTTAAATAAATAAAAAATTTAAAAATAAGCATAGTTAAGCAAAATTTCATACATCTTCAATATTCAAAAGTGATGTTTCATTCTGCATCTTAAATCTCAGGAGGACATCATCCAGGAGTTGTGGGGTAGTCGTTGAATTGATCAATTCTTGATTTTCAACACTGTTTTTCTTTATATTGTTGCTATTAATGTATAAATTTTTTCCTGATTATGCTTACTTCACTCTGAAAGTCTTCCCTGGTTTCTCTAAAATCATTCCATTTGTTATTTTTTATGGTGCAATAATTTTTTTTTAGGTTTTTGCAAGGCAAATGGGGTTAAGGGGCTTGCCCAAGGCCACACAGCTAGGTAATTATTAAGTGTTTGGGACCGGATTTGAACCCAGGTACTCCTGACTCCAGAGCTGGTGCTTTATCCACTGCGCCACCTAGCCGCCCCTGGTGCAATAATATTTCATTAAATTTATGTATTCTAATTTGTTTAACCATTCCCCAAATCTTCCAGTTCTTTGCTCCCAAAATATGTTGTTATAAGTGTTTTTATACACATGGGTCACTTCCCCCATGCATTATTAAAAGATCTAGAGCAAAAAATCACAGTTTCACCCCCTTATCCCTACTTCTGCTCAATAAATGCCAATGGCTTTTTTCTTCCCTGGCATTAAATATAAAAAATCCTTTGTTTGGCATTTAACATCTTTATAGCCTGATTTCTTTCTACCTGTTCAGTCCCCCAAAGGATTAAAGAGGTTTAGATATTAGGAGGTCAGTCTATGAACTTGAATAGGAAAAAATTAATTTTCAAAATCCTCTAATTAAATGTTATTATTTTTTCTTTATTAATTTTTAAAAAATATTTTGAGGACACAATAGGCTTCACCAGACTGCCAAAGGGGTCCCAAATATAAAAAAGATGAAGACTCCTTGGTCTAGAGGAAGTATTTCATTAAATTGTATATATTGGCCATGAGGAAGGATTATACTTTTGCAGGAAATACAAACACAGACACACACACACACACACAAATCTGAGGTGACTGGTTCTTTCAAATATTGGTCAAAATCATTTTTATTTATTCAAGTTTTTAATATTCTTATGGCTACCTCTAAAGTACATTTACGTGGTGTTATAGTGCAAAGGATCTGGAAGCTTGATTCTTGAAACTGAATTCCAAAGACACCAAGTCACATAATACCAACAAATCAGATCCACACTTTGAGTTTTCAAAGGATCTGTGAATTTATCTTTGTGTGTCTTGTCTCAGTGATCACTCTGTACAACTGTTTTCTATGTCCTTCTGTAGATTCTTCAATAAATAGTCTGCTCAAACTTAATGGTGTTGAACTGTTTGTATTCCTGCATGGGAAGATGACACTGATAACTCATATGAATCTTTTCGTTTATTAGGGCAGTTAAAAGGAGCTTATATAGATAAGACACAGGAGGGGGGTGAATTTGAAGATATAATATATTAAAAAGATGGAGTTAATGGACAAGAAAGGAATGTACTGGGAGACAAGGAAGGGAGAATTAGAATAGGGTAAGTTATTTCACATAAAAGAGGCAAGAAAAAGCCTTTGCAATGAAGTGGAAGTAGGTCTTCATTCTCTTTGGAAATGATCCAGAAAGGAAAAAGCATTCATACTCAAGTGGATATAGAAATCTATCCTAACCTAGAGGAAAATAGGAGAGGAAAGGAATGCGAGAAAGGAGACAGAGGGAGGGGAGCAGGAGTTAGATGATGGAAGAGAGGGAAGATCATGGGAGAGAGGTCAGATACAACTTATTTTTTTTTTTTTTGCGAGGCAAACGGGGTTAAGTGGCTTGCCCAAGCCCACCCAGCTAGGTAATTATTAAGTGTCTGAGACCGGATTTGAATCCAGGTACTCCTGATTCCAGGGCCGGTGCTTTATCCACTACGCCACCTAGCTGCCCTACAAGTTACTTAAAAAAATTTTTTTTTAATTTATTTAAGGCAATGGATTTAAGTGACTTACCCAAGGTCACACCGCTAAGCAATCATTGTCTGAGGTCAGATTTGAACTGAGGTCCTCCTGACTCCAGGGCTGGTGCTCTATCCACTGAGCCACCTAGCTGCCCCAAGATACAACATACTTTTAAGGAGGGACAGGGAGAAAGGAGAGAGAGAATAGAATAAATGGGGATGAGGGGAGAATAGGATGGAGAGAAATACAGCTAGCAATAGCAACTGTGGGAAAAATATCAAAAATATCAATTTCTCTTATGGACTTATGATAAAGAATGATATCTACTCCTTTTCCCCAAAAAAATGCCTGCCCAATTTGTTGGGGGTTTTCCTCTAGAGCTCTCCACATTGCTTGGATACCAAAGAAGTATATGGGTAGTCCATGTTATTGTTATCTCTTGCTCCCTCTACATCATTGACCCATTCTTCTTGAGTTCATGCATCTCTTTAATGGTATGTTTTATGTTTTGTGTCATAAGTCTTTCATCCTTATTATATTCCAGACTATTCATACCTACAGTGTATCTGTCTATTAACCTTTTGGGTGACTTGTAATTTTTGTTCTTTAGGTATTTCATGATTTCTGGCTCGCCACCAAAAGAATGGTATTAATAAAGTGGTCCTTTGTTTCAGAAATAAGTTTGGGGCCATTAAAAGCAATATTCTATGATTCATTGCTCTCCACCAGAAGAACATTGGCATTAATAGTATGATCCTTTGTTTCAGAGATAAGCTTGAGGTAATTAAAAGCAAGATGAAGTTTCCAAAATGCAGGCCAACTGCATTAGTCTTCCATTTTAATTCACTGGGCTTGGTCAATTGGTCATCTTCAGTCTAATTCATATATACTGATGGACCGGCCAGGATTAGACTCTATGAGGAAACAATGATACAACTCTCAAAGGGTTGTTGAGCATATGAGAGGAAGGAAAGTCTACTTAGGCACTGGAGGAGAGAGAAAAATACATGATAGTTCTTCAAAGAACTTAAGAGCCCACACATTTATTTCTGTTGTCATAGCCTCAATTTAAAACACAAATTACATTTTTTTGAGACTCCTTGTCTGATGTGTTGGAGTCCTGATATGCCTGATGATGCCCACCTATGTATTCACACTTCCGTTAATTGTTTGAAACAAATGGCATTGAGCATGCTGTGAGATTTCTTTATTGATAAATTAATTAATGGAGACCCTGGTATGCACTAAGCTACGTAAGTGTGAAGGGCTATTATAAATAGGGTCAGAGTGTGGGTGACATTTTCCAGGAGTGAAAACTTGCTGGGAGATGACTAGTGTTAAAAAAAAAAAGTGTGGTAGCTAATGGCACAGGGTCTGGAGGGCCCTTGAGGCCGCAGTTGGCTGATGATGAGGTGGTATGAATGAGGTTACATGGAGCTTTAGGGGGTGGGGACAAGATCATCGCAGTGGAATAGAACCCTGAACTTGATTCAGGTTCGTAAATGAGCTTTTCACTGAGAAGGTGGCTAATAAATATTTATTGGATGAATAAATTAGGAGTGGTGCTAGGCCAGTAGCTGATCATAGAGATTAATGGTCACCTTTTGGTTCATTTTTGTTTGCTTGTTTGTTTGTTTTGGCAGAAGGTTGAGGTGGATCACTGGACCTAGAACCAAAAGACCTGGGTTTAAGTCCTGCTTCTGGAACTTACTGGTCATATGACCCTAGGTCAACCACTTAGAATTTCTGAGTCTTAATATTTTCAACTATAAAATCAGAATAATATGCCCTACCCTGATTTTTAATATGGATGAGGAAAAGGGCTTTAAAAATCATAAAACTATATTCAAGAGAGTTCATATGAATGATTCAACACACTTTTATTATGAGCCAGGTGCTGTTACAATCAACAGACATTTATTAAGTGCCTACCAGTTTTAATTACTATGTTAAGGGGTGGGGGCTGGAGGGGTGGGATCCAAAAAGAGGCAAAAGACAGTCCCTTCCCTCAAGAGCTCACAGTCTAATGGGAGGTAACCTAAACCTTCCATGGGCACTTCTAAAGGGACTTTGGAAGAATTTGGCTAGTTGTTACCAGGAAACAGTAGGCTTCTTTTATGAGAGCATTTTAACTTGCAAGGAAAAAGAGGCTTGTGCCTTAACAGAAGATATCTGAAGGAATGTAGAAGAGAGATTTAGGGATGTCAGAGTAGAGTATGGTCACCAGTAAGACAAAGATACTGTGGAAACCTGGAGTGAGGAACATACCACTAAGTCCATGGAGAGATATCTTTCAGACTCAGAGAGAAGATGAGGGGGTGAAGATCCTGTGAGAGATCTCCTCTGGACCTGACCTCCGTCATGTCAGGATCTCATTGCTTTTCCAAAGTTCAATGTGGGTAAGACAGAGTCAGTCATATATGACAGGATGGTTCCCAGATGTTGAAGAGGACTAGGTGTTTTTTGGAGAGACAGAGAGTTTCTAGTAGAAATATTGGATTGGTTTCCTACCATTGCTATCACAGGCAGAAGTAGGAAATTTCTAGGGAGGAAAATTTTATATATAGGGTGTTAACAGAGAAAGAAGGCAGGAGTGGGGTGGGATAGCAGCCAGGAGAAGGGAAGTGTTTAGAGTAGAGACATTCTGGTGCCAGAAAAGCTTGGGCTCCAAAAAAGAAGTTTTCTTTCTTTTTTTTTAATTTAAATTTTATTTATTTGTTTTTACAACTATATGCAATGGTAATTTTTACCCATCTTTTTTTTTTTCGCAAGGTTGTGAGTTTTACTAAAAAAGAAATTTTCTAAACTACTGTAGGCTGTTACATATTAGATAGGGAAACAAGGAGAATAATGCAAAAGGGATGGGGAGTGTATTGTATGTTACAGAGTGATCAAGGAAGCCCTCAATCAACTTGATGAGATTACAGGATACTGACTTTTCTCTGAAGGGCACCTTTATTCATGAAATTAACCATTTTTCCTAGTCCATTGCTGGTAGGACACAGAAATCCAAGGTGACTAGTGAATGAGTCAGGGGCTCTTGTCTGAAGAGCCACCTTTTCCAAACTATGCCACAAGCGGCCTCAAACTTTTCATCTTCTATTGGACTACTGGCTGAGAGTAGAATGAGGGAAAGAAGATTTCTCCTTATCTCTCCTGCCCTTCACTTAAGGGAAAATGGTTCATTGCAAGAGAAGCTTATGGTGAGCCTGAGAGGGAAGTCTTCCTAGTTTTCTTTCTATTTTTTTTTGAGAACCAATCAGAGACGAAAATTCCTGAGAATGGGCTTTCCATGAAAATTTGAAGTTTCAGTCATTCCAGCCCTCACCTCCTCGAGGGAGAAGATTTCCTCAACTACATGGAGAAGAAAGACCAACCTGAGGTGAAAGACCTAAAAGCCATGCCTTGGTGGGGGTAGAGATTGAGGCTGGGAAAAGATCCTGGAAGTTGTCAACCCTCCATTTGTAAAACACTTGGGGAGTGCTGTTTAGCAACCCTAAGTGTCCTTATTTTTCCTTTTTAAGGAGGAGTCTGATGGGTTATTTACTGTTTTACTGTCCTTGTATTTGTTAACTCTTCTGAATCTGTTGTATCTTATACATTTACTATGGTATGTGAAATATATACAATAAATGCTTGTGTTGTAGTTGAGACCTGGTTATCCACATGCAGAGAAATCAAGATCCAAGTCACATCATTAACATATTTAGAAATTTTAGGAGGAGAGGAGAGAGGAACAATGATCCAAAGAAAGAAACTAAGGCTTTGTGGTCAAGCCTTTGTGAAGCCAAAGTCTTTGGGTAGGGAGGGCAGTATGCTCTGGGTCACAGAGTACATGGAAAATTATAGGACATAAATGCAATAGATCAAAAGCATTAGACAAATACAGGAATGAGCAAGAAATCTACCCAGGTCAGCAAGATAATTTAGGAGCAGAAAGAAGAAAGGAAATAACCAAATATGTTCCAATTATGTGTTAAGCACTATTTTTAGTACTCTACAAATATTTCATTTGATGCTCATAACAACTTTGGGTGGTAAGAGTTATTATTTCGATTTTACAATTGAGGCAGGTAGTTAGGTTACTTGCACAGAGTTACATAATTAATAAATATCTGAGGCAGGACTCAGATCTTCTTGACTCCAGGCCCAGTATATTATCCACTGTTGCACTTAACTACCTCCAGGGTGGGGAATAAAGGAAAATAAATTGTTATGGGAATCAGAAAGAATGGCCATGATAATTCTATGACTGGACAGAATGGGGAGGCTCTTGAGACATTTTTAGTAGGATACCTCTGCACCAGGTAGTTTGGCGGTTTTGGGAAGAACACCCCTGTGATGTTGTGTATGCACACACAGAGAGATCTGATCCTGATTGACTGAGAGACCTCTGAGGCTATGAAGTATTCTACATCTTAGGTGAGGGAGAAAGACTTTGGAACCCTTGAAGGGAGAAGCAGAGCTTGAGAAAGATGAAGGAGAGGGGAGATATAGGGTTTTGATTGGCTAGTCTATGTCCTTGAGCTGTCACCTCATCATGTTCCTTGATTCCTAACACTCATTCCCTAAGGCAGTTGAGAATGGACTTTGAAGTGAACTCATTTTCTTCTTGTTTGAACTGAGGATTTTATCTCATTTTTCAAGTCAAAGAGCCCATTTACCATATGTATCCTATCATCAGTTCTAATCTGTATAAGTTTCCTTATTTCTGTTTTATTCCTTGTTTGTATGAAATGACTTATCTTTTGTGTAACTAGCATTTGATGCTAAATTGGACAAGAGTAAGCAGTTAGATTCCTCTTTATGGCAATCAGGGGAAGTAGCTTTTATCCTGAAACCCTAAAGAACATCTGATAGTAGTAGATAGTAGATAGATATAATTCTAGCCCAATACTCCTCTGAGAGATAAGAGAGTAGAGGAATGAATGGCTGGCTAGCTATTGTCTTCCTTCTACTCTACCCAGGAGTAGAAATTATAGGTATTTCTTAATGATGGCCAGGTATTTAGTATGTGTGAATTGCTAATCCAAACATATGAGTTCTTTCCTTCTAGGAATTCCTATGGCATCCTAAAGAGAGGACTAGAAGTATCAGGAAGACCTGGGTTCAAGAGCTTCCTCTGACACATATTGGTTTTTTTTGTTTTGTTTTGTTTTGTTTTTTAGATTTTTCAAGGCAATGTGGTTAAGTAACTTGCCCAAGGTCACACACAGCTAGGTAATTATTAAGTATCTGAGGCCGGACTTGAACTCAGGTACTCCTGACTCCAAGGCCAGTGCTCTATCCACTTTGACACCTAGCCGGCCACATATTGTGTTTTTGACCCTGAGCCAATCATTTAACTTTTCAGTCACTCTGGCTAGTCTCTAAAACAATATAAGCTACAGAGCATCATCTATATATATTAGTTGAAAGGATTTTCTCACTGGGGAAGTCCCCTATATTAATGAAGTCCATGCCAACCTTCTTCCCCTTGCCCTTCCCCTAACCTCAACAGCAACATGCCCATTAAGATACCAATATTAATGCACAAAGACAGTAGTTTCAATTCCAATATTAATTTTAGAGGGGACACTTCTTGATTCCTTGTTGTTTTGAAATTTTGTCAAAAGTGAGCCCATAGAATCACATACCGTTAAAGATGGAAGAAATTTGAGAGACCATTTAATCCAAACCATACTTTCCAAAGAATCCTGACAGATGGCCATCCAGTCTTGCTTGAAACCATTTGTCTAGTGAGGGGCTCTTGAGGTAGTCAACTCTAAATTGGATATCTTGGATAGAGTTATCCAATATAGATAACTAATTATAGGAAAGTTTTCTTTCTATCAAATCTTAATTTGTCTAGATAATTTCTACCCACAGTTCCTAGTTCTGTCAACTAGGGTCAAGTAGAAAAAATTGAGTCGCTTTTCTGCAAGACAGACTTTCAAACTCTTGTATATCTCAATTGTGTTCCCTCTAACCCTTCTCTTCTAAGCTAAATATCCATAGTTCCTTTAACTGATTCTTTTATGACCTGATCTCAAGATTCTTCTTCATTCTCATCAACTTTCTCTGAAGTTTCTCTACTTTGTCTCTCTCTCTCTCTCTCTCTCTCTCTCTCTATATATATATATATATATATATATATGTATATATATATACATATATACATACATATATATATATCTATATATATAATATATCTATATCATCTATCTATATATCTATCTATCTATCTATCATCTATCTATATCTATATCTATCTATCTATCTATCTATATCCTAGGAAGACAGCAGATGTCTCCATTGTTTATGACAGGTCAGAAAATAGATACCTTGATATCCACTACCTTTCATTTCTTCTTCCTCTATATGACCTCCTTTCTGATGGTACCTATGAGGACACACCCATAATTCAGACCCCTCCACCCAAATCCTGAATCACCTGCTTTACTGTCTGGTAAGTCACTTACTCTTGTAAGATGAAAGAATAGTATTAGGTGATCTCTCAAGTCCCATCTTATCCTGAGCCTATAAACCTAAGATCCCTGAAGCAAAAGTTGTTTTCTTTTCAGAGACTCTAAGGAACAGGGCCATTACTTAACCCCTAGGTATTCAATGTTTCTCCTTTTTCTCTTTTTAATGTCACATTCTTCTACCTTCCAACCTCCTAACATGAGTTGGAATTTCCTTCTGTCTCTTATTTGTTTTCTTCCCCCTCCTCCCCGAGGCATTCCATTCCTTCAAGGAACACTTTATTCTTTCTGATAACCTGGAAAGTATACCAGCTTTCCCACAACCTTTTCATCATCTCCTTTAAAGGAGATACCAACCTGCATTTTGCAGACACTTAGTTGTTACTAGATGCCAGCAGAACTGCAAAGTGCATTCCATGAGAAATTTCTCATATAATTCATAATATTTAGAGTTGGAAGGACCTGATAGGTCAACTAATTCAACTCCTTCATTTTACAGAGTGAGGCTTGAGGCTCAGAGAAGCAACTGACCCACTTTAGGTTATACAGACAGTAAATACATTGAGGAGTCAGAATTTGAACCTGAGTTCTATGACTACATATCTAGTTCTTTCTCCACTACACCAGATAGCTTACTTTATCCTCAGACCTTGGATTTTGCTGTTGGTTACTCTTGTGACCAGTTCTCATATCAAATTGTCTTGGTGAGTTGTCTATCCTTTTTTTCTCATTAGTTGCTTCATTATGGTGCTTGACAATAGTGGGGGGGTATCTCTGGTCATCCCTATTTATATTTTAACTGGACCTAAAGGATTCAGGAGGAAAGAGTAAGGCTGGTGACTGCATAGTCTGTCTTACTTAAATTCAACTCACTAACAAGTCATGGCACCATCTTCCTGATGTCACGGTCCTCTTCTAGTATAAAGGGCAAACATTAACCTATGAGTAGAAGTAGTTGTCCCACTGGGGACCCCACTGACCAATTCTAGTTGGCAGCTCCTCCCTCCCTCCCTCCCTCTCTTCCTTCATTTCTTCCTTCCTCTTCCTTCTTTCTTTCCTTCCTTCCTCTCTCTCTCTCCCTTCTTCTCTCTTTCCATCTGTGTCTCCTCTTCCTCTGCAAGTTCTCTGTCCAAAGGAATATAAATTTTGATTGCTGAAACCTTGTAAGATATCTTGGAGTTTAAGGGTTAGATTTCTTTTTAAGGACAATGTCTTAAACCTAAATCACTCTAGCTCTCATAGACTGGATACAAATAAGTCCCAATCCAAGCCTCACTAGGTTGTTGTTTGGGTTCTGATGACTTAGAATGAATATAAATTGCAATTGATTCTGTTTTGGCCAGCAACTCTGAAAGTCTTTCCTTCTTAAACTGATTTTTTTAACTAGGTTGAAGCCATTTGTGCCTCATTTCTTATCTACTCCTGGATACTGAATGGATGTTGCCTCCGACAAACTGCGACATAGGAAAGACCTTAGCTTGAAAAGACCAAGGTCTTCCATTACACCCAGGGTCATCTCTGGTCCCAGATGACTCTAGAGGAAAAAGTTAGACTGGTGACTTTGTGCACTTAAATGCTTGCCTCGATTAAATCCAATTCATTTGCAAGCCATGGCATCACCTTCCTGATGACATGGCCCTCTTCGAAAGTGAAGGACAAACAACAACAATGACAGCAAGAGAGTCAATGGCTCAAATGAAGGCTCATTTGTCAAGTTTTCAAATGATATGAAGCTAGGAAAGATGACGAATCTTACTGGATAATAGTCTCAGAATTCAATAAATGTCAGAAACAATGGACTGAATACAACAAAATAACATTTAATAAGGGTAAATATAAAGTATTAAATGTGTATTGAAAAAATCAGTTTTATAAATACACAAAGAGATGAAGCCTAGAAGGTGGGAAAAAAAAGAAGGAAGGAAAACAAGCATTTATTAAATGACTGCTGTAAACTAGATACTGTGCTAAGCACTTTAAAACATGATCTCAGGGGTGGCTAGGTGGCTCAGTGGATAAAGCACCGGCCCTGGAGTCAGGAGTACCTGGGTTCAAATCTGGTCTCATACACTTGATAATTACCTAGCTGTGTGGCCTTGGGCAAGCCACTTTAACCCCATTGCCTTGCAAAAAACCTTAAAAAAAACAAACAAACAAAAAACATGATCTCATTTGATCCTCATAAAAACCCTGTTGTTCTTGTTCAATTGTTCTTATTCAGTCATTTTGGTCATGTCTAAGTATTTGTGACTTCATTTGGGGTTTTCTCAGCAAATATGCTGGACTGGTCTACCATTTCTTTGGTTCAGTGAGCAAAAAAGGGTAAGTGACTTAACCAGGTTCATAGTTATTAAGAGTCTGAAGCTGGATTTGAACTCATGAACATAAGTCTTTCTGATTCTAAACCCAGTATTCTATCATCACATCACCCAGCAGTGGTAGGACTCCATTTTACAGATGAGGAACTGAGATAAAATGACTTGCTCAGGATCACATAGCTGGGAAGTGTCTGAGACAAGATTTGAATGTAAATCTCCCTAACTCCAGGTCTGGAGCTCTAGGTCACTGTGTCACCTAGTTTTAACCAGATAGCAGGTCAGTTAATAAAGAACCTGGAGTGTTTAGAGGACTATAAATGTACTATGACTTAACAGTGTGACATCAATTTTTAAAAAAATTTATTATGATATTCTGCTATATTTAGAAAGGCACAATAAAGGGTGGCTAGGTGACACAGTGGATAGAGCACTGGCCCTGGAGTCAAGAATACTTGAGTTCAAATCTGGCCTCAGACACTTAGCAATTACCTAGCTGTGTGGCCTTGGGCAAGCCACTTTAACCCCATTGCCTTACAAGAAAAAAAGAAAGGCACAATAGTCTAAATAAGTAGATGGTGATCATTCCATTAGTATTCTGCCCTAGTCAGTCTACACTTGGAAGATCATCTTCAGTTTTTTTGTGCCACATTTTAAGAAGGACTTTGACATGTGAGAGAGCATGTCCAATAAAGGGTGACCAAGGTAGTGAAGGACCTTGCTACTGAGTCTGTCATATGTGTACCATTGGAGGAACTAGGGTTGTTTAGCCTAAACAAGAGAAGACTCAGAGAGAACATGATAGCTGTCTTCAAGTATCTGAAATTGTTTTGTGATAGTGGTAATCAGCTTTCTCTTCTTCACCCTAGAGGGTAGAATTAGATGCAGTGAATGAAAGTTGCTAGAAGGCAGATTTTGTCAGGATATGAAAATAAACAAACTTCCCAACAATTGGAGCTGTCAAAAAGTGGACTAGGCTATCAAGGGAGGCCATGAGACCATAGTCTTCAAACTGGAAGAGACCTTAGAAGCCATCTGATCCAACACCCTAGGAAATTTTCCATCTAGATGGAGGTCTTCAAGCAAAGTCTGGATATCCACTTCCACAAAATAGTGTAGAAGGGATTCTTAGTGAATTATCAGTTGTACTATCTGATAATTAAGGTCCTTTCCGAGTTTGATATTCTTTGACTACAACATCATTTAATGGCATTAAACTGATGAAAACACAGCAGAAAGAGCACTAGTTCTGGAGTCTGGGTTCAAATTTCATCTCTGATGCTCACTTCCTCTATGACCCCAGACAAGTCATTCAACTTCCCTTGTTTTCCTCATCTGTAAAA